>NW_022589712.1:16028492-16429360 GCF_004348235.1 Phoca vitulina
TCAGTCCTTAAGCGTCTGCCTTCGGCTCAGGTCATGATCCCAGAGTCCTGGGATCGAGTTCCACATCGGGCTCCCTGCTCGGCAGGAAACCTGCTTCTCCCTCTCCCACTCCCCCTGCTTGTGTTCCTGCTCTCGCTATCTCTCTCTCTGTCAAATAAATAAATAAAATCTTTAAAAAAAGAAAAAAAAAAAAAAAAAGGGCGCCTGGGTGGCTCAGTTGGTTAAGCGACTGCCTTCAGCTCAGGTCATGATCCTGGAGTCCCTGGATCGAGTCCCGCATCGGGCTCCCTGCTCAGCGGGGAGTCTGCTTCTCCCTCTGACCCTCCCCCGTCTCATGTACTCGCTCTCTCTCATTCTCTGTCTCTCAAATAAATAAATAAAATCTTTAAAAAAAAAAAAGACTGGTGAGATCTAACTATTTCATTTGTGTGTATCAGCCTTCTCAGAAGAGAAATAAAATCCCCCTCCACATCGCAATCCCATTGCATACCTATTTGTGCCTCTTTGTACACGTCCATTCTTCCATACTTCCTTTCTCTTTTTCTCTTAATTTCTGAGCCTGCTTCTGCCAACAAGCTCAACTTCATTCACGTTATAAAATCCTTATTCCCATTAGCATTTTCTTCCAGCTGAATTCAGCAAAGCCTGATTACATAATAGTAACATATTGCGTATAAATTCTGAGATGTTACACTCTTCTTTGGAATTTTGTGATAGAATAAATTAAACCAGAAGCCAAAGAAACATCATGCTTTTTCTCAATTTATCTTAAAAAAGATCATTCTTTTCAAAACTAATTTCTTATTTTTATAATTTCCTTTGATTAATTCACCATTCTTGGACAACTGACATAGGTATAGAAGAAAACCACCTGCCAAATACCTAGACAGAGATTCCATAGAAGGTAGAGACCTCACAGATTACATGGACTCAGCTGCCTCTGTAGATTCGAGTCCTTTGTAATGCGATTAACCTCAGGCACATTCCATATACCGGTTTCAAAGTAACTTTTTCTGAAATTACAGAAGGACTTTGTTTATGAAGAACCCAATTTCATGATCACTTTCCAGCAACCCAATACTTTCCTGAGAGTTGATTCCTACATTCCAAGCAAGATGTTTTGAGCTCCTATTTCTCTTAGGAAATGTATCCTTTCAAGAACAGAAAGGGTCTTTTAAAACTATTCAGTAAGTAAAAAACAAACAAAGAAAAAACCTATCCACCAAAGAAGAAGATAGCCTTGCTGTGGGCTAATTAAATTAACAAGCATCTGTAATCTTGCCATTCAAAATATAATACATAAAGCTGAAATAACCTCATACCTCCTAGGAGCACCCACATCTATTTCTTCTTTCTGTCCTCGTCCTCCGGCTTTAGTTCAAGTCCTCATCAAGTAATTCCCCGACTCGGGTATGTCTGCTTTCTGGCTCCACTGCAGTCTACATAACCTGCTGCGAGCCTGATCTCAGCAAGATAGTGTTTGCATAGCTAACAACACATAAAGGGCCCCCAAATGGTTAAAAGAAAACCAGACTGTGTGCTCAGGAAGGACTTTGAGAGTGTGACCCAGAGAGTAAGCAAAGACTCAAAGACTTCTGTGTAGTGGGGAGACTTGCCCAGTGGCCTGCAACCTGTGCGTTCTCTCTCTCTGTGATGCTATCTCCTGGCCACTGTTCTTCCCAAGGCGTGAGGCGTATCACACCACCCCCTGCCCCCCAATTCTACCATTGCTTTCCAGAAGGGAAGCTATTCCGTGGGCAGTCACTTGGGGTTGGGACAAGTGGTTTTGTAGAGCTCCCATTGGAGGAGAACACATCTAATTACATGTCAGTGTTGTCCAGACTCGCATGGGCGTTAAGTAGAAAAAGATGTAGCTAGAGTCTGGGATTATAGTTGAGGAAGTTGCTCTACTTACGCCCTTAGCTTTGAGTAATCGCAGGCTTGACTGGGAATTGATCTTTGAATTATACTGTTTTATTTCTGATGTAAGGAAATAATCAACCCACTGTCAATTATCATGGAAAGTGGACCCATGGGATACCTACAAGGACAACCTAATTATCCTAAAGCAGAAAGATAAAAGAAGAACTTGACAGGCTTGGGACAAAGATATTTCCCTTAAAAGAAGGTGATGGTTGTGAATCCTCACACTATCAATCTTGTTTCAGAGATTTCTTAGTAAGATAGGCTCAAACACTGGAACTTCTGCATATTATTTGCAGTGTGCTGTCTACATACTTACTGACATTCATTGCTTTTATTTATTTATTTTTTTAGATGGGGGAGGGGCAGACAGAGAGAGAGAATCTTAAGCAGGCTTCACCCTCAGCGTGGAGCCTGACTCAGGGCCTGATCTCACAAACCTGAGATCATGACCTGAGCTGAAATCAAGAATCAGATGCTTAACTGCCTGAGTCATCCAGGTGCCCACATTCATTGTTTTTAAAAACTGTATATGCAGGGAGCCTGGATGGCTCAGTCGGTGAAACATCTGCCTTCAGCTCAGGTCATGATCCTGGGGTCCTGGGATCGAGCCCCGCCTCGGGCTCCCTGCTCAGCAGGGAGCCTGCTTCTCCCTCTCCCTTTGCCCCTCGCCCCTGCTCATGCTCTCTCTCTCAAATAAATAAATAAAAAATCTTAAAAAAAAAACTGTATATGCATATCCCATAATGTGGATATGTTAACTTTCAATTAATTTCTTGTTTGATGATGTCACAATATTATGTCTTCAAAGAATCCCTCAGGATTGTTAAAGGAAGATGCTAAACCATGGGGACCTCACTCTCAACTTGATACTCAGAGTGTACAGGTAAGTCAGGGACAACTGCCCTCATAGGGCTGGGTGAACCTCAATTACATGCCTATCAGCCACTCCTTGAACAAACTTCAGTGGCTCCCTAGTTTTAGAATCAAGTTCAAATTTCTTAGCCCAATATTCAAGGCCAATTAATCTAGCCCCTATCTGACCATCTTGCCTTTTCTTCTTCTTCCACCAAAAGTTTTCAGTCGAACAAATCCACCAATAAGTAGTGGTCCCATATCACAGCATATCATTAGCATGTGACTTTCTGTGTTTGTGGCTGGGATGTTCTTTCCCATGTGTTCGTTGAGGAGATATACTCTTCCTCCAAAGAACAGTTCTGGTTCCACTTCTTGTGTTAGGTTTTCCTAAAATCCCAGGGAAGAGTTCCTCTCTCAGAATGTCCAAACCCTGCCCTACATCTATTGTCTTCCCTGCAAACTGCAATGAGGACCAAAATCCTTTACCCACTATGCACTCAAAGTGTAATTATTGACAATGATAGAATAAGGCAGGTGAGACATTTAATTTCATAATGGTCAGCTTGCATGCACATGATTTTTTGTCTTTAAATTGATATAATTGAAGGTAGTCATCTAATAAACTGATTTATTGATGGGTTCTTAGAGCCTCAGCTTCTCTACCAAAGTATTTTTTAATAGACAGCTAACTACTTGGCAGGAGCGTAGGGGATACGGAAGCCTAGATTGGATTAAAAGTAACTTTAGTGCCTTACTCCAGTCCCTCTTTACAGAAGAAGACATTCTCTCTGCTGCCCTATAACTTCCTGGAATCTGATGCTGTTTGGTTTCATTTAATGGGTGTGATGATGCTGTAAATCTGTGGCTGCTACATCCAAAGTGAAAAATCACAGACTGACAATTTTCCAGAACTGGAAAGAACTTGGAGACAGTCTAGTGCCACTTTTCAAACAATTTTCCAAATAACACCTGTCAAGAAAATAAAATAAAAATGCCAATTTATTCACGAATGACTAGTATGTGGAACAGTTTTTTATAAGTGAATTCTGCTGTGAGAAAGGATTGACCCAGTCATGGAAGTAACAGTCTACATAGCAGCTCCCAGTGTGGCTGGGTTACAGCCAGTCCCCTGGTGGTGGGGTGGGCGGCTCTTTCTCAGCGGATCTGTCAATAGAGCTGTAAAGGTGAGAGGAGAGAAATACCTCCATACCAGCCCATGAAATGGAGGAAGTACTTGGGAGGCACAGGGTGCTTTCCCACCACGATTGTGAAGTGGATTTTGTTTTTTGTTTTGGGGGGGGTTTTTGGAGCTGGAAAAGCCCTACACTCACTTCTTGGGCTTGGCATAGACAGGGTGGAGGCAGAAAGATGTGGTTTAGTATTGCCAAAGTACCTTCACTGGCTGACCCCTTGGAGGGGCAGTCTTTAATGTAATGGCCTGCCTACCTAGAGAGTAGCTACTTTATTTCATTAATGCACAAATCCATGAAGGTACTCATTAATTCATCCAATATTTGCTGAACCCCGTGTATGTGCCAGGACCATGCTAGACACAGGTGAGCAGAAGAGATGCTATTCTAGTCCCCATGGAATTGTCATATAATGGGTGGAAAAGACTTCAATGACTTAATCCCCAAATCCGTATAAATTGCCAACTGTGGAAACCAAAGGATGTATACATAGAAATTAATGTACTCTAGAGGTTCAGGGGAGTTGTCCCTAAAATGGTCATTTGAACTGGGATCAGAAGAATGAGTAGGAGTTAACATGGTTAAGGGGAAGGGATGAAGACAGAGAGAGTGTTCCAGGCAGAGAGAACATTTGCAGTCAATTCAAAGGCCCTGGGGCAGGATGGTTAGCCACTGGGAAAAGGTTGGAGGGCCGTGAGTGAGGAGGGGACCCAAGTCAGAGGCTGTTGCTTCAACAGAGGCTGTGGGGGCTTGATCTGAGTAGTTGGCTGCAGGGGGCAGAGGAACTGGGGTCAGATAGCTGAGGTACAAGGAATTCCAGGTCAGTGTGCTAGGAAGACCAGGAATTATGAGGCCAGTAGATTTTCAACCCAGAGCATGTCGCTCGACTTCCCTGAGTTTCAGTTTCCTAATCTCTACAAAAAGATTGCATTTGGAGGAAAGCCAGGAGTGGTTTTCCTCTTACTTACTAATCAGGTGACTATTACAAAAATTAGTTAACTACTTTGCTCTACAGTTTGTTCATCCACAAAAGGTGGATATTCTTGAAGATGAAGTCAGGAATGGGGTGGACACAAATTCTAATCTCCTAAATTTTCTAATCTGTTATGGAAATGAGATAGTTCTTTATTTCACATTAATCTATTGAAGCAGGTTTTATGAGTAGGTTAGAAGTTGTCTTATCTACTTGGTTGAAACCAAACGGAGCTGAATTTGAATCTCAGTTCCTCTACTTAATTGCTGTATTAGTTTTTTATTGCTGCATAATAGAGTTCCATAAATTTAGCAAATTAAAACAATACCCATTTGTTGTTGCATAATTTCCTGAGGTCAGAAATCCAGCATGGCTCAACTGGGTCTTCTGCTAAAGACCTCCCATGCAAGGTGTTGGCTAGCCATGTTCTCGTCTGAGGTTCTGGCAAAGGACCTACTTCCAGGCTTGTTGAGATTGTTGGCAGAAGTCAGTTTCTTGTGGTTGTAGGACTGAGGTCCTGGTTTCCTTGCTGGCTGTCAGCTAAGGGACATTCTCAGCCTTTAGAGGCATCTCTCCATCCTCCATCTTCAAGCCAGCTGTGGTTCCTCAGGCCTCCTCATGCTTTGACTCTCTCCAACTTCTTTTCCCAGTGGCAGGCAGAGAAATCTCTCTGCTCTTATGGTTCTATGTGATTAAGTCAGGTCCATGGATAATCTCTTATTTTAAGGTCAACTAAGCGCTATGATATAATCACGGGAGTGATATCTCATTATATTTACAGGTTTCAGGGATTAAGGCATGGAATCCTAGGAGCCATTTTCAGAATTCTGTCTACTGCAATCTCTCAACATGACCCTGATGAGATGGTTACTTAATCTGTATTGGTCTTAGTTTCCTCATCTGTACGAGGGAGTGAAATCATACCTTGAAGCATTATTGGGTTGATAAGTAAAATAAGACAGACACTGGGTCTGAAACATAGCAGATATGCAACAAATGTGAATACTCTTTTCCTGATTTATGTCACATTCAGTTTTGTACATTAAGAGCCTGGTTAACTCCTAATGCCAGATGAGATTTATTTTATTTTATTTTTATTTTTTTGTAAAAAAGAGCAATGGGTCCTCTGCTTTACAAGTTTGGAAAGTTCTTTTAGAGTTTTATCCTACTGTATGACCTAACCAGGATTTGGTTTCTCTTAAGTAGCTGAGAACTGGTGTATGCTGCATATAGACATCAATTAAGAACTTGGACAAGAAAAGAACTTGCCAGAATTCAACCTTGGGGTGTTTATGTCTGATCTTAAAAGAAAATATGTCTTGGCAGTCAAAGTAACTTCTTGGTGGTGGCAGTGGTGAAGAGGAAAACAGGACTTTATATATAATTGCCAGAGTTTACTTTATCCTGCAAATTTTATGGGTAAATTCCCTCAAAGCCTATTTGCTTTTAAGACTGCAGAAACTGATGAAAGAAAGCATGGTTCTACCCTACTTTTTTAGTTGTGAAGACATCATAATCCTTGCACTGCGATGCTTCATGCATTCACTCCATGCAACAGTAAGTTTTTATAAAGCCCCTTTCTTTATTAATATGAATTTCAACAAAAGAGCCAAGAGCCCTTAAATCCATCAACTGGCCATAAATCTAAGCAGCTGCATTATGAGTCACTTGGAGATCAGCACAGTGAATGGGTTACTGTGCTTCCACCCAGGAGACAGAGCACACCCTCCCTGAAATGGTCATTCTCCCCTAAATCAGTCATATGCAGGTTTGGGGGGGGAGTCAGAACTGTAGCTCTTCACAAGTCTTCAAAAACAATGCGGTAGGTGGTAGAGGAACCACAGACCTAAATGCTGGTATTAGTTGGAGAAGACTAGCTCCTGTTGCAATTTCAAGTGGCCTTTCAACTGCTTAGGGGCCCTCATTTCTCCAGCAATGAAAAAGAATTAATAATTTCTGCATATGAATGTTTGCCTCATAGGAGTATCTTTAGGGTTAATGATACAGCATGACAAAACATGATTTGAGTGGAGCATATTATCTGGTGATGCATTTTCTGTGCTCTACTCCAAGGCTTAAGCCATAGATAATGACTAATGGCACAGTCTTGGAGGATGGAGAAGAGAAACATGATGTATGCCAGTTCTGCCCCATGCAGCCCCAAATCTTCTGATCCACAAATGTTCTCCACTCAATTCAGTCAAGTTTGGATAAGATGAAACCTCAGGAAACAGGACTCACTGAATTTTCAGGTCACCAGAACTCCCTTTCTTTTGTAATACATTATGTAGAAAATCTCTAGACATATTGATGCCTAAAAATGTTGTCTTAAAATGATTGGATGCTTTTCTCCCTAATACAATATTGTATTAGCTCAGAGTTACCTTTCTGAAAATTTATTCTAACTGTGTAATGCCGGGGATGACTGGGCCAAGGGGAGATTGAACGGACGCTTGGGCCTCATCATAGAAGTCACTTGAAAATATGTCTGCATCTCCGATAGGTTGTTTTCTTTTAGTTTACTGCTTTCTTCATCAATGGGACACATACAGTTAACCTATTTAACTGAGGTCCATTTAGTGTCTGGATGACTGACATGAGCTCTAATATCCTGTTGTCTAGCATTTTTTTAGTGATTAAGAAAAGGACAAAAATACATACTGTGTGCTACAGAATACGTAAAAGAACGTGGGAGTTGGAAAAAGACATTTCATTTGGCTACTGTTTTTTTGAGAGATCGCTATATTGCTTGTATTATTTCATATGAAAAAGATAGCACATCGTCCTCGCTTCCATTTCCCTGATAAAGAAGTGGAGCACTAGAGAGGTTGGGAATTTTCCCAGGGCCACCCAGCTAGAAGGTGCCGGGCTTGGGTTTGAGCGCGGTTCTGTCCGGCCCCGCCCGATGCCCTAATGCCCGTGCCTCCTGGGCTCCACATGGTACGCACCGTAATGGCCCGTCACAGGCTCGTGGGAGAAGGAAAGCCGTGCTCTGCGGGCACACTGAGCTGACTGAAAGGGCTTTTCTTCAGGAGAGGAAACCACATCAGACGAACAAGTGACGTAACCCAGGCGAGCCTTGGGGCCGGCCTTGGTTGAGACTCAGCTCCTGATGGGATGTGGTCCTCCCAGCCTTTTGGGGAGTGGAGATGCCACATTCCCTGTCACCACTGGCTGTAGATGCCGAAGAGGGGCCAGCAGGCAGCACTCAGCATAAGCTACTGGGAACAGGGTGCTCATTCTTCCCTTTAGCCAGGCATGAGGCGAGGCGGGCAGGAGGCTAAGGTGGAGGACCAGAGTGGTGTCCTGCCCAGGAAGGAGCTGTGGAACCCTGGGGGGAGGATGGTGTTCCATGAGACATGGCAACACTGACCGTCCAGAGATGTTCCAGAGGCACCCCCTGGCTGTGCTTGTCATTCTGAGGCAAGATAAAGGGAATACAAAACCCCTTCCCTTCACTCATCAGGCTTGTGATTCCCGGGAGATAATTATTTTATTATTTTATTTTTTTCAAAGATGTTATTTATTTATTTGAGAGAGAGAGAAAGAGCATAAACTGGGGAGAGTGGCAGAGGGAGAAGCAGACTCCCCACCGAGCAGGGAGCCCGATGCGGGGCTCGATCCCAGGACCCCGGGATCATGACCTGAGCCGAAGGCAGACGCTTAACCGACTGAGCCACCCAGGCGCCCCTGGAGACAACTATTTTAATATAAATCTTGAACATTTTAATATGAATATTTCAAAATTTGGCAAAAGTTATAGTTGAGTGTAATGGATACATTGTAACTTACGAGGTTAGCATAGCACAATGCTCCCTCTTTTTTTTTTTTTTTAAGATTATTTATTTATTTATTTGAGAGAGAGAGAATGAGAGAGAGCAAGCACATGAGAGGGGGGAGGGTCAAAGTGAGAAGCAGACTCCCTGCCGAGCAGGGAGCCCGATGCGGGACTCGATCCAGGGACTCCAGGATCATGACCTGAGCCGAAGGCAGTCGCTTAACCAACTGAGCCACCCAGGCATCCACAATGCTCCCTCTTTTAATACCTATCTTCCTAACGCTCGCATAAGAGATCGGACCGCAGATTCCCAAATCCGCAGGGCTGCATGCCCACTCACATGCAAGAGAGCAGCTGTAGGAGGCAAAGGACTGCCCGACATCGAAAGCCGATGCTGCCACTGGAGTACTGTCATCAGGCATGATTTATACACCGACGGGGAACCACGCTTGGTGATAAGGAGGGATGCATGGCTTCATGGCACACAGAGGCAGTAGGGAAGACTGCTCTTGAGGATTATAAAGTCACACCAGAAATAGAACTGTTGAGGAAGTTTGAAAGGTAAAATCATTTTCCCTTCATTTAGCAAATCTCAGCATCACGACTTCCAGATTTTAATGGCAATCCTTTAAAAGACAGGGTGGAAGAAAAACATCAGGTGCACCTGTCCTATCCATATCCCTAAACTATGATGATATCCATTTAGTGACCCCAGGAGAGCCTCATGGCTGGTGGTAAAGATGCACCTGAAGCCCATTAGAGGATTTTACCATCTTCTTAAAACCTGACTCCAAAGCAATTTGTCATTTGCCTTTGCAATGAAAGCAGAAGTTTTTATAATTATTTGACAATAACCAACGTGGACCTGAGTGCCACATGGAGATTGTCAGGGGAGGATGATGTGCCCTTAGCTTGTCCCCTAATGAAATCATCATAGGCGAAATAACTCACGTCACTTTAGGAGAGCAGAATAAGGATCAGTAGTTAATTCATCCGGAGGGAGAGCTGATCCTTGGCAACGGGTGACGTGAAAATGCATTCTAACTTTCCAAGTTTTATGCTGTGAGAGCTAACACTTTTAGTGGTGACAGGAAAAGCAAAAGAACTCAAAAGTGCCCAAAATGTGTACTTCCAAGTGAAGAAATCTTTATTGTTCATTTTATTAGTAATTCACCTAAACATTTCCAGTCTATGAGTTATCTAAGTCTCCTGTTTTTCTCAATGGAAGGCCTTTATCTGCAAGGATTTGAACCCTGTGTCTCCTGGTCGGAGAAGAGATTTCGAATTAAAAGAAAGCAAGAGAACTTGCACAATACCACTACCAAACCAGAGATCTAAGCAAGCAAAGGAGATGAACTCCCCACCTTTAGGCTGAGACAGGTTTTCCCTATTGAAATGGGGGTGTGTGTATGTATCAGGAGCCCCCAGATGCCAGTGTTCTTCCAGCAGGCGGGGGGTTTCTTCAGCTCTGTGTGGGCAGAATGGGTGACAGTCCCATCCATCTGTGGGTTTCTTCCTCTGCTTATGCCTGTTGGGTGTGCTAATGATTGTGTGAGGCGGGGCATAGGGCGGCGATTTCCAGAAAGGGGTAAGAAACCCAAGCAGAACACACAGTATCAACTTTATGCTTCCACATCTTCCTGAGCATGAAAGGAAAATCCAAGGGTAAGTGGACAAATGCTTTATTTATCGAAAATAAATGTCCACTGCAGCAAGTACCGTGTTCTGTTGACCTTCTGCATCCAACCTTTTCAAAATTAATTTTGAAACCACATAAACAATACATTTAGGTACATGAACACCAAACATGAGTATAAATTTTCTAATATGCAAATACATAGGGAAAAGTTGTGGAGATAGAGATGACAGCATGAACCTAACGGTCAACTCAGTAGTGACATTGGCGGGGAGGATGGAGCAGAGGTTGGTCCTACAGGATTCTAGCTTCATCAGCCTTGTAACATTTTCCATGGAGAATATGTTTTACTCATTTGCCTTACTTCTAGAATCCTGTACAGGCTTGGAACTTTTTTTTTTTTAAGATTTTATTTATTTATTTGACAGAGAGAGAAAGAGCACAAGCAGGTAGAGCTGCAGACAGAGGCAGAGGGAGAAGCAGACTCCCTGCTGAGCAGGGAGCCTGATGCGGGACTCGATCCCAGGACCCTGGGATCATGACCTGAGCTGAAGGTGGACGCTTAACCAACTGAGCCACCCAGGCGCCCCCAACTGCCAACTATTCTTGCACTTTAGCTCTCCCCACTTATGAGTCCAGTTGAATGATTCAAATGTGGGAAGTTGAAGATATGCTTTTGACCAAAGGCTTGTGCTATTAATTGTTATTAATAAAGAAAGCAGTCTATTGGAGTTTGGTAGAATTGTTACATCCTCCAGATAGTCTTTCCACAAGTCGGTAACAATCTATTCCCTTCCCCACCTATGGAGAATGACGTCCCAAAGCCTGATTTCTGGTTCTAAATAGAAAGCCATTGTTGCAGGCTCTGCGAAGGCTAGTTGCAAGCACAGATAGGAGGCCAGGAAAGTCCCTCCATCCACTTAACGCAGAGGAACCGATTCTTGGAACCAGTGGAGAAATGGAGGTGGGACAACATGGAAGGCAGCCAGCCCCTTTCACCTTGGCCTTCCTGCTGCACCATCCAGCCCAGTGCTGCTGGGGGTGCTCACATCCTTGACAGCCTGGTCCAAACACTGCCCTCACTCTGGCCCCTACTGCTCTTTTATATGTACCTTGTGCTCCGGCCAAAGGAAACCACCTCCTGTTTCCTGAATATTCCCACGCTTTCCTGAAGCATGCCTTGTTCATGCCTCTTTTCCTACTGAAATCCTACTTGTCCTTCAAGGTCCCTCTCCAAGGCCGGAGTCTTCATCCAGTCTTTCTGAATCTGCCCAACCAGGTGTCATTTCTTTCTCTTCTTACCCCTGTCATCGTCTGAAGTTTCCTTATATCTACAGAGAAATACAGAGAGAGTGTGTCCCCCATGAAGGCAGGGTGGTGTTTGAGTTACACATTCCGTTTCTCCTTCCTTCCCATATGTCAGGCCCTATTCTAGGATTTGGAGAAATAAACATAGTCAAGGAATTGTCCCTATTCTTTTGGAGCTCATTGTTTAGAGATTCAGATAATTACCAACATTGATGGGTAAGGACAGCAGACCCCAAGCTCCCGAACTCACTCTCCATCCTTTTGAGCCATTCTTGAAACACATGAGCCTGACCTCTTCTTTGCAAACCCCATGTCTCAAAACTGAGAGGAAGGCTCATTCTGCGCAGACCCAACAGGCCTGGGTGAAATGCCTGAGGGGAGCCCTCCTTTGCAGTGGAGGAGGGAAGAGGGCGAGGTGAAAATACATGCAGTGGAGGAGGGAAGAGGGCGAGGTGAAAATACATGGAGCAATTCAGTCTCAGATGCAGCAATCAGTAACTTTCCTGTGTGATCCCTGGAAGAGGGTTGAACGCACCGAGGTCCCTGCTCCGTGTCCATGTTTTGTGCACGCGCCTGTGTGTGTGTGTGCATGCCCATGCGCCTGCACGTGTGTGTGTGTGTGTGTGTGTGTGTGTGCGTGCCTGAAGAGAAACAGTTGTTGTTACCTAGGGTGCTCTGAGTCCTCACTCCGCCTTCCTCCCTGGAAGGGTGGTGGGGGCTCAGCTCTGGCCACAGTGGAGGACTGGCCCCTATATCTGGGCGGAGGGAAGATGGAGAATCCAGCCCTCTCTGACTAGCTTCTTGCTGGGGGCACTCTTGAAAACAGAGTTAGCCTTTATAAGAACGAAAGAGAAAGGAGTTGAAGCTATGTTATGCCCCCGGAAGGCGGCAGGTGAGAGCAGAGAGAAGGATGTACTTCTGGCTGGGTCAGTGTCCCAAGAGAAGGAAAACCTTCCACTGGCCTTGTGTCAATTCCCTTGCACAAGCTAGTCAGGCATCTGGCTAAGAGAGTGGACTTTAAAGTCCGAGTGCCTGGGTTCAAATCTTAGTTCTGTCTCCTAAGGCCTGCAGGCCCTGTGGCAGCTAATTTAACAACTCTGGGCTTCAGTTCCCTTATCTGCGAAATGGGGACAGTAAGTAGACCTTCCTCATGGAATTGTTGCAAAGGCTTAAATGTAAAGTGGTTAAAATAGCACTTGGCACAGAGTAAGTATTCAATCAACGGTAGCTGGTTTATTGGAGTAGGACACAATTAATATGAGATCATGTCTCCTACTTCTTACTGATCTAGTATGATCAGGCCAAATTCAGCCATTGACAGGGATAGCATGAAAGATCATTCTTCCTGACGTGGGAGTGCTTTTTCCTATCTTTGGGCTGACCCCAAATCCCCTCCTCCCACCCCCTCGGATGTCTAGGACTCTCTGCTGTCTACTTGGCCAATGAGGTAAAATACTCCTCCCGGGCCCCCAGTTCTGTTTCCAGACAGAACTCTGATTCTGGAGTTAGCGTACCAGCATTTATATACCGTCTCAAAGTTATAGAAATTCTTTGAGGACAAAAGCAGTGTCTAACAGCCTCTTTTCTTTGTTTGTTTTTTTCTTCACAAACATTTTAAAACAACGCCCTCTTCTATGTCAAACGCACAGTTGTTTTTCATCTGTGTCCTTCTCTGGAAAGCTACTCCCCTTGGTGAGAAAGGAGCTAGAGTTCAATCATGCCAATGACTTAACCTAGTTTCTCATTTTAACCTTGAACTCTTGCCTTGGCCTAAGTGATGGTGGCGTTTTAGGAACCAGGTCCTGGCCAGAGAGAGTGAGTTTTGGGGTGGGAGGTATTAAGCTGGTCCGGAATGATTCCTGCCAGCCCTTAGAATCAGACCATAGGGGCAGCCTGCAACTCTGCTGTTGTCAAAGTCACCCTCGGTGCTCAGATCTGCTTAGCAAGCCCCATTTCCCGCACCCACCAAAGGTGGTTTGAAATAAAATCCCTGTGACCGCCTTTCAATTGTATGTAACTAATATTTTTATATTCTAAAGGGAGGTTGAAGGAAGCGAACGTCAGTATGGTAAGGACAATAGGTTACCAGGAAATGTTTCGTAAGTATTTTATTTGAGGCACAGAGCAGATAAGCATTCTCTTACCCATTTTACAGATGGGAGCCTTGGGGTCCAGGGGGTACCTGACTCTCCTCGAAGACTTGAATTTTCGTAGATGTTGCATGGAGTGCCTGTCCCAAACTGCCCGTGGGAGGCGCGGAGGACAGAGGCGGACAGCGGAGGGGTACCCGGGAGTTGGGCGGTGAATCCGGGGGGCCGCTGACGCTGGCCCAGCAGGGGACCAAGCCAGCAAGGCCCTCCCCCGACGGGCTGAGCTGGCGGGGGCGGCGGGGGGCTGGCTGTGCCCTCCACAGACTCGCCCTACGCCGGGCCCGTGGGCCGCCTGGCCCGGCAAACCGGCCACCGCGCTGCCGCCCTGGGCCGAGAGGCCTGCCCCCGCTCCCGCGCCCTGCTTCTGAGTTCTCCCGGCGGAGCAACGCGCAGGCCTGCAGCCGAGGGCTCGGGCCGTCCTGGGCCGCCGTCCTGGGCCTCTGCCCTGCCCTGCCGCCGCCCCTGCGGACCACCGGTCCCCGCTCCGGCTCAGCGCGCAGCCCGGCGACGCTGGGAAAGGGACCTGTGAGCCCCGCTGGCCGAGGGTCACTGAACTTTCCGGCGGCGCACAGGTGAGTCGGGACAACGTCGCGGGTCGGTGGGGAAAAGCGCGGACGGCCGTGGACATGCGCAGAGCGGGCTCCTCGCACGGAGGCCTGAGGGCTCTCTGTCCGTGTCTCGGCTTTCCCACCTTCCCCCGCGCCGGCCGCGGACTGGGAACGAACAAATGGAAGGCGAGGGCATCTGAAATTAACCAACCATGTTGCCCGGGGCATTTTCTCAAGGAAAGGGGTTAACCCAAAGAAGGGGGTGCACTTTTGGGAAGGAGGAGAAATCTATGCTTCTCTTGCGTTTTCCTCCATCCTTCTCTTTCCTTAGTTACTTACGCTCTTGTACTCATCCTATTCTTTCATTTGTATTTACTTTCCTTTGTATGCATTTAATTACAAATGCAGTCATGCTCTTACAATATATTTAAAAATACTACTCTACTTAAATAATTACTATGTGTTGAGATCTGTACCGGGTGCTGTAACAGATACAAGGGGGTCTCCGCCCCTGGGACAGTTGGTCTCATCCCTCAGCTGGGATACATACACAAGTATCCACACCACAGGTAGGAGGCAATAAAGGTTACGAAAGGGACACAAAGACACTGCTGTTGGAGCATAGAGGATAGCGAGCGCACCTGCAGGCAAGCGGTCAGGGAGGTGAATTGGGTGTTGATGGACTGAGGCATGGCATTGATCCCTTTGCGGGGCCCCGGTGCAAAGTGGACACTCCATGAATTCTAGGCAGAAAGAGCAGCACAAGAGAAAACGCAGAGACAGTCAATGACAAGCAGCCTCATTTTCATTGATTGATGCGTCTGGCAAATGTTCATTTACCGTGCCCCCGGCATGGTTCTGGGTTTGGGGATGCAGGAATAAACTAGACACACAAAGTCCCCACTCTCACCGAGCTCACATTCCAGGGGCAGGAGAAAGACACTCAACAAATAAGACTAACGTATCAGATGGTGTTAGGCACTGAAAAGAAAACTCGGGTCGGATAACAGGGCAGAGAGTGACAGGGGAAGGTGGTGGGGAAAGTCCTTTCTGACAAACAGAAACCCGATGGACGTGAGAGTGGCTTTCAGAGGCTGAAGCACCCCATCAAGGGGAGCAGCAGGTACCAAGGGCCTGCGGAAAGATCATACTGGGCGGGTCTGAGGAGCCCAGGTGAACCAGTGGGGCTCACGTCAGAGGAGGTGAATGACAGGACCCAGAGGCCAGAGAGAGTGTTGGGAGCAGACCACGTGACGTGTGTGAGCAACAGGAACGACTAGGTATTTTATCCTGCGTGTGACACGGAGCAGTGACATGGTCTCACATTTCTAAAAGATGACACTAGCTGCTGAGAGGGGAAAGGACTATACAATAGGCTAAAGTTGTGAGATGAGTTCTGAGTTGCAGGGGGCACCTTTTCCTGGAGTTTGGTTTATAGATAAGGAATTGCAGAAGGAATTAATTTCTTTAAGAAATAATCCTGGAGAAGTAATCTGGAACCAGGCTATGGGGTTTCTACCTTGAGAGCCAGACTAATGCCATTAGACCCTATTTTGTAGACAGTGAGGAGCTGTTGGAAGATTTAAGCAGAAAAGTGATGATTGTTGTTTAGCTTCTGAGCGCTGTAAGTGAACACAGGGCTCAGATCCTGGGACTTGAGGGATGTGGGTCCTGCTTCCACCAGTCACCAGCCCTGAAATCTTGGACCACCACTGAACCATCCTAAGCTTCAGTTTCTTCATCTGCTCCTCTCCTCTCTGCACTGCAAAAGGTTATTATGGAGATGACATGATAGGAATATATATGAAAGCCTTCAGTAAACTGGGATGCAGAGCACCATTGCAAGGATGATGCTGAGGAGGAAGACGGTGTTGAGGATGGATAGAAAAGGGGATTTGGGATGAGGACTAGTTGGGGAGCTTTTGGCCCTGTCCAGGTGACCATGGGAGCGGGTCTGAACTCAGGTGGTAGGAGGGGGAATGGGAAGGAAGAGGCAAGTATCAGAGATATTGAAAAAGAAAAATCTTCAGTTTTTAAGGATGGGCAGCAAATGGTCTGTGTTACAGTTAGGGTTCAAATACAGGCCATTGTGGCCACAGCCTGCAGGGGGACTTGTGAGTTTCCATGCAGAGGGTATAGTAGGTGCTCGGGCTTACTGCAGTGATGGGCAGAGGGACAGATATGGAGGATCAAAGGCCAGCCTGGTGCAGGGACGAAGTAGCAGAAGATCCACTGGTACAGGACCTGTAGAAATAATTGTCAAAGAGGAAAGAAACCAAGAGAAATGGTAGCTAAGGAGAGGGAGCAAGGAAAGGCAGTGCACAGAGCCCTCTTGAAGTCAGAAACGTGACAGCTTTGATATGCAGACTGAGGAACAGGAAAGAATCACATGTCAGAGTTTTTAGCTTCAAAGACAGGAAGCAGGAAGAGTGGTACCAGAAATGGGGCCATTGAGAAGAGGAGGTAGTTTTAGGAGGGAAGATGCTCAGTTTGGACATTTTTGGCTTCCCATGCCATCAGGAAAAACAGTGAGAGCTATCTTGTAGTCAGTTGGACACATAAGACAGGTTCCCAAGACCCACCAGTTAAGTGGGTCAGCCTGACTGTAGCAGGCATGAAAGGGATTAATCCTGGAGATGAGGATTTCAGTGGAGCTAGAGAATGAATGGAAGGTCTTGGGAAGAAGATGGGGGGAGGAATGAATGTCTACATGGTAGAGACTTGAAGGCACCCACAGGTAAGGGGGTGGGAGGAAGAAGGGAAATGCCAAGGTGACACAGGATCAGACAGAGAATTGCTGAGAACTTGGAAGTCAAAGGAATTATTTTTAAAAGGATCTAGTGGTCAAAAGTGTCCAAGATCAAAGGGCTAAGGAGAAGGATACACTGACCGGTGCCCTGCATTTGAATTGGGGAGAGAGGGTAGGGGAGAGAGCAGGGTGGGGGTTGAGGGGAGACAGAGAGAAAGGAGGAGGAAGAAGTAGAGGAGGAGCAAGAGAGAGGGGGAGGTCATGGAAGACTTTGAAAGGCGTGGTTCCATCTGGATGGTGGAGGTGGAAATTTCAGGGGTTGAAGAGGGGACCAAATGGATGGATATAGGCTTGAAGGTTTTAGTGGGAAAATGACAGAGGCTGGATGGTACATGGGGATTAAGCTTCAGCAAGCGAGTTTTGGGGATCCCTAAACACATCCACCGAGGAAAGGAGGAATGGCTGCAGACCTTCAGCAGGTGGCTCACGCCACTGACCACCCAATTGAACCATTCAAGCTCTACACAAGGTTCATTCCCTTCAGCGCCTTGTATTTCTGGCTTCCTCCTGCTGTTTGTGGCCCAAAGCAATAATAAATTATGGTAAAATATCCCATGTAACTAAATGTTCCTTTTAAGGTAAAATGACATAAAAATACTGATTTATGACCAGAAAACAAAAACCTTAGCATCATGAAATAATTTTTCTTTCATCCCCATGGCCACATGGGTTGCTGACAATTCCCAGAACTTGGTAACAGACTTCTTATCTGGGCCATTTATCTTAAACAGCTCCCACCAGTCACCTCATTCTTCACAGCTCTCATGAATCCAGCCTCTTGACATCTTTTGGTTGTATGGCCCTGTAGAGTTCCCCTTTCCAGAAATGGGGCATCTTGTTCTCATTACCAGCTGGTTACAAAGAAATCGACTTCCGAGCAGGATACACCCACGCTTGCTCACTCTGCAGTCATTTGGAATCAACAAGCTCTCTAGTTCAACACCAAGGGAACCAAGACTATTTTAGAATCTCTTGTAGTCTGAAACCTTGGAACGGTAGCCGCGGTACAATGGAAACCATACAGCTTTCCCCTTCTGTTATGCGAGGTCTTTCAGAGTTGCACTTCCCTGTTTGTCCTGTGTTTGAGAACACCAAAAATCAGTCATTTTCAGAGATTCTGGAGTATAATTGGAGGATGAACTTCCTAGGTAGTTTAAACATGTGGTTTTTTTTTTGTTTTTTTTTTTTTTGTCAATTATACTCCATTAAGGGGTTCCCGAAACAAAGTCCTCATCTCTGTCTACACAGTTTCGAAAGAAAGCGACACATTCCTTTCGTAGCCTAGTTCAAAGGACAGAAAACAATAAAAAAGGACGGCTTGGCTCACCTTGCCAAAGCACAGAAACTTTTTCCCTTCAACTAATGTGAGCACATTGGGATGGGTGATTCATCCCGGTCCCGGGGTGGCCAGCTAATCCCATAATACGTTCACTCTAACACAGTTAGACAATGATTTTGAATCCCATCCTGTGAGAACCCTCCCCCCACATCCTCCCCCCCACTCCCCTACCCCCACCAGCACCCTGAAGCCCCGGAAAGGGCTCCACAAAGTGTCTAGGGACTTCCTGTCCATGCCTGAAAAGGCTCATGCCCATCAACAATGCTGCAGCTCTCTCTCACTCTTGTTGGGCCAGAGGGGAAGGAACCTTCCAGCCTTTCACCTGCTGGCATAGAAGACTTTGCCTCCCTCCCCAGCCCCCACGCCTGTCAACACGTCTGGTGATAACACGCAGGCCACAGGTGAATTGCGTTCCTGTCTACTGGATGACAGCTTCTGTCAGATCCCGGGTGGCTGGGCCTCTCTTGTCCTCTCTGCTCCTTGGGGCTGGTGGATGGGGAGCAGGATGGCCCTGCCTGGGTGGGACTCCAACCTCACAGGCAACCTATTTTTTTGCCTGTTGCACCGTATTGGAGGTGCTCGATGGCTCTCCATTAGAAAAAAAGAGAAGCGTTTCTTCCGAGATAATTTATTTGCACACGGTTCTCTCATCTGTAGATACGGACGAGGGAATACTTTGAATTTATATACATGAACGAGAGAAATGAAACAATTATCCAAGGGGGGAATAAAGATACGTTTTGTTTGAAACATTCAGATAATTGAAGCGAAAATATGTATGTGGGGAGGAAAGGGCGCACTTGAATTACAAGGATAATTGCCCCAATTCACTGCTTTACTTTGTCTGTGTAGACACAAAAGTGTACAGTATTTAAAGTATCTGCTATCCTCAGAAATGAAACCCCAGCCTTTGTGAACTCACTTTATGTTAAGAAGCAGTGTCCAGAGACCCTGGCACTACGCCAGAGCCATTGTTTGCCCTGCCTTTTAGTGTCACTGAAGTCAGAGAGAAATTTGTTTTAAGGATAATGTACCGTGTTTTTATGATAGAGCTTTCACATGGAAGCGTGGGAAGGTGGGGGGGTCTCGCCCCTCACGACCAGCCCTTTCGCTCTGTCTTGAGGGACAGAGCTGTGCCTAAGAAACTTTCCAAGGCTGCAGAATTTGAGTCTGAAGAATACTAGCATTTATCTTTGACTTTATGTGATGTGGTAAACACATTCAAACTGATAAGGGTTATAGCTACGATGGAATCTTGAAAGTGTCTCAGATAGCAAAGGTGGTTGTGACCTCTAGCTTGCTAGAAAAGATCCTGTAAAAAAAAATCTCTAGGCGGGGGGAAAGGGGGTAACCGTTGAGTTTGGAAAGGGGAAACAAACTTCTGAGGCAGGTAAACCAACTCTTTAAACATTTCTTTTTTCCAACCATGACTTTCTTAAGAAAAGCAATGAAGAAAAGAACAAGTCTTTTCGCAAATGAGAATCAATCCAAGAGAACAGGGTAAGCTAAGATATTAATAAAATAAAGATAGTTTTGCGTTGGAACTCGAATTACAAGGTACAGGGAAGGGTGAAAATAATCTTTTAGGGAACCACTTAGTCATTACAAGGATGGGCTTTCCCTTACAATCTTTTTTTTTTTTTTTTAACTTCCTGATACTTATAACCAGCATTTAAAAATTAGTAATGATTTCTCACTGTTGAGCAGGGAGGATGGAAACATGAACACATCATGGGGAAACATCACAGACAAGGGCTGCGGCTGGGGGTCGAACCCCAACAAGGAGTTGGGGGAGGAGAGAGTTTTGCTTCAAAATGGTATGTAGCTTCCAGAACCGGAAAAAACCAACATTCTCTTGAGCCATGCTGAGGGAAGGTGGATCTCAGAGCCCAGATTCTGACTTGGACAAGCAGACCCCGACAGAGGTGTTACAAGGCAAGCAAGTTCCTGTTCTTAGTGTGGGGGTTAAGTGCATGGTTTTGGAGCCCAGCTGCCTGGGCTTTGAATCCTTGCGCTCTCACTCACTGACTCTGAGTGGGGCAATTTTCTTGGCCTCTCTGTATCTCATTCTCCCTGCTGTCAAATGAGAAAACCAGAACTTTCCCCAGAGGTTGTTTTAAAGATTTTTTTTTTTTTTTTTTTTTATTTGAGAGAGAGAGAGAGAGAAACAGCATGAGAGGGGAGAGGGTCAGAGGGAGAAGCAGGCTCCCCGCTGAGCCGGGAGCCCGATGTGGGACTCGATCCCAGGACTCCAGGACCATGACCTGAGCCGAAGGCAGTCGCTTAACCAACTGAGCCACCCAGGCGCCCTCCCCAGAGGTTGTTATGAGAATTGAATAGGCCAACATAATGCCAGGTGCTTAGAACACTGTGTCACACATCATAGGTCATCAATGTCAGCTATTCTCAGTTTATATGTGGCTGGGAGAAGGCTTGACAGTGTCATGAGAAAGCTGCTGAGTGAGTGTTTGGTCCATGAAGGTGCCATGTGCTCTGGATTCCATTATGGTCTGAAATGTGAGGTGGGCTTAGCTGATGAGGCTTTTTTATTTAATTGGCATCCAACACTAGGAGCCATGGAACGTTTTTGAACCTTACTAAGAAGACAAGTATGGAAAGGAGAGACTGGAGACAGAGTCCCCGCTGGGAAGCTGGTGGTGTAGGTTGTCTCTGGTAGGGCCCACACCGCAGGAAGCTGAATGGGAAGGAGTGTAAGATATGAGAACATTGTGGGAGGGAGGAATAAATAAATAAATAAAACATTTCCTAAACCAGTCACAGCTCTCCTGCCTGGGTGTCCAAGAGAATGATTGTGCCAATTAGCAGAGCGAGAAGCATGTAGTTTCTAAATTTAGCTGAACCCCCAATGTGGCTCAATTTTCCTTTCATTTATCCCTAGCAGCAGCCCCTCACGTTTCCGGGGGTGAATGTGCCAACGTTGATGACTTTTTTCTTAAGATCCCAAGGCTGATTCATAACTTCTCGGCATTTGCCTTTGCTTTGTTATCAGATACAAACTCCCTTAGTTTCGTTCCCCAAACTTCCCATGCTTCCTCCAACCTTTTGTAGAGTCCCATTATTATCTTTTTTTTGAGACTTGGAGGGAAAGAAGTCATTCTTATAAAAGATTAGCACGTCCACATATACCCTCTTTGCTTTCTCATGAGTCTCTCCTTCAGAAATTTTTTAGAACAGTGCTTCATCATTCTAACCATTTATTTCCTATAACATTAATTCTTCCCTTTCACTGGCTTTAAATAAATCAGAATAGGGGCTACTCAAATGTTTTTAATCCAAAAATATCTCTCCGAAATCTTAACAGCTTCCCAGAAGCTCCTTTCCTGCCCCCTTCCAGCTGTGACCCCTTCCCTCTTCTCCAAAGAAAAATGCTATTCTGATTTCCAACGTCCTGGGTTAATTTTACACATTTAGTGTTTTATATAAATGGAATCATACAGTATGCAGACTTTTGTATCTGCCTTATTTCCCCTCAATATAAAGTTTGTGAGATTTGCTCCTGTTTCCTGCGTACAGGAGCAGTTCATTCATTTTCATTGCTGTATAGTATTCCATCATATAATATACCACTAGTCATTCTGCTATTTCTGGTAAATCACGTTGTTTCCAGTTTTCAGTTGTTGCTACCATAAGCATTCTTTTGGTGCCTGCATGTACACATTTCTGTTGGGTATATACTTGGAAAAGGAATTTCTGTGTGTCAAAGGTTACCCATATGATGAGTGCAAAAGAGTTTTCTAGAATGATTTTACCAGTTTACACACTCATCAGCAGTGGATGAGAGTGGATGAGAGTTGTTCCCATACTTGGTAACAGTATTGTCAGTGTTTTTGGTTATAGACATTTGAGTAGGTGTGTAGCAATATCTTGATTTTTTTTCTTCTTTTTAATTCCACCTCATTGAGGTACAGTTTACCTCCCATAAAATGCACCTATTTTAGGTTCTATGTATATATCTGTGTAGCCACTATCCAATCAAGATATGGAACATTTCCATCACCCCAAAGTTGTTGCTCCCTTGCAGTGAATGCTCCCCATTTTTGGTACTAGGCAACCACTGATCAGCTTATTGTCTCTATAAATTAATTTTGCTTGTCCAAGGATTTCATGAAATGAAAGTAAATGGTATATATCGATTTGTGGCTGGCTTCTTTTGTTCACCATAATGCTTTTGAGATTAATGCAAGTTGTTGCATTTATCAATACTCTGTTGCTTCTTATTGCTTAATATTATTCCAGTATGTGAATAGACCACATTTTGTTTACTTACTCATTATTGATAGACATTGGGGTTGCTTCTACTTTTTGGCAATTATGAATAAGACATCTATCAATATTCATGTCCACATGTTGTTGTGGACATAAGTTGTTCATTTATCTTGGGTAAATGCCTAATTATACAATTTATAATATAATGTTAAGTGTATATTTAACTTTATAAGAAATCACCAAACTGTTTTCAAAAGTGATTATATCATTTGCATCTCATCAGCAATGTATGAAGGTTCCAGTTCTTCCCTATATTTGTCAACACTTCATATTGTCAGTCTTTTTAATTTTAGCCATTCTATCAGATATATACTAGTATCTCATTGTGGTTTTAATTTTTATGTCTTCTTCCAATGCTATTTATCTTTTCATGTGCTTATTTTCCATTTGTACATCTTCTTCGGTGAAGTGTTACTCAAATCTTCTGTCCATTAAAAAAAGTAGGTTATCTTCTTATTGTTGAGTTGTAAGAGTCATTTACATGTTCTGAATACAAGTCCTTCATCAGATACATGTTTTGCAATATGTTTTCCCCAGCCTGTCTTGGATTTTTATCTTCTTAATGATGCATTTAGAAGGGGAAAAGTTTTAAATTCTAGTTTATGTCTAATTTACCATTCTTTTTTTCTTTTACGTTTTAAATTTTTGTGTCCTAGCTAAGAAATTTTTGCTTAACACATGATTTTTTCCTAGAATTTAAAAAAAGTTTTAGGTCTTACATTTTGCTCTATAATCCATTTCAAATTAGTTTTTGTGCAAGATATGAAATATAAGTCAGGATTTATTTTTTCTCCCTATATGAATATAGCCAGGTTTTTTAGCACCATTTGTTTAAAAGACTAACCTTTCCTTATTAAATTCCTTCAGTACCATTGTCAAAATCAACTGACAATATATATGTGTGTATAATATTTTTGGACGCTCTTGTATTACATTAACCTGTTTGTCTATCCTTCTGCCAGAGCTGGTATATGTTTTTGATTACTGTAGCTTTAAAGTAAGTCTTGAAAATCCATTATTGTAAATTCTCTACCTTTGGTGTTAGTTTTCAAAAATGTTTTTTGAAACAATAAGTAGGTCAATATCCAAGGATCAATTCTAGGTCCTTTGCATTTTCATATATATTTTAGGTTAAGCTTGTCAAGTTCGACAAAAAAACTCTACCAGAAATTTTGATAGGAGTAATGTTAAATCTGTAAATCAAGACTTTCAAGCCATGAATATGTTTATCCACTTACTAGGTCTTTAAAATTTTCTCTCTGCAATGCATTGTGGTTTACAGTGTGCAGGTCTTGTTCATATATTTGTTAAATTTATCCTGAAGTGTTTTATTTTTTTGATGCCAAAATAAATGGTATTGTTTTTAAAGTTTTGTTTGCTGCTAGAATATAGGACCAAAACTATGTTTTGTGTACTAACTAAATATCTTGTGACCTTTCTAAATTCTCTTATTAGTTCTGGTATTTTTAATAGGTTTCATAGAATTTTCTATGTACATATTGATGACATCTGTGAATAAAGGTTTAAAATTTTTCTTTTCAGTCTGATTGATTTTTATTTATTTTTTTCTTTCCTTATTGCAGTGGCAAGGATATCCAGCACACTGTTAAATAGAAATTGTGAGAGTAGACATTTGGCTTTGTTCTCAGTCATAGGAGGAAAGTATTCAGGCTCCTATCATTAAGTTTGATGGGGTAATTGTATGCTTTTCCTCATATCAGAATGATGAAGTTTCTTTCTATTTTTAGTGTGTTTAATTTTTATTGTGAATAGGCATTGAATTTTCTTAAATAATTTTGCTACATCTATTAATATGATCATATGGTTTTTCTCCCTTATTCTGTTATTATGATACCTTACATGGATAGGTTTTTAAATGTTAAACCAATCTTACATTCCTGGAATAAACCCCCTTTGGTCATGATATATTATTCTTCTCATATATTTCTGGGAATTGATATGCTAATATTGGGTTAAAATTTTTTGCATTTATGATCATAAGGAATATATGTCTGTAGTTTTCTTTCATTGTTATATTTTTGTCTAGTTATTATACCATGATGATGCTACCCTCATAAAATGAGTTTGGAAGTGTTTAATACTTTTCTATTTTCTGGAAAAAACTTGTGAGATAGGTATACTACTTCTTCCTTATGTATTGTTAGGATCAAGATCTAGAGTTTTCTTTGTGAGAAGGTTAAATATAAAATCAATTTATTTTACTGATGTAGGGCTAGTCAGGTTTTTTATTTTTACATGAGTCAGTATTGATAATTTGTGTACTTCAAGGAATTTGTCCATTTTATCTAGGTTGTAGAATTTTTGGACTCAACTTGTTTATAATATAATTATATAATATATTATATAGTTAATATATATATTTGTCTATATAATATCATTATCTTACTTCCTTTTAATGTCTGTAATGCCTGTAGTAGTTTCTTTTCTCTACACTTTATGTTAATAATTTGTGTCTTCTCTTTCCTTGATCAATCCAGCATGAGTGTATCAATTTTATTGATCTTTTTAAAGAAACATCTTTTTGTTTAATTAAGTTTCTCTGTTGTTTCTCTATTTTCTATTTCACTGCTTTAGCTACATCCCACATTTTAATTTTCAAATATTTAGAGATCCTCTAGATATCTTTTTGTTATTGATTTCTAACTTAATTTCATTATGTTCAGAAAACATACTTCATGTACTTTATTTCAAATTTACAGACTTTTCAACAGCCCAGCATAGAGTTCATATTAGAGAATGTTCCACATGCACTTGCAAGAACATGAATATTCCATAAATGTCAATTAGGCCAAATTGATTGAGAGTTATGTGCACATGCTCTATCGACTATTGAGGGAGGAATATTAAAATATTGAACTATATTTCTGGATTAGTCTATTTCTCTTTTTGCTCTGTCACTTTTTGCTTTGTGTATTTTGAAGCTATGTTAATAGCTGCATATATATTTAACACTGTTATCTCTTCTTGATGAATTGATACTTTTATTATTATGAAATGTCCCATATTTAAGACTGCTATTTTGCTATTGGTTTTTTTTTTTTATCACAAAGCCTTATTTGTTGTTTTCTTATTTTCCTGCCTTCTTTTGAATTAATTGTATATTCTGTAGTATTGCACTTTTTTTCATCCATTGGCACATCACCTGTACCTCTTTGTTTTACTTTTTTAGTCATCGCTTTGAAAATTTCACTATGCTTATTTATTTTATTTTATTTTTAAGATTTTATTTATTTATTTGACAAAGAGAGAGAGAGTGAGCACAAGCAGGGGAGTGGCAGGCAGTGGGAAAGGGAGAATCAGGCTCCGTGATGAGCAGAGAACCTGATGTGGGGCTCAATCCCAGGACCCTGGGATCATGACTTGATTTGAAGGTAGATGCTTAACTGACTGAGCCACCCAGGCACCCCTTACTATGCTTATTTAAATACAATCTACCCGTGAATCAATATTATACTACCTCATATATAAGAGCCTTAAAACAGTATAACTTCCATTTACTCCCATTTTTTATTGTTTTGTTGTTTTACATTTTACTTCTTTATAAAGCCCACAGTATGCTGTTATTATTTTTGTGCTAAATAGTTCAGTTATCTCTTAAAGAAATTAAGAAAAGAAAAAAAAATAGTTATGGCAAAGTTACCATTTCTTGTGCTCTTTATTTCTTCATGTGAACCCAAGTTGCATTCTGATGGCATTTCCCTTTAGCCAGAAGAAATTCCTTCAGTATTTTTATGGTGGAATTATGCTAGAAATAAAACCTCTCAGCTTTTTAAATTGTAAAAATGTCTTATTGCTTTATTTTTTTTATTGTGGTAAAATACATGTATCATAAGATTTACCATCTTAGCCATTTTTAAATGTACAGTTCAGTGTTGTGAACTACATTCACATTGTTGTGCAATCAATCTCCAGAAATCTTTTAATCTTGCAAAACTGAAACCCTGCATTCATTAAACTCCCCACCCCCATCCCCCTAAGCCCCTGGCAACCACCATCCTACTTTCTGTCTCTATGAATTTGACAACCTTAGGTACCCCAAATAAATGGAATCATACAGCATTTGTCTTTTTGTGACTGTCTTATTCCACATTGCAGAATGTCCACCAGGTTAATCTAATGTAGCATGTGTCGGAATTTCTGTTCTTCTAAGGTTGAATAATATTCCCTTGTACATATACACCACATTTTGTTTATCCATTTATCCATTGATAGATACTTGGGTTGCTTTCACCTTCTGGCTATTGTAAGTAATGCTGCTGTGAATATAGGTGTACAGATATCTTTTTGAGACCCTCAGTACCTTTGAGTATATACCCAGAAGTGGAATTACCAGATCATGTGATAATTCCATTTTTCATTTTTCGAGAAGCTGTCATGCTGTTTTTGATAGCAGTTGCATCATTTTTCATTCCCACCATTAGTGCACAAGGGTTCCAAATTTTCCACATCCTTGCTAACACTTGTGATTCTGTTATTTTCTGTTTTTGTGTTTGTTTTTGTTGTTTGTTTAGTAGCCATTCTAATGAGTGTGAAGTGATATCTCATTGTGGTTTTGATTTGTATTTCCCTGATGATGAATGATGTTGAGCATCTTTTCATGTGTTTGTTTGTTGGCCATGTGTATATCTTCTTTGGGAAAATGTCTATTCAATTTCCTTGCTCATTTTTAAGTTGGGTTGCTTTTTGTTGTTGTTATTAAGTTGTAGAAGTTCTTTATATATTCTGGACATTAATCCCTTATCTGAAATATGATTTGCAAATATTTTTTCCCATTTGGTAAGTCATTATTTTTAACTCTGCTGATTGTGTCCTTTGATGCACAGAAGTTTTAAATTTTGATGTAGTTCAATTTATCTATTTTCACTTTTGTTACCTATACTTTTGGTATCGCATCCAAAAAATTATTGCTAAATCCAATGTCATAAATCTGTTTTCTTCTAAGATTTCATAGCTTTTAGCTCTTACATTTAGCTCTGATTCATTCTGAGTTAATTTTTGTATATGGTATAAGGTAAGGATCCAACCTCATTGTTTTACATGTGGATATCCAGTTTTCCTAGCATCATTTGTTGAAAAGACGGTCCTTTCCTCATTGAATGGTCTTGGTGCTTCCCTTTAGTGACCCTCCTCCTCCCCCAACTCATCCACAGGGTGTAGTTGGGGCCTAGGGTGCACTTCACAAATATCAGATTTAACATCTTGTGTAAAACACCAAATCACACTGGGGCATCTCAACAGCGAGTGTACTGAGATGAAGAGCTGGCTCTCCTGCATTCCTTCTGGCCCAAACCCCGCCTCTTCTGCAGAGTGCTCAAGCAGCATGCATATTCACAGAAATAAGCATCCATTAACAGGCATAGGCTAAGTCCAGATGTAGAATGGCTCACAGACACCTCAAAATGGAAATTCTGACCGACCCCTACACTCTCTTCAGACTGCTATTCTTTAGGCTTCTCTTTTCCTGAATGACACTCCATGAACTCAGTTTGTCATGCCAGAAACCTGCATCTCATTCTTAGTTCCCTCTTTCCCTCACCTCTCCCCCGCTCCCCCACCCCAATCTAATGTCTCAGTAACTCCTACTGTATGTTTCCCTTCAGGAGCCAAAGCACCTCATAGCAGTTTATCGGTCATCCCCCTGGTCAAGTGACCATCTCCTGCTCAGACCTAGCAATTGCCTCCCCACTGGTCTCCATCATATACCCTGGCCTTCCTCTGACCTTTTCTTCCCAGCAGCCAGTTGTCCTTTGCCAGATATTAACTGAACACTGTTGCCCTTCTGTTAAAATTGTACAGTGGTTTCTGATACATTTTGAATAGAATATAAACCCATTCCCATGGCTTACATAGACCTACATGACCTAATCCCTGCCTACCTCTCCAATGTCATGTCCTTCTACTTCACCTTTTACTTCACACACTATATTTCACCCCTTCATTTCCTCAGACAAGCAAAATCTTCTCCATAGCCCCCACCCCCCACCCCTTACACATACTGTTCCTTTTGCTCAGTACATCCTCCCTTCCCCCGTCATGCCTAACTGACATTTTTTCATTCTTAGGTCTTCACTTTCCCTGAATAATGAATACTTTGTCTAAATTGAACTTCTATTATTATCCATCATGGATCCTGTTTGTTTACTTTAGAGCAATTAAATGTTTGGTTACTTGACTGTATTTATACTTCACTATGCTGCAAGCTTAGAGATGGCAGGGACTCTGTTTTGTTCACCACCATAAACCTAGAAACTATAGTTTTGGCATTTAGTCAATTGTGGATAACTGCATTAATGAACTATTAATAGCCCAATAAAGCAGCTTTTCCCTTAAAAGGAACACTCTGCCCTGATGTAAAATCAAACCTTTATGTTCAAAGCAGAATCTGTTTGCAGCCCCTCAGGTAGCAATTTTGTTCTAGCTTCAGAAAAATGTCAAGGACTATTCTCCATAGACATGCTGCTGTTACCCTAGGGAAAATAAGAAAGATAAATTTCTTGTCTTGTGGATATGAATGGCCCTTTGGCTGAATTGCACATTCTTACTGATCAGAAGCAGCCATCAATATCAGTTAGTCTCCAGAAAGAAGTACTGTGCCCACCTTGGCCCACATATGGTGTGGTGGCTACATGGTGTGGTGTGGGGACATTCCTGCTGCAAGGTTTAACCTGCTCAAATGTGCTTGTGACTCAGCAGCACTACAGATTCTGCCTGTCTGGCTTGAGGTGAGCACTATCAGAATTGCCACTGTATGTGAGACAAAAAAAATACACATATAAAAAATGCAATGGTAGATGCACATTTGATGAAGACAACTCTGGTGTGTGTGCATGTGTGTGTGTGTGTGTGCACGTGCACACACACATAGCACCCTTAACAAATCTACTTTGATTCAGAGAATGTTAGAGCTAAAAGGAATTTAGGGGTTGTCAAAACCAATCTGTGGGCAGATTAGAGGTCAAAATCCAGTCTTTTAGGGAATAGGCCATATTCAGTGAAAGCAAGGACCTCGGGCAATGAGTAATAGGACACCAAGGCAGGGCAACAGGTCAGTTTAGGAGAGCTGAGCTCAGTGGTGCGTGGCATCACTGGGTGACCTGATCAGGCCCCGAGCAGGGCAAGGCAGGGCGCAAGCTTACAGTTTAGTGTTTTCTTTCCCTTGCAATCCTCCTCCCAC
This sequence comes from Phoca vitulina, assembly GCF_004348235.1. Lineage (NCBI taxonomy): Eukaryota > Metazoa > Chordata > Mammalia > Carnivora > Phocidae > Phoca > Phoca vitulina. Next base: position 16,058,487 of record NW_022589712.1, read on the forward strand.
ACACTCTTCCAGCCGGGTCCAACGAAGAAGAGACAGTCACTCTGAAAGAATTTTCCAAGGCTGTAAGTGGATCAAGAGTAGTGCACTTAATTAAAGAGAGAGCACCCAGATGGGCTTTCCAGTCATTGGAATGTGGAGAACTTTGTTATAGAGTGCGATGAAAAATTCACATAAACAGACTCCCTGGGAAATGAGGTCATTTATTCAAAGTGCAATAACACAAAGACAGCTTGAGGGGAGCTCCAGGTACTTCCTCCCTCTCCTCACTCCCCGGTCTTGCCTGTTCTTTGCTTTTTCCTCACCGCCCCCCACTCTTTCAAAATCTCTTGCAAGCAACCGGAAGGGGAGATGCTGAGCTAGAAGGAGAGGTGGTGAGGACAAAAAATGGGAGAAGAGGGGGTTATGAGGGGGCCAGGAAGAGGAGGAGGGCCAAGAGATGTAGGGGGGAGGAAAGAAGCGTGACAGATATTCCAGTAAGGTTAGTCCTGTGACATCCTCCAAAGCAGCATAGTATCAAAATAAGGCTGTAGCTTCCGCTCTTCTCAAAGGACATTTTCCTCAGAAAAGCTACAGAGAATGCCACCTAGAAAAAAACTCTCTGGCTAGGAGTTCACCAGTGTAGTACTGACCCAGCATGATTGGCCATGAGATCCTGTGCAACTCTGTAGCCTCCAGTCATCATAGAAAAGGAGAATGTTGGGTGGGAAGGCTTGTGTGGTCCTCTCAGCTCTGATATCCAGCAATTCATAGTATAAGATGGAGGGAGAAACTGGCTGGGAGGGAAGGCCCCAACAAGCTGGGCCCTTAGGACTGAGGCTTTTACAGTGTAGTAGCCTTGGTGCTATGAAGTGGTCCAGGCAGCCAGAACCTAAAATTCTTGTCTGACCAAGACTTGCAGATGACTAAAAAGCACACCCTCACGTGTCACCAACTCACCAGAGCAAGAAGGGCCTGTTAGGTCTAAGGTCTAAGAGGATTATTGGATTAAAATGTGAGCATAAGACTGTGACAAGGGTTTTATAAGCTTCTGGTGGACTCTTTGGTGGGATTTTTGAGTCATGACTTTCAGAGGCACAAAAATGATGCATGGATGTTTCTCAGTATGGTGACCCAGTCCTCCCTCAGGGCTCCAGACCTTGGGTTGCTCCAAGGTGGGATGGGCCCAGCAGAGCTGTGGCCCCCTCAGACACCCAAAAGAGCCCTTCACCCTCTTCTGATGACGGTTGCAGACATCGGTGCAGGCTGGAAGTGGTGTCATGAGGTAAAATGCGCTGTTCTGCAGACCATTCAGGCCATGAGATGCCACCTCCCTCTGTGGCATAGGGTCAGCAGTCCCTTCAGCCTCCAGGGCCACTGACTGGGGGCGGGGGATGGTCTCCCAGGATGAAGAACTAGGCAGTATATTGGATCATCTCTCTTTGCTCTTCTAGATGGATTTTCTACTATGAAACACCTGTTCTATGTCTCAGGAGCTACCCCTATGTACTCATCAGCAGGCCCTCTTGCTCACAGGCACTTGCTGGGTGTGTCAAAGGGAGACATTGGCAAGAATGGGAAGAGAGTGAGACCCAAACACAACCTCCATATTTTCCATTTGCCCCTCCAGATCCATTTCCCCCATCTCTAAGGAGATTTTTTTCTTTCTTTCTTTTTCTTTCTTTCTTTTCTTTTTTCTTTCTTTCTTTCTTTTCTTTCTTTCTTTCTTTCTTTCTTTCTTTCTTTTCTTTTTTCTTTCTTCTTTCTTTCTTTCTTTCTTTCTTTCTTTCTTTCTTTCTTTCTCTTTCTCTTTATTTCTTTGAGAGAGAGAGTGTGTGAGCTGGGGAGGAAGGGCAGAGAGAGGGGGAAAGAGTGGGAGAGAATTTTGTTTTAAAGATTTTATTTGTTTATTTGTCAGAGAGGGAAAGAGCACAAGTAGGGGGAGTGGCAGGCAGAAGAAGAAGCAGGCTCCCCACTGAGGAAGGAGCCCGATGTGAGCCTCAATCCCAGGACGCTGGGATCATGACCTGAGCCGAAGGCAGACACTTAACCAACTGAGCCATGCAGGCGCCCCATGAGAGAGAATCTTGAACAGGTTCCTTGCCCAGTGTGGAGCCCGATGTGGGGCTCGATCTCACAACCCTGAGATCATGACCTGAGCCAAAATCAAGACTTGGACACTTAACTGACTCAGCCACCGAGGCACCCCTCTAAGGAGATTTCTAAAGAATATATAACTTTAAAATACTATGTGGTGACCAGTCACACATACTGGAAATGACATAATATGTGTATGTGATCACTACAACAATCAACTCATGGAATTCGGGAAGGCTGATTAGAATTGATATTGACAGGCACTTTTGAAGAATTCTGTTAGATCTATGCTTTGCTGCCCACCCCCCTTTCTCATCATAAATACCCCTCAGGGTTTTCTGTGGGCCTCCCTCTCACTGTCACTGGCCATTTTAGTTTATTCCTTCATGCCAAACACCAAATAGCCCAGCTTTTGATCCTCCACCACATTGTGACTTCCCATTGTCAAGGAGCTTCAAATTTTGGCTTACGTTGAAGGTAACGTCAATGGCATGTGGTACAGAGTTTGAGCTTGAGGCCATACAATGAGGAGTCTATTTATTCATGCTGCCACTCCCTCACTGAACATCCCTCTGGTAACCCTTGCCAGGTGTCTGCATTTCTGCTTGGCAAGTATATGTAAGGCTTGACTATGAGGCATCCCTCTCTGGTCATGAGATTTCTCCCCCTACCAAAATACCACCTCAAAATCCACTCAAAGTTTAGATTTTCAGACTTTCCCACAGAGATTCCCTTCAGAGCGAGTTTCTAGCCACATTAGAAATTCTTGTTTCTTGTTTTACAGTCAAACCCATGCTTCTCTTGTCTTCCTCTCCTTCACCTCCAGGGACTCCATGCCCTGTGACACCTCCCTCCCTCTCTCTCTCCTTCTCTTCCTCCCTTCACACCCCTCCTCCCCTCCCCGGACACAAGACGAGAGGGCCTGGAGAAGTGAGTTGCACAGGTGTTGGTGTGGAACCGAGCTCCATGTGGAGGACTGGACCGAGGGGCTGGCCTGGCCCTGGAGAAGTAGGGAGCACTTGACAAAGAATAGCACTTCTGGACGCCGACAGATACATCTATTTTCACATTTTCCAAAATGAGCATGAGACTGGCTGTCTGAGAGCAAGAAACCAAATCCTTAGAGAATTAGGAGGGAGGTGCTAGACGACGGGTTTCCTCTCTCCTAAGACTACGTGCAAAAAGCAACTTCCGGCCAAAAGGAAAGAAGAGAATCCTGGACAAAACACAAGCCATCAAACCAACATAACATGGGTTCATCCTTGTGTAGAGGACTTTGAGCAAATATTCAATGGGCCTGATCACAAATTTGCCCCTCCTCTGGTTGAGTCCCCTGTTCGTTTTTGGCTGGCCCCCCATCCAAGCTGAGGAAGGTAGGTAAACAAAGAGAAGCGGAGTTTTTACTGCTAAGCAAATACACAGGAAAAGAATAACAATTAAAAGCTTAATTATTGGCTGTAAATTACAGACCTTAAAAGCTGTCATGGAGGTGTTTGGAGACACAGGAAAAAGGGTTGATGCTTAAAATCCAGCTCTTCAGGAGCTTCTGACCATGGTCACAAAGCTGTTCCTGAGCCTCGGGAATGTCCACCCTGAAATCAAACAGCTCATGGGTATAGCTGCAATGTTTTCTCTTTTTCTGGGAGATGTTCTCTTAAGGGGGGATAACTTATCTTCTGGTGGCCCACGGCAAGAGGATCAATGTCAGGAAAAAACAATGGTTGTTTCCTTTGTATTTTAAGACTTCCTATTTTTGGCATCCTTCCTTGAGAATGGCTTTATCTCAGTGTGGAGACCAGGAAGTCAATTGTGTCGGTGAGAGCATCCTCTGGGCGAAACCATGTCTTGGGCTGCAGACAGTCCATCTGAATTTTTGCAACTCTGTGAGAGTGGGCGAGCTCCAGTCTTTGTGTCCCTACAAGCAAACAAGATTTTTTCAGTTTCACTACTAACAATAGAACAAATGACATTGTGAATGTCCAGGGATTTTTTGCGGCATACTGTAGCAGTGGGTGGATGGGCTGAAGGGTATAACAAACATTACTGTTTCATTTTATTCTCCAAATTCAGTCATTAATGAAGATTTAAAAAAAATGCCACTCTTATTAAAATGACTAAGAAAAATTACTTCATCTGTTTGTGGCTCATCTATAACACATGAATATTTCCCCTCAAACTTAGCAATGCCTTAATTTAAAAATTTTGCTCTTTAGAATGTTTTTTTCTTATATTTAAAAAAATTTTGAGTTCTAAAAATAGAAAAACCAAAGAATAATGTAATGCCACACACATATTTTCATCATCCAGACTCATCAACTTAATATTTATTGGATTTGCATCTAGCTTTTTTCCCCCCCTTCTCTTTGTTTTTCATTTTTTTAAATAATCGAAGCATCACAGAGGTGGTGAAAGTTTACTTTAACCATCATCCTTGGTCCCAGAAAGCTTTGTCATTCCCAACACCCCAACTAGGCAATGGTATGTGTGATTCAAGCCCCTTTTCATATTTTACGTAAAATATATGCCCAGAAAATATAGGGTACATTTTTATGTGTATTTTGCTTTTTTTTTCTTTTTCAAGTAAATTATTTTATTGTACTAAGAACATGTAACGTGAGACCTACCCTCTTAGCAAATTTTTAAAAAGTTTTTATTTTAATTCCAGTTAGTATTATATTAGTTTCAGGGGTACAATATAGTGATTCAAGAATTCCATACATCACGCAGTGCTCAGCATGACAAGTGCACTCCTTAATCCCCATCACCTGTTTAAAAATTTTTACTAATCTGATGGGTGAAAAGCGGTATTTTGTTCTCAGTTATATTTCTCTGATTACCACTGACAATGATGCTAGCCAGCACTTGAATAGCAGTACGTGCCAGCCACTTTTCAAGCAGTTAATTTGTATTAACTAATTTTATTCTTTCAATCCTAGGAGGCAGGGAGCTCTTCTACTGGGTTAGGAAAATTAGACCCAGATGTCAAGTTACCTGCCAAGGTCATTGGCCACCACATTCCCTCTACTATAAATTTCCTATTAATACCCTTTACCCATTTTTTTCTATTATGTTGCTGGTCTTTTTTGTATCAATATCTAGGATTTTTTTTTTAAAGATTTTATTTATTTACTTGACAGAGACAGCGAGAGCAGGAACACAAGCAGGGAGAGTGGGAGAGGGAGAAGCAGGCTTCCCGCTGAGCAGGGAGCCCGATGTGGGGCTCCATCCCAGGACTCTGGGATCATGACCTGAGCTGAAGGCAGCCGCTTAACGACTAAGCCACCCAGGCGCCCCCCAGTATCTAGGATTTTAAGAAATATAGTATAGATACTATATTTTTGGTCAATTATACATGTCACAAATAACTTCTTCCAGTCTGCCACTTATTTGTAGAACTTGTTTATGGTAGTGGCATCTTCATATTTTCCAAAGCATTTTTCGCATATGCTGTGTCAACCATTCGTTCATTCCTTTTTCATTCATTCAATATTTATTGCTCACAGTGATTGGCACTATTGAAGCCTCCGAAATTACAGATCTCTTAGCCATGATGGAGTCTGACTCGTTTCAGTGGGAAAAAAACAAAAAAACAAAAAAATACACCAGCAACCAAGAAAATGTAGGTCTGCTGGTGGTAAGTTCTATGGAAGAAAATAAGTCCAGTTATTGCCTTCAGGTGCTGAGAGACTTTAAGAAGCATTAAGTTATTTTGTTTAGTTCTTAACTGCTCTAGTAAAAAATTGAATTTAGGAAGAAAATTAAAAAAAACTTTAAATAGAGTATGTTGTTCATTGTCAATTCAAGAAAATTGGCTTTGATAAATGTTCCATAGGCTTAAATGTTGGGGGGAGGGGTGCCCTTTATGAATTCAGCTGTTTAGAGTATAGGGCAAATAGGGCCAACTCCATGGACTCAGGCCAGCCAATCAAATGGAATCACAGGTGGAAAATAACAAGAATAAATGTAAAGTTCTGTGTTTGAGCTTAAAAAAAAAAACAACCCAATAACTCAAGGGCCGCTCATGTGAAAAAAAACCTGGGAGTTTTAATTGGCTTCTATCCAAAATTCATCTATAGCAAATCAACTTACTTAACTTCCTAGGGATTTATTTTACAACTAGTTTATGTTGGAAGGTTAACCGGGAGGAGCACTGCCTAAGATTAGATTTCTATGGATTCTTTGTATACACACACACACACACACACACACACACACGTACAGTTCTATGCACAGTAAGCAACTTGTACATTCTGTTTTGAAAAAGTTTCTTGGCAAAGTTATCACAGACAAGCACTCTCTGGGAATGTTTCTCACCGTGTGGTCTGTGGACCACCAGAATTAGCATCACCTGAAAACTTGCTAAATATACAGATTCCTAGGTCCTGCCCTTAACTTCCTAAACCAAGATCTCTGAGGGTGGATCCCACAATCCTCTGCACTTTCACAAAAAATCCCAGGTGATTCTTTTGCACTCAAAAGCTTGAGGACACCTGCTCTATATCAGAAAAAGCAGTCTTCTTAGGAAAATCTTGGCTTTACCTTACATATGCCCTCAGCACACCTGTGGTGAGTCTGTCTTCCGACTGGCTTCTTAATTTCCATAAGGACATGTCCACTCTATTCTTTCCCTTTTCCCTCCCGCTTGTTCAGCTTTCAAAGAACATGGACTCACCATTCACCATCAACAGAGAAAACCTGTCTTCCTGCTTTTCTTTTTGCTGTAGCTACTGGGGAGCTCAATCACAAAATTGGAGCTCGTTATGGGCAGTACCCATGAGTTTATGGCAACCATTTTGGGTTCCAGCATTACCCTTGGCTCCATCCTCCTTTCCCATGATGGTTTTCCCTTCCCATCCTTTCACTGAAAAATTCTATTGTCCTGTCTACATTTCTGTAAACCTCCTCACACACTTCTGTTTGGAAGAGGGTAAGGTAGAAATAATCAAACAACAAATTAGGATTTATATTGTTGTCAGGCAGATATGTATTGAATAAAATAAGGTTGACAAATCATCAAATGAACAAAGAATCACATTAAAATCAAGGAAGAAAAGATGTGTGAGACTGGGATTTGCATTCATCTAATGACTTATTCATGTTTGTCTTTATTTGAGAACTGGAGATAAAAGAGAAACTGTACTAGGAGCCCAAGTAATGAGCTTACTCTTAACAATCTAGATGCTTATCAGCATCCCTAACTCATGCTAAGAATTCATATATTGTTACAGACTAAATGTTTGTGCCCTCCCCCCTCAAATTCATATGTTGAAGCCCTAACCCCCAAGGTGACTATATTTGGAAAGGAGGCCTTAATGGAAGAAATTAAGGTTAAATGAAGTCCTAAGGGTGGAGTTCTGATCCAATAGGATCAGCGTCCTTATAAGAAGAGACACTGGAGAGCCACGCCTGCCCTCCTCTCACTCACCATGTAAAAACCCACGAGAAGGCAGTAATCTGCAAACCAGGAAGACGGCTCTCACCAGGAGCCCACCATCCTGGCACCCTGATCTTGGACTTTCTGGTCTCCAGCACCGTGAGAGAGAAATTTCTGTTGTTGAAGTCACACAGTCTATGATGTTTTGTTATGGCAACCCAAGCAGACTAATATATAATGTGTGTGTGTGTGTGTGTGTGTGTTTAAAAATGGACAAGAGATTATGATAGGAAAATAATATAAGCTCCTTGTTATTGACCTTCCAACAGATGAATTAGGAAAGAAAATGAAACTGAAAGAGAAAGAAAATGCTACTTGCAACAACTCCCAGGAATTCTAGGTTAAAGTCCATGGAAATTTACTCTTCCTCCTATATCCATGAAATGAAAGCCAAAATAACGAGCCCATGCCTTTAGCATCCTGCAGTCCTAATTCAGCCACCTGTTTCAGTTGAAAAGGGGCTGCCTTCGGTCTTCCCAAGTTAAATCTGGCATCTGTCTAGCCTCAGATACCAGCTAATCAGAATACGTAAAGAAAGGTGACTTCCTAGAGTTATTTTCTACTCTTGATTCTGACAGGGGAGTCAGAATGAGAAAATGGGTCCTGTATTGAATCGCTTCCCAAGGCAAAGAGGGCCATCCTGGGACTGCTGGCTTCTCAGGTCGCTGCCAACAGATCAGGCCAGTTGGAGGCACCAGTTAGGTCTCTAAGACAAGCCCAGGTTTAGAGCTTTTTCTGTAATCAAGTTGTACTAAGATGGGTTGGAAAACCACCTGATCACCCCCTAATACCCTCCCCCCAAACGCTGAAAATCTTTTTAACAAGGAGACCAGGCCCATGCAAACTGACATGAATTTCTTTTATGGGCTACCTCAATAACTCTATATAGATGTCCTAGAATTCCTGTTTCTGACTAATGATTAGTTGTATGTTGTCCCCCGAGTGGACATTTGTCTTTAATTCCTCTGCTCACTCCCCAAATCACCATGCTATAGGGAAGTGTGACTCCCATGTGAGTAAATGGAGAAGCTAAGGTGGTCGGGGACCTCTGGCTATTGAAGTGTCCCTCGGACACTATGAAGTGCCAGTAACAGTCCTAGAGTCTATAGAGGAGGAGTGAGGTGAGTCCTAGGAAGGAAAGAACTAAGAAAGAATGTTTACTGATGATGCAATCAAAGGAATTGCATTCAGGAGGGAAGGAACTTACCACTTTTGTGTCATTCTCTACAACAGTTTCTGATTATAGCCATTTGCTAGCTAAGGCCCACCCGAACTCTCTGATCATCCCAGGAGAATGGTAGTTTATAGCTAATCCCGATCTGTAGCATCCTAGATAAAGGCAGAGATTGTCTTAGTTCTTAACTCACTCCCTTTTCTGCCTAAGCACACCTTCCCCCATCTGTGATCATACCTCTTCTCAACTTTCACATCTGCTACTGCAGCTTGTTACTTACATCTCCTTGTACACTTTCTGCCATTTCTAGAATCCAGAACTTTCAGCTCCACCCATTTTGGGCCACAATGTAGCAAGTACCCACACCAATTTTTGTTAGTGTGGGGCCAGACTCTGTGTTAAGCCCATACATTATTTCATATACTCCTCGCAGCAAATGCATAGGCACTACTCTTCTCCCATCTCATAGAGGATGGAATAGGCTTGGAGAGTGACTTGCCCCAAACCACGGAACGAAGCACATGCATCTCTGACTCTGCCATACCCTCCCCTGTCAGAGCAGGAGCACTGCTCATCACCACCTGAACATTTCCTCCACCATTCATCCTTCCCTGAGAGGTCAGAAAAAAGAGATGTTTCACCTCTGGTCTAAAACGAACAAAATGCTCTCCCTTGATTCAGTTCTTTTCTATTCTATGAAGTCCTTCTTCCAAACATTTCCTTTTGTGTACCTTTGATCTTTCATTCTCTACTCACTCCTTTTAATGAAAAAGGCGTGATCCATTTACCCCCTTGTGCAAAGTAACATTTCCATTTCGATGATTTATTTAGCAGAGTGCTGAAGTCATGATGCTCAGATTCTGGAAGGGGAGATGGGACCTAAGGCAGTGCTGCATGGACATGAGATGCTGTAGCGTTCAAGGAAGGAGAGGACACTTGTCACCAAAGAGGTGGTCAAGTTTTCATGGAGGACCTGGGCTAGAAGTCTACATTTGGGAGAAGTTCTGCTGACAGAAATTGGAAAGGGGGAACCAGCCAGAGGCAACAGCATAAGAAAAGGCATATAGACAGGACAGCCTAGAGAATATCTGGCAAAGGGTATTTGACCAGTTTGGGTGGGCACAGAGAACATGGGAGAAGGAGGTTATTCTGGAGGCAAAGTTCAGGACAGACCAGAATTTGATAATATGAAGGTGGGAAGACTGGCTGAAAGGCTATTGTAATAGTCCAAGTAAGAACTACTGAGTTCCCATCCTGTCCTTGAATGGTAGCAACAGAAATGGAAAAAAACAAATGTTTGAGAGACATTTTGGAGGTGAAAGTCACTATTGTCCTGGGTAAAGGGAAGAGGAACTTCAAAGGTATCTTAGCCTGAGCCCATGCAATGCAAAGATGGTGACATCGAACAGAAATGGAAAGTCACAGAGAAGAGCAGGCTTAGAGGAGTAAGGCATGAGTTCAATTCTGACCATGTTGAAGTGCAGCTGTCAGCGGGATGTTCCCGATGAGATTGAATCTAGCGGGCATGTTGAAATCTGGCAACTCTGGAAAGCAGCCAGAATTGGAAATACACAGTTGAGAACATTTTCCATGAAAGCTCTTTGAAAGTGCAGAGCATTTAGTGAGGGTTCAGCAGGAGGGAAATGCTACTGAGTAGAAACCATGTTGTATTCATCTCCTTAACCCAACCCCATTCTTGCTGGTGATGGGTGTTCAAGAAATAACAAAGAAATGAATGAATTATGAGATGCTCAATATATGTTTGCTAAATTAATAAATGAAAGAAGTAAATAAAAAACCAAATGACTGGATGATGAATTTATGAAGAAGTCCCATAACAATAAATGAGAAGAGAGTCAGGCTCAGGGCATACTATGGGGAATATAATGTGGAATGCATTTTTTGCAAAATTTCACCAAGAGCCTAAAGAAATCTTTGATTGAAAAGTAGCTGGAGATTGTACTGACTGCAAGCTTGCTTACTTGCATAGCGTAGCCAATGTGCCCTCTCTGCCTCATGGGGATTTCTGGGACATTGCAGAAGTTTTCTGGCTTGTGAGCCTCTGTTTCCTGGCTGGGCCATCTTTTGTTTCATTCAGTCTCAAATCAGAAGATCCTCTTGGATGCTGGCTCTCAGCTGGGAAATGGAAACTATTTGTGTGGCCATGAAGGAAGCTTTCTGCATCTGGCAGGGTCTCCGGGCTGGAACCAGCATAAAGAGAAAATTAGGAAATAATCAAGTAGGCTGTGCTCTTGGTGCATTTCATTGTTAGTATTCCAGTTACCGGGAGGATGTCTCAAGCTCTTCCTGGTTTACTGCCTTGAACATTAAAAGAAAAAATACTCAAGTTCATGAGCGTGAGTATCCCAGCAAGAAAGTCTGTGTAAGAATCTGTGAATAGTGCAAGATGGCATGGGGGATAAACATGGTCTGTCAGGACGTTTTTCCATTTGCTCACTACTCTTCCGGGCACCGGCCTGCAGGGGCAGAACAAAGCCTATTTTGTGCTTCCCAAAGCACCCCTGTTGTACTTTCGAGGGTTTTTCTTTTCCCCAGAAGCCTGTTGGAGGGAATTTTTAGCCCTCTCCTTCAAAGAACTAAATGAGGCCACTGTTCTGCTGGTGTTTGGTCGAAGGAAGGGCAGTCTCTATCTCACACTTATAATCTTGGCATATTCCATGGAGGAGGCAGAAATCTGTGTGGTATACTTCGGGATGGAGAGAACTCCCTCTGCTCCAAAAGGTGTCCCCCACCCAGGCACTGAAGTATCTGAAATACTACTACGACCCTCATGAAGTAGAGGCCTTCTGTCTGCTGCTCATCCCTGTCACCTCCAGTGAGCTGTGACCTGGTCCTCCTTGGGGACCTCCAGGGACAAGGGAGCACCTTGGGAGGGAGCCTGCTGCGTGGACAAACAGTGCTCATTATTTTAGAAAGTTCCAGTTCGCACTGAATTAAAACCCACCCCCCAGCCCCCCAGTGTACATCTCATATTTCTTCCACACAATAGCCCTGTAAATACTTGAAGAGAACTAGCGTGTCTCCATTTGCCAAACAAAATATTATCAGCTGTTTCCCGCTGGTCATGATTACCAGCCCAGCTTAAAGCAGATACTATCCTTCCCTCTCTCCTTCTTCCTACTTGTTGCTGGTTTTCTCCCCACAATATTTCTGCGTCTATATGTGCCAATCACTGTGCTAGATGGCCTTCCCTCCACTGTACACGATGTACACTTGTCTCTTAAAGGGAAGTGTAGAACTCACCTTAGTCATGAATGACTTCAGTGCTACAGGGATCTGAATTCAAGTTCCAGCTCTGTCCTTCCATTTTGCTGTAGGGTCCAGTCAAGTTTCTTGACCATGACGAACATTGATTTTGTTATTTATCACATGGAGAGAATGGTCTCTGTTTTGGAGGGGTAGAGATAATATGTGCAAACTGCCTGGCACATCACCTGGGCTGAGCAGGTGGGCCGTCATGAACAATTGGGTCTGTTATGCCATGCTATTAGGTCAAATAAGAGCATGGAATAGTCTCGATCATCAAAATATATCAGCCACAAACCCAGCCATCTGTGAACATGTTCAACACGCCATCTGTGTTTTCCTTTAGGTTACTGATAAAAATGTTGGCCAGGATGTGGCCTTAGAAAGAGCCCTGTGACCTTCTGTGGGGACACCATCCTCTTGTGCCTTCTTTCTTTAATAAGCATTCCTTGGTCAGGGACATTGAGCAAGTTATAAACTGTGCTATTTTCTGGTCCATGTTTCTCCCTCTCTTCCACATGAATATTGTGAGAGCGTTTGTCAATTGCCCTGCTGAAATCCAGATAGTCTATGTCTAGATCATTCCCCTGATATAGTAATGAAAAGATTCCCCTCTCTCCCATGCATTCTCTTTTGAAAGGCAACCTCTCTTGGGAGAGCTAACATGTTGCATTAATTCACACTAACCTGGTAGTGATCTAACAGACCCCTTTCTAACTGACTCAGCTGGGAGTGAAGAAGTCACTGAACACTGGAAGTGAAGGGAGGGTTGCTAATACAAGCATAAAAGTGTGTAGTCACAGCAGAATGGAGAATGAAAATAAATCTTATTGACTTAGCAAATGAGCTCAGAATGGACCCATGCACAGATCCACATTTACAAAGAGATAAAGACATGAAACTGATTACATAGCCTCTGAGGATTCCAATACGTGCTCACAAATATGCCCTTCTCTTCCCTTCTGTTCTAAAAGTCACCAGATGCAGCAAGTGTCAAATGCACCTTACTCTCCCTTCTTTCGGCCCCAGCAGGGGACTGGAGGGGTGGTAGGTCCCTGTTGTTACAGATGTTCAAGTTTAGCCCAACCCTAAAATACCCATAGATGGTGATAATAGCAGCCAGCTTTCATGGAGGGCTGACTTACATGCATTACGTGGCAATCCTCACAATCCTCCTGTAATGGAGGCATCATTGCCATCCCTATCTGATAGCTGGGGAAATGAAGCCTCAGGGAGGATAGACAATTTGCCCAAGCCACACAGCTATGCAAGGAACAGGGCCAGGTCTCTGTCCCAATTCTGCTTCACTTAAAAGAGCTCTTAACATTTAGACAAATAATGCCTACCAGTCTTGTTTTAAGGATTCCTTGTTTTACAACTCGCAAGATTACACTAGCAAGGACTCTAGGGGTTGGCCCAGAAGGATGGTGCCACTGAGCCCTTTCAGCTTCCTTCTACCTGCTCTATCCTCCTGGAGGTTGCATGCTACTCTGTGTCCTCCTAGGTGGCCTGGCTGCAGCTCCAATGACCACAGTGATCTGGAGTGGGCTCCCCCAACTTAACTTGTGGCTCACACCCAAGGAGACATCTGCTCTCTGGAATTCATACTGCTGAGAAGCTGCCCTCAAAATTGTTTTGGAAATGGGCGGTGGTGTCTTGGAACAGCTTGACTGGGGGCTGCATCTCATTACTGACATAATTGTGACCTTTCAGCGGAATATGAAAATGCCATTGATATAATATGCAAAAATGACGTCAGTGCTATGATATGGGAGGGAAAGGGATGGCCCATGTGGGATATTTATTTTAATGATATCACCATCATTTGTTATGTGGTTCGAATTAAATAGAAGTCTTTGAGTCTAAACTCCACCAATGATCTCTCAAAACATCCCCTTGTTTTGTCTGGTGTCATTTAGCACTCAATCTGCTCCATTTCCTGGCTGACCAGAGTCCTTGATATGATTTCTTTGTTCTGATGACTTAAACTCAGAAATAAGGGGCCTTTATCTTCAATCACATTGTACTCCTAATGATCCAAGATTCAAGCATTCTTTAATGAGAGTAGGAAGGAATGTGATTTAAATTAAGGACACGGGTGAGATGGAGCCCCAATTATAGATGAGTTAACTTGGTCACATGCACACGGACACACACTAAAGTCGAGATAAAAGTGTGCAATGACAAACAGATTACAGAAATACGAACATGTTTACGTGACCCTTTGGCAAGTTTCCTACATGTGGCTGCTGGGTTGAATCTGAAGGCCCTTCCATTCTACCAGGTGACGGAGCTCAGGAAAGCAGATGCTTCTTTGCAGGCTCCCAGCTGTTGTTCCGCCCAAGCTGTAGAACAAGCAGGTTTGCTAATAATAGCTCTGTTAATAAAGTGAAAACAATAGTCCACATCCCCACCTCCCATTAACAGTGCCTTTTAATGCTCTCACTCATGTTACCCGCCCCCGGACTTTTTCAACATCCCTGTAAAAGACAGAATTATTGACATTATGAAGGTCATGAATGTTTCCATTTTACACATGAAGAAACAGACCCAGAGTGATGGCATTTGCCCTCAGACACACGCGTAGTTAGTGGTAAACACTGGAACCCTGAGTGTTAGGCTGATGCTGCCCTCCTTCCCTGGTTGGACATGACAGCACAGAAGAGCACCTTCTCACCTGAGTCAGCATCAGGCAGAGGTACTCTGCACAAATGGCCCATCACAGAAAATTCCATGCACCATCCCCACTCTAAAGGCCAGCAATGTGTTGCTGTAGGAATTGGCAATTACTTTGGGTAGAGCTCTGTATAAACCTTTCCCAGTGCGTGAGGGCAGAGGTGCGTCATGTTGGCTAGGGCTGCTGTAAAAAATTATCACAGAGTGGATGGCTCAAACAACAGAAGTTTATTCTTCCATAGTTCTAGGAGTCTAGAAGTTCAAGATCAAGGTGTCAGCAGGGTCAGTTTCTTCCAAGGCCTCTCTCTTTGTTAATCTTCTCCCTGTGCCTTCTCATGGTCTTTCCTCTGTGTGCATCTGTCCTAACGTCCTAATGTCCTAACGTCCTCTTCTTATAAGGACACAGTCTGTTGGATCAGGGTCCACCTTAATGACTGTATTTTCACTTAGTTACCTCTTTAAAGACTTTATCTCCAAATATGGTTACTTTCTGAGGTACTAGGGGTCAGCATTTCAACATATGAATTGGGGGGTAAAACTTTGCAAGAAGTATATAGAGTGTAAGGAGAAGCAGAATGTACATGGGCTGTGCTACATTTATTCATTTCACAAGTATTGGGTGCCTGTTTGTGCCATGCTCTTTGCTCCAGGGACTGTTGGACCCATCAGATAGGGCCCCTTTGAGGGCTATGGGACTTTTACAAGTTCTGGCAGCTACTACCAATGCTGGTTCCACAGAGTGGAGAGAAGACAAACGTAGCTCCAGTTCTCTTTGCTGTGCATAAAAATCACTTGGGAAACTTGTCAAAGCCCATGTATTTGGGCCTCACCCCAGAGATTCTGATTCTGGGTGGGCCCAAGAATCTGCATTTCCAGCAACCTCCCAAATGAGGTGGATGCAATTGGTCCAAGGACCACACTTGGAGTAGCACTGCCAAATACCACACTGGGAATTTGTCCTTCTCAGTTCTGACTTGTATTATTTAGCAGCCTCAGGATTATGAACAACATCTATTCCCAAAGCTGTTTTCCTCAGGTTAGACCAAGGGTGCAAACTAAGATAATATGTTCATTCTGCAGACTTGAGAGCTATGATTGTATACAAAGCATGTGCAATCCATTCTCAGTTCTCCAGAAATGCTTTTAATCCTCCTGCCTTTGTACAGGAGGACCTGAAGAGTGCTAGTCTCCATGAAATTAAAGAACATGTTCTATTGCTCATTACATCCACATTTATCCTTTTGCATGTATACAGTAAGAAGACAATCAACACTGCTGATGAAGGAGAGCATTGTGGTATTGGCAGGACATCCTTCCTGAGGGCTTAGTTTTGAGTATCTGGAATTTAAAGAAGAGTCTGTGTTCTGAAACTTCACTCGAAAGCAGGTCATTTTGTATTCAGAACAGCTTTCCCAAAGAAATAGTTACAGTCCATTCACAAAAGCTCATTTAACCTGTAATGTGGCTCAAGTATTTACATCATTCCTAACCCCTGTTTCCCGGAGTAAAATACATTCCAAGTTCCAACAAGAATACCCACAGCAAACATTCCCTTAATGACTTGGGTGGAAGAAGGGGAAGAAAGAACCAGTAAGTGGAGCTGAGATGACAGAGGGGTAACCATGTGTGGGAATGTCGGAGCAGTTGCAATATAGAAGTCAGGGCTGTGGGCCCAGGCTTTAATACTCCTGAATTTGTTCAGTGGCTGGGGCTATTTATTTTTATGTTGATATATGTATTTGTATATTTATTTACTAATAGAGATTATATGTACATTATCATTTATTGCTCTTTAATTCATGTGAGTTAATCTTGTCTCTGCAACTAGATTACAAACTCTTAAAGGTCTAGCACTATGTATGATACCTATACTGCCTTTTGTGGTGGCATCTCAAAATCAGTTAGTTACACTGTTGATGACACTCTTGACATACTAAGTCCCAGCAGGTATCATCAATCTGGCTATGAGGAGTAGTGAAGTTATGGAATGGAAGGTGCTGACAATGGCAAGAGGACAGGTGGAAGTTTCACTGGTCATGCTCTGCCAGTAATTTAAGTCCAAAGAGAAAAGAGGAAACTGGACAAAATCATTTCCTTTGATCTCATGGGAAATCAGACTGAAGGAGAGTAGGTGTATAAATAGCTTTGTTCACACCAACTATTCTTGTGGTGCCAGGATAGGTTGACATAGGATCAAGAAGAAAGGTCAGTGAAATTACTACAGATTCTCAAATCAAGTAGGACCATTGCCCATTCTGGAAGCTCTCTGGAGGTGAAATAGGCCTGGAGCTTTTAGTGGAATGAGCTGGACTTGCCAATGACACATCCCTGTTTCTGGCCTAGCTGTGGCAGCTTTGTTAATGGCATAGCCCACACGTTATTCAACTCTAAAAACTTTTAACTTCAAGCACTCCTTAACTTCAGGAGATAAAAAGAAATTGTCTTAATTGTATTCTTTTTCCAGAGAGGCTTTTTGCTATAGGGAAAAGAATACTAAACTAGAAGGGAGAGTATCTGGGTTCTGATCCCTGTTCACTCTCATTGAATGATTAAGGAATTCAATTCACCTCTTGCTGTCTCAACTGATGATCTTCAAAGTTTCTTCCCCACTCTATTAGTCTGTAAGTCTACTATGATTCTTTGGAATTAACCAAGGAAATAATATTAGAGAAAATGATATTAGAAAAATAGTATTAGGGAAAGGGACAAATATACCCTTTGTCATCATTTCTATTCAAGATTACACTGGAGGCTCAAGCCTGTGTATCGAGGGAAAATAAAGAAACAAAATGTACAAGTTCTGAAGAAGAAGAAATAAAATTGATGACATGATTATATGTATATTTATGTAGAAATCCAAAAAAATATTCAACAAATATATTATTAGAATAAATAGAGCTAAGACTGAGCTGGACCTTGTGACAAACTACGAAAATCAGTATAATTTCTATGTGCTAGCAATGAACAGTTAGAAAATATAATTTAAAAGACTCTATTTAAATTGTGTCAAAAATATAAAATGCTTAGGAATATATCCAACAAAGGTGTGCAAGACTTCTTTGTAAATAAATAAGCATTATTAAGATAAAAATTTAAAAACTTGAAAAATTGGTGGGATATACCATGTTCATGGATTGTCCTCAAATTGATGTATATATTCAATGCAATCCCAATTCCAATTTTATTTTTTTAATTTTTATTTGTTTTTAAAGATTTTATTTATTTGACAGAGAGAGACATAGAGAGAGAGGGAACACAAGCAGGGGGAGTGGGAGAGGGAGAAGCAGGCTTCCTGTGGAGCAGGGAGCCTGATGTGGGGCTCAATCCCAGGACCCTGGGCTCACGACCTGAGCCAAAGGCAGACGCTTAACGACTGAGCCACCCAGGCACCCCCCAATTCCAATTTTAAAAATCCCAACAAAAATTTTTTTTAATTAAACAAATTTCCTTTATTAAACCGAAGTCTTGGAAGCCTGAAAGTTCAGAAAGTTGAAATTCTAAAATCTGTTCAAGGATCCCTCTTAAAATCCCCAACACGACTTGTCTGCCCACACAAGACAGCGCTCTCATAAAACATCACCTAAGGAAGGACTATCCCACAACCTTACCCAGACCTCCCAGGCCTCCACATCGTGAAGTGAGAAAGAGGGTGAGGGGTATAATGAATTAGGTCCCTGAGAAAGTAAGGGGTCATGGGATGTATCTGAAGCACAGGGGAAGAATTAACCTGAGGCAACCTAAAAGAACCTCTGAAAAGAGTGGAGAAACAGAAGGAGAAAAGGATATAAGTGCATGCAAGTTAGTTTGTAGGTTTGGTGTCAGGAGTTGAGTGGTTTTCCAATTGATATGCTCTATTTTCTGCCATACGAGTTAATACCAACAATTAACACTCGCTATGTACTACCATATTCTAAGCATTTCATCTATACTAACTCATTTTATCCTCTGAACAGCCCTTTGAGGGGCTGTTCTATTATTATATCCCCATTCAAGCAGAGGAAAGGGAAACATAGAAATAGGTTAGTTAATTTGCCCAAGGTCACATGGAGCCCAGATTCACACAGGTAACCTGGTTCTGGAGCCCACAGTCTTAACCACGACTTCACCCTGCAGTTTGTTTTCACTCTGTAAAAGAGGGGATTCAACTGGAAATGCTCTGTGGAGGATAAGTGACAACGCCTTCTGAGAAAATGCAGAGAGCTTTCCTGGTGTTGTCAGGGGCTTCAGGGAGGCTGGAGACGTTGCTTTTTTGGCCCAAGAAAGAACTTCTGAATATGTTCCAGGTCAGGAACAACCAGAAATCAGGCTAGCTTCCCAACCAAAGGACAAGATCCTTTCAGGGGGATCCAAATATAATACTAAAAGGCTGTTCAAAGAATAGGAGCTACTCAGTACTGGCACTTGATGTTGCTAATTGCTCATTTTCTGACTTTTTTTTTTTTCAAGGCAAGGAGGAATGTGCTCTTCTCCAGAATTACCCTTGGAGGAAAAGCTAGAGGGAGGAGCTAACTCCCAAATTGTCTTTTGAAATGGATTAAGTGGATAAACAGGATATAGTAGACCTATTAACAGAAGAGGTGAAATTAAACCATTAGGAAGGAGTGGAATGAAATTGTTGACTTATTGACCAAATTATGCAGCTTCAGTTTTATAGGAACACTGTGCTTCATAGAGAACTGCTGAACCATCAGTGTTATTTATATCCCTAGGCAGGCACTCAGGAGCACCCTATGAGCCAAAAGCTATGACTCAAACTTCCAGTCTCGACAAGCTGGTCAGACATAAATATTCTCCTGATCTCCACAATCCTGTGCACATTAATGCTCATTCTCAATAAACTCTAGTAGATTGATTGTTTGATCAAAGGACTGGAATTTTTCCCAAGAACAGGCTAGATTTTAAAAATGGAAATGATGTTGGAACAGAACCTTAGAATTTTTCACATATTTATTAGAAAGAGAAGAGAAGATGAACAATAAATTTTCAAAGTTTACAAATGGTACTAATCATATTTATACAGTCAAATGCTGATCTGAGGTTAATAAACCAGAAGATCACCAGAGACTCACAGAGTGGCCAGAAGAGTAGGGTTGAGTTTGCATGGGGGTATGTGCAAGTTAATTCATACAGAGAAATGACCCTCTCTCATCTACTGGAACTAGAAGGAAAAAAAAAGCCAAATAGTAAACATTACTAGGGATAAAGTTGGAAAAATACAATTGTTTTAGTCCATATAATTTTCTACCCACTTGAAATGCTACAATAAATAAATTGTACTCATTACCTCCAGAAAAGATCAGAATGAACAGACAAATATACATTTACAACTTATTTTGACAGAAAGGGCAATGATAAACCTCAAACAGGAAGGTCTAAAGCAAAGACAGTTTGGAAGGGGTGTTTCTTGAGGGAGGGCAGCCAAGACGGAGAATCAGAATCTCTGTTGAAAGGAAACAAGACACAGGGTAGGAGCATTGTACAGAGGGTCAAATTAGAAGAATAAAGTCAGAATGGAAATGGTGAGAAAGCACAGCCAGGACTGGAGGATGAGAGGAGCTTGGAACCATTTGGATCAAAGAGGACTAAGGTCATATGACTAAGGTCATAAACTTCAGTTCTCCTTTACGATACAGATGTGGGGGCTGAGAGGAAGGGCGTATGGAGAATCTCAGGGCCATGTTAGATTATTAAGGAAAATGGGTACATTCAGTTTATAATCCCAACATTTGAGAGATGATAACCATGTCTTGCAACAAGGTGTAACTTGTAGCCTTTGTCAGATGCCAAGCCCTGATTGGATGAAACAAGGCTCTATGCCTGTATGGAAATGATTATGGCAAGCAAAAATGTAAATTCCTAGAACCTAAGACACACCTTTATTTGAATATAGACAGAAAACATCTTTGGAATAATAGTAAATTATTTGGCTCTACATTTGTTTGGATTCCCCATACTCATGCTTCCTTCACAGGAGAGAAAAGAGAAACATCTAAAAATCCTTTTGCTTTTGGAATGATCACATGCCTTTGCCATCTCACATGAAAAGAAAAATATTTTCTCTTTTCTGCTCTAGTAAACAGCTGTGCAGCTTTCCCCGCTGTCTGGGTGGTGGTGAATTGCATGTACAGTGAACTGATGTGAGTGGCCACACTGTCTTCTAAAAATCCCACGAAGCACTCATTGGAGTCCTCATCTCGATGAATTGCTAGGTTACAATTGCTGTTAGGACTTTTCTTTCTTGGTTTATATGTCCGCTAATCAAGATCATCATAAAATGGTGTGACATCTCCGTTAAAGTCTTTTATCCTATGAAAGAACCACCAAATGTCATGGCTTTAAATTATTTGGCAAAGGTCTCTGCCCTTATGATTAATTTCTTCCACACATTTCTCTTTGTAAGCACTTGTGCATTGTCAAACACTACAAGGAAGCAGTCCTGCTCTTTTTGAGATGTTTCTTATTTTATTCCTGCCTCCCAATTGTGTTTGATAGTCAGCGAACCCGAAGTTGTCTCTTCTTTTCTGGAATGGCAGCTATTTCAGGGTTATATATATTATATATATGCATATATAATATATATATATACTATGCATAATATATAATATCCATAATAATGATATACATAATAATAATATGCACTATATATTATATTTTATATAGTATCTATTATAATGTAGTTCTTAATAGAGCAGAAAGAATATTTGATGATCTCTAATTTTTATAGAAAGAAAACATCTTAATTGTTCTTCAAGAGGGAAGATAACTTCTCTTGGGATGGTTATCAACTCCCCAAATCCTTAAAATTAGTGGAAATGAGGCTTTTGAGGAGAGAAAATGACTATATATTGCCTTGTAGATGAGACAGCCAGTATAGAACTGAGAATCAGAATCAATTTCTGAATACATTCCATTAGGAGAGAGAAGATTCCTTTATGGAAAAAGAAAAACATCCAGGTACAGCATCTCTGCACTGTGTGGGGACTTGAGAGCTATTCCAAACCCAGATCTTCTAGGACCTCTGGGAAGCAGGAATGTAACTGCCTGGTGTGATTCAGTTCACCATGGGGAGACTGCTGGGGTGTACAGGATCAGCAAACGCACCTGGGTATGGACGCCGGCTGGAAGCAAATTCACAGGCACTCATTACAGTCAGGTAATATCCCTTTTTTAAAATTAAATCTGTATGTTGGTATTCTAGGACCCCCTCTGGTGTTCGCAGCTACATATATTTACATATATTCGCAGCCACATGTAACCAGCCTTTGTTTATGCAGTCTTTGGAGGATAAAGGTGTGTACGGGGAGTGCTAGTAGCCTCAAGGAAAAGACGTGGGCCTCATGCCATCTGACTGGGGCAATCTGGTGGGGCAGAAGAGGGACATGCCCCTGGGGGACTGTGTAGAAATGTGGAGTCCTCAGGTTGAGTTAGTCAAGGAGAAGTGTGGTCTCAGGATGTTAGAAACCAACATGGTAAAGGTTGGAGGGGACAAGTGTCAAGCTTCAGGTAGGGGGCTTGAGGTGACACCATGCATAGAATACTCATTAAAAAGAGAGCACCATGGGGCCAGGGGCCAAATTTGAGAGTGGCAAGTATTCTGGGAGACACAAATCCTTGCTCTCAAGTTTAGGAGACAACACCAAGGAAATACAAATGAGGCCCACTGGGTAGCACAGAAAACATTTTATAAAGTGCCAGATTACGTGTCTGATGAAATTAAGACTTGCCAGGTTATCCATCGAAAGCCCATCCACCCTGATCTACACCAACTGGGGAGCAACTCTTGGTGGTATCTGGACTAAAGCCTCCTGGTCCAAACAGAGGGATTTCTTTCAGACACAGAACTAGAGAATTTTTCCACCAATGAGAGGACTTTTTTTAAGTGGGAAAAAAAAAAAAAAAACAAAAAACTTTGTTAAACCAACTAAGGTCAAATTTTATAAAGTCTCTATTATATTTAGCCAGATGATCCATGTATAGAAAAAATTTAAGAGACACCCATCGAAGATGTTATGAACCAGCTTTCTAATTTTCAGCTGTTATCAATTATGGCTCAGTTCAACCACTCTGTGTTTAATGTGTTACAGAATGCCTGGGAATTTGTTTCTAGCTCTTGAACTTGTGGGTCCTCCAATGCAATTTTGCTTCCGAAGCACCCACAGAAGCCTTCCATCCAGCCTGTGCCTGCCGTGGATGAGGGAGGACCCATACATGTGACCTTGTTAGGGGAAAGCATTCATCCATGCTTGGTAGTTGGCTTCCTCCATATCTTTGGGTCTAATTGGAAGAGAAAGGAGAATTTCCATCTCGGAAAGTTACTGTCACTTAAAATAAACATTTTAGAACATCTTAATTAATTCACTGTAAGCTTCCTCCACTATCTACAAACATTGCTGGTAACACCAGCTCTCAGAGGGTCCTGGTTATAGAGAATTGGTCAGATGGACACGATTTATATTCAAATTTTTAAAAATTTTATGTCAAAATCACTTATTGAGGTATAACTTAAAATAAAATGCACTCATTTAAAATGTACAGCTCTATGAATTGTGACAAATGCACGTACCCAGGTCACCTACACTCCTATTGAAATATAGATCACTTCCATCATCCCAAAATGTTCCATTTGCCCCTTTGCAGTCATTCCCCAGCCCCCAGACAGCCAGTGCTCTGTCACTGTAGATTAGTTTTGCCCTTTCTAGAACTTCGTATAAACGCAATCATGCAGTGTTTACTCTTGTGTCTGGCTCCCTTTGTTCAACATGCTGTTTTTGAGATTCATCCATGTCGTATCAGCAGTTCCTTCCTTTTTGTGGCTTTTTATGTGTATACAGGGGGAAAGAGGTTTCCTTGTGCAACCGCATACTTGCTGTTAAGAAGATTTTAATGAAGATCTGATTTTTGTCCTTCGGGGCATTCTTGCAGATTCTAGTAAGACAGAATAAAATTCCATAGTGTCTCCTTTACCTGAAATGAATGGAGATTTCTATATGGCTTAAGGCACACTGGACAATCAATTAAACCACCTGCTTAAAATAAAACATATGTGTTGAGTTGTAATGCACTGACTGATTTTAGAACGTATTTTTACTGTCAGTTAAGGTTATGAATGACTTGACTGTCACAGGAAATCTTTTGATCCCAGAACTACCCAAAGCTACAACTCATGGGTGTGATCTCACAATCTTTCTCTTCATGTCCTTAGGCTTTGTGTTTAGAGGATCTGGCCCCAAGATTTTTGTCAGCAACTTTAAAAGTTTTTGGTGTTTTTCCTCATCAATTATAAGGCTTTAGAATGTAAGTTTAATGATTAGAATAATGTTGACAGGGTAAGAGGGAAAATGCAACAAGTATTTATTAATCGTTTAGTCAAAATATAGACAAGTAAGCTCTTATTCCCTCTCTCCATAAATTTGTAGTCCAGTAGGGGCAAAAAACATCCAGAAAGAGCTATAACGTGGAGACCTATAAGAACTACGTTTGCAGGGGGAAATCAGAGACCTCTTGGGGAATTCAGAGAGGAGAAGGAGCAGTTTGAACTCCTGGAATACAAAAGATTCCACAGGGAAGAGTTGAAAATTGAAACTGAAACCTAATAGAAAAGTAGGACTTCCAATAAATTAGAAAAATCAGGGCCTTCCAGGCAGAGGGAAGCTGCCTCTATCAGGTGCTTATCGTGGGTCAGGACCGTGCTGCCAACACAGCACGTGTGGTCTGGGTCTCACAAGGATTCTCAGACTATGTATTATTTATTATCCCTGCTTCCGGGATGAGGAAACAAAGGACCTCAAGTCCCACAACGTCTAAGCGGAACTGGGATTTGAACTCATGTTTACTTTGCTCCAAAACCCATGCCCTTACCACATGGCCCTTCTGCTGGACTCTCTCCACTTTCCCATCGCTAATGCTGGCTTCTTGGCGGCTCCTGCCACCTGGCTCATCGCTGCCCTCTGTGGACATCCTGGTCACTGCCCACCTTCCTAGAGGCGAAGACCACAGGCTTCCTCTCTGTCTCAGGTCCTGCCACCAGTTCTCGGTTACTGCAGTGTCCATGTGAACAACACACACACAGCAGCATCCTCAGGGTCTTGATGGCCTTCTCTCCAGTGGCTTCTTCTCCTTGCCATTTCTGCTACCCGGTGTATCTCCACACCCCAGACCTTGTCACCACCCAGAATGGTTTCACCTCTGAAATCTAAGCTCTGTGACCCCCATCTCTGGCCACCACCTCACATTCTCTCAGCCTCGTCCCTCCTACACCTGCTCTTGACTCTATCTGTTATATATCCCTCCACTTCTCCCAACCTAGTAGCCCTTTCCTCGTCTGACTTCTTGATCCACGTTGGGCCACAGGATGGATCCCCAAACAACATTCTTTCTCAGATCTTTAAGCCCCTGTCCTCCCCTACCGTTGCGCAGCCCAGCAAAACCTCTGGACCAGTCTGACAATCTGTTGCTAATGCTGCTGAGTGTCACTGGAGCGAACCACAAGAGAATGTGCTGGATCCACTACAAACTCCTCGTCTCCTCCTTCAGTTGGACCTCGAACATCTTTCAAAAGTCTTTTTCCTTGGCCTATGTTGGCCTCTTATGCCTTACCACTCAACCACTGTTTCAAATCTTTACTTGTGTCCTCTAATTCCCTATCCAAACTCTAGTCTTTACCCTTGGCCAGAGATGTGTCCTATCAAGAGAACTAAAGTCGTCAGGTGTGAATTAAATCAACTTTCTGAAATCATGTCAGCTTACTAAGCCCTGCACCCTCCTTTGCTCCCTCTCTGTAGGGAGAGCTCCCTCTCCCTCCACTTCCTGTCCAAAGGCTACATCACCTATATTCTAAATTCCACTCCTTCCTGCCTCCAACAGAAGATCCTGTAATGATTCCCTTTCTCTCTTATATTTTCAACCCTTCTCCCATTTTGCTATCTCTTTCTTTTCTGCTTCTAAATATGCACAAGTGCCTCCTATCCTAAAAAGGTATCAGTTGACCTTTTGTCCCACTCTAGCTATAGCCCCATCTTTCCCATTTCCTTTTCAGCCAAGTTTCTGGAAAGAATATTCTATAGTCTATACTTATTATTCTCTCTATACTTATTCATCTCCTTTTCGCTCCTGCTCTTTGCACTTCACTGATTTACACAAAGCGTAGACATAGGTCCTACCTCAATTCCCTGAAACTCAGCTACCAATAGACTCAACTGTTCCATAAAAGTTTAACAAAGGCTCGGCTCTAATGTATATGGGGATTATAATGCAGGAAAGACACACTTTATCTGAGTGACCTGGAGTAAGTTACTTAATCTCTCTATGCCTTGGTTTTCTCATCTGAAAAATGGGCATGATCAGAGTACTTTCCCCTTAGAGTTGTGAGGGTTGCATGGGCTCGCTTATGTGAAGTGCTCAGAACAGCACTTGAGGAGGGTTAGCCTTTATTACCACCTCTGTCCATGCTGGGTGTGGAATAGGTTAGTAGAACTGGTAAAAAAGGAAAACAAGTCAAAATCAGGTCTCACCACCAAAATCCATGAGTCATGCCTCCCCCAGGAGTCTCTTACTGGCTGTCCTTCTCTAAAGAGGACCCTCTAATGAGAGTCCCTTCTCCCTGTCCTATCTGAGTCTCTGCCCCGAGCGGGAAGGACACCCAACATCTTCTTAATCTCTGCAGATCTCTTGCTCTGCCCATATGTCAGCACTCACTGGCTGAAATACCTGCATTTAGATGAGTTTCCTGGTTCAGATCTTTCCCAAGGACAGGACAGACTCTTTCCTAACACCGTTGTGACTAAGGGAGGGAAGATAATTCATCTCCACCCTCAAACGCAGGATCACTTGCAACCCCCAGTCCCAAACGACAGTGGGTACACCATGCCGGTACCCACCGCCAGAGTAGTAAGCAGATGGTTCGGAATGTACAAGTGAGGAGGTGCAGAGCAGGTAAGAATGTCCAAAACCACAGAGCTAGGACAGGTGGTGGAGAATTCCTATTGTCTCTCTCACCAGAGATCTTTCCATTCCCTGATACACAGCATTGCTTCACTTCTCATAAGCCAGATTGGAGTCATTTCCAAGCCAGCTTAAACAACTGTGGCTCTCAGGATGTGAAAGTTAGTGACAAAGGTTGAATAAGAGGGACATTCCTTTAAGGATTTTTCTTGCAGATTTGGCCAACTTCTTAACTAGTATTTGCAATTACTATTGTTGTGTCTCCTTCAGGTGGGAGAATGCATGTTCCCTTTCCTCTGTGCACATAAATGTTCCTTAATAAATCAGACTTGTTGACAGTCTGGGAGAAAGCTTTTCATCGTCCTGCCCAGGTTTGCTGAGGATAACGTCACCCAGCCAGCTCACACAGAGAGTGCGGAAGCGGGGGGGAACGGGCATATTGACAGGTACAAATGCCATCCTTAGGCTGACGTTACCCAGATCTTCATATTCAGCTAAGACTTCTGCTCTGAATTCTGGAATCCTCTACCTAACTGGCCATGTGGCATCTCCACTGGGATATTTCACACTGTCTCAGAGTTAAGGTGTCCCAATGGAACTTCTAATTTTATTCTCCCACCTCCAGAAACATGATCCTCCCCATTGTTTCTGATTTCAGCAGAGGGCACCACCATGGCCCAAGGAGACAGCGAAGGGTTTTTATCAGACAATGGCATGACTAGCTTTATTTATTTACAAGAACGTCATCCTAGCAACAATGTGGGGTCAGGACTTTACAGCTGAGAGGAGAGAATTGAGTAGGTGGCTATTAAGAAGGCTAAGCTGTAAGGCTTCGTGACTGAGTTACTTTCTTTATGTTAACGAAATATGATACGTAAGAGTAAGATAATGAAATGTGTTTCTAGAAATTGCTATTAGGTTTATCCATGTGAACTGATCGTTTATAGGCAACAAACGTTGAGCAGCAGCAATTTTGTATGATTCGCTTACTATGTTATAGCAGAGCAGACCGGCATCTCTATCAAAAATATAAGATACCTGGGGCACCCGGCTGGCTCAGTTGGTAGAGCATGTAACTCTTCCTCTCAGGGTCATGAGTTTGAGCTCCACACTGGGCGTGGAGCCTACTTAAAATAAAAACAAACATAAGCATTTACTATTGGTTTAAGTACAAATGATGGAAAACTTTCTGGAAAGCAATTGTATCCTAAGTCTTAAAACAGTAAAATTTCACACAGTTATTTTACTTGAGAGAATAAATACCAATGAAAACACCAATGGAAAAAAATTCATTCCAGAAGTGTTTGTAACAGGAAAAAAAATTGAATTAGTCCAAATGTTCATTTACAAGAGACTTTAAATAAATAAGCATCATCTGTTCTGTGAAATAGTACACAACTATTAAAGTGATGAGTAGAATGAAAATTTAATGTCACGAAAAGATCTCCACAATATATTCTTGAGCATCAGGACAAGATATAAAACAGATGGGTCATATGATACCACTTTTATTAAAAAATAGGATTCCATATCTAATTATTATAATATGCAGAGAAAATTACCAGAAAAAGAGGTATTCCTAAATGTTAACGGAGACTACCTCTGAACGGTGGACTTTCAGAAGATTTTTTTTTTTTTTTTTTTTTAATATTTTATTTATTTATCTGACAGAGAGAGACACAGCAAGAGATGGGAACACAAGCAGGGGGAGTGGGAGAGGGAGAAGCAGGCTTCCCGCAGAGCAGGGAGCCCGATGCGGGGCTCGATCCCAGGACCCTGGGACCATGACCTGAGCTGAAGGCAGCCGCTTAACTGACTGAGCCACCCAGGTGCCCCAGAAGATTTTTTTTTAATCTAACTTTGAGTATTTTATAAAAATTTGGGGCAACCTTATATTATTTTTAT
Source organism: Phoca vitulina (assembly GCF_004348235.1). Taxonomy (NCBI): domain Eukaryota; kingdom Metazoa; phylum Chordata; class Mammalia; order Carnivora; family Phocidae; genus Phoca; species Phoca vitulina. Next base: position 16,086,956 of record NW_022589712.1, read on the forward strand.
AATAATAAAGCAAAAGCTACATTCAAATGAAAAACACCTAACCAAAAGGAAAAAGCTTCATAAATATTTAAATACATATAGGAGCGATCACTTCTTAGGGAAAAACCCAGTGTTCAGATGAACCTCCCTAATCTTTGACATGAGCAGTGATTGATACCATGCTACATTTTCCATGATGCCAACATTGAAAACAGAGACTAGGTCCTTTCACAGATGACATTCGGTGCCTGTAAATAACAGGTGTGCAGCGGGTCTGCACCAATACATGAAGCCTGCAGACGTCGTGAGGTATTGGCAGGTGTTTCTGTGTTCTCATAAATACAAACTGCTCTGCGGGCTGAAAGCCACACTGTCAAGTCTAACACCATTAATATAAATTTTTTTTTTTTTTAAAGATTTTTTATTTATTTATTTGACATAGAGACACACAGCGAGAGAGGGGACCCAAGCAGAGGGAGAGGAAGAAGCAGAGGGAGAGGGAGAAGCAGGCTTCCCGCTGAGCAAGGAGCCCCATGCGGGGCTCGATCCCAGGACCCTGGGATCATGACCCGAGCCGAAGGCAGATGCTTAACGACTGAGCCACTCAGGCGCCCCAAACACCATTAATATACATTCTAAGTTCTGAAGAAAAAGCAGCTCTTTTTTTTTTTTTTTTTTTAAAGATTTTTTATTTATTTATTTGAGAGAGACAGAATGAGAGAGAGCAAGCACATGAGAGGGGGGAGGGTCAGAGGGAGAAGCAGACTCCCTGCCGAGCAGGGAGCCCGATGCGGGACTCGATCCAGGGACTCCAGGATCATGACCTGAGCCGAAGGCAGTCGCTTAACCAACTGAGCCACCCAGGCGCCCGAAAAAGCAGCTCTTTCATCAACTGTTTGTATTTTTCTGATTCCTGATTTCCTGATTCCTATTTTAAGAGTGGGGCTCCGTGAGCCTGGTTTGGGGGCTAAGTAGATCTAGGAGCATGAGATAACCTATTAATATTCTTATGAATATGAAAGCCTATATGTAAGTAAATTTTCTAGTAGCCACATTAAAAAGTAGATGGAATTAATTTTAATAATCTCTTTTATTTAACTCAGTAGCAGAATGTTAGTATTTCAACAGGTAATCAGTGTAAGATATTATTGAAATATTTTACATTTTCATTGGTTTCTGTTTTGTTCTGCCATTACTTTTTAAAAAATATAAGCTCACGCTTATACCCATTTCTATTCCCTCCCCTTCTTAGATAAAGGGGACACACTAACATGGTATTCTGCACCTAGCTTTTTAACTTAATACATACGGAGGTCATGCCATCTAGATCTCAAGAACATTTGAGCACTTGCAAAATTTTACAATCACCGGCTGCTGGCACTGATGGGAAAAGAAATTTTGGCTGTATTCCTCTCTTCTGGCAATATCCATCAGAAGACACTTCCCTCCCTCCCAGAAGGTCACGCCACTTCAAAGGGGGCCAGTGGTTGCTTTTAGCTAATGAAAGGGTATCTCTGCCCCTGATTTATACATCTAAAGGATAAGGAACTGTTACGATCCCAGAAAAGGATCTCAAGGAGAAATGTATTTGCCTTTATTTGGTAATTGTACTTAATAGGTGAAAGGAGATAGGCTATAAAAGCAGTGGAAGCTGGAAGATGGCCCATGAAGTTAATTTTTTAAAGTTATTTATTGACTCTTTGATGGGTGGGGCTTTTTCTTTCTCTAGCACCTCCCCAGAAAGTCCTGAGCTTACATTTATAAAAACAAAGCTTCACGCTGATCCCAGCTATTCCCAGCTCTCTGTGAGTAAAGCTAACACGACCTTGAGCGCAGGGCTGGTACTGGAGTTGGCCGGGAAATTTCCTTCTCCCATCAGTGGTTTGAGCCCAGCTGCCTTTGGAGCCCAGGTGATTCCCGGGGTTTGGGACCAAAAAGACCTCGTTTGCGAATCGACATAAGCACTCACTGGCTGTAAACCTGAAAACTCCAGAAAGTGCCACCGTCCTTGAGAAAATCTGTCTTCAGACTGACTGAGGTGCTGATTGATCCTTTCCCCTCAGGGAGCTCTGGGAAGAGGGAAACTTTTGCTAGAGGACATACTACAGAAAATCCAAGACTCAGCCATGCTAAAGTTTCTCCTGGAATGGACGTATTCAGTAAGTATTCCCAAAACAAAGGGCATGATATAAACTTTCTGGCTTTATCAGTTGTCAAAATTTGGCTGCAAATAGGAGTAACCATTTGCACCACCAGATTTCTTAGGCTTCCTCAGTTGGAGGGGTTCTCGGGGCAGTGGGGACTGTGATGGCTCTCTCCGAACGTGCCCCATCTGGCAAGGGACAAACATTGGACGCAAATGTGATAGAAGGTGCAGCACATTAGCCGTGTACGTGCAGGATGTGAACAATTTCAACACAGCAAAGGGAGAACATCTACCTGACGGCGGTGTGCCCTTCTGTGAAATCGATCAGACCTCTGATGGGAAGTTCATGGCTGTGGGGGCTTTTGAAGCCCCCATCTTTGAGAAACCCCGAAAGGACTCTGTCTTCACCCTTTAAAACGTTTCAAGCAGCTGAGTTTATTGCACGGGCTGAGGCTGAAGACGCTCTTTGCAGAAATATTCTCTAAGAAGACACAGGCAGAACGGTGAGAGATCTTTCTGCAACCGGATGCGTGTGTGATCCCTGTTCTGATGTTTGATGATATTTCTCAACTCCTGAAGAATAAGGAACGCATCTTTTTTTTTTTTTTTTAATCACGAATCAACAAGAGGTAATAGTCCCAATGCCAGTTCTATTTTTTCCCAAAACTCCAGCTTCTGTCCCTTCCAGGCAGAGTTCAGTCCTGAAAGAACACTCAGAAGGAATATTCAGAAAATACGGATTTAGCGTAGGAAAAAATAGCCCAACCCCACCCTTTGGGAATCCTTCAGAGCAGTAAGCCAACAGCTAATCTACAGCATTTAACAGTAAAAAGTACCTGTTTTGTAAGTAATCCAGTGAGCTTAAGTTGATGTGTGTGATTTGGGGAAATCACGAGTGCTTTCATTTGGGGAGAAGTTCATTCTTGTGTCAGGACAAAATCTTATGCTCTCAGAAAATTTAAAGAATGCTGGCATGTTTTAGTTAATCTTCTGTAATTTTTATGCCAAGTAAAGACTGTAGACTTTACATGTCTATTGTTGTTATTATTCTAACTGAAAGCCAAACCGGTGCCATATTTGATGGGTATTATGCCTGAAGTAGTTTTAAAATATTGTGTCATGTCTGGAAATTGATACAAGTTTCTGCATGATCGAACTTTAAAAAAAAAATCATTTAACTATTTTCTTGGGTTTTCGCTAATGGGGGAAAGGAGGAAACATGATTTAAAATGTAATTATTATATACAAGGTACTTCAGGGTAGGGTGATATGGAAGTAATACTATTAGCTGGTTACACACTTACAAAATGTAAATATACATACTTTAAGACTCAGGATCCAGACAAGCAGGTACACTGAAATGTACCAGGAATTCTGTACTTTAACATATGGTCAAAAAAGAAAAACCCAGGCCCCAAATGGTGTCACTTAGACCGAGTTTCCAAACCAGGGCTTAAAACTCAATCTAATTGCAGTTTCCACCCTCCCCAGAAACGTGGCCTTAACCGGTCAGTCCGGAAAATTTGTCTTTCCATCAGCGTCCACAAGTCTGTCACCTGGGTCCTCTCCATCCCCTGAAGAAAGATGAGGTCGTCTGTGTGATAAGACAGCTTGCTTTCCCCCTAGCAAACAGTGTGGTCTGGAACAATCCTTTTCTTTTGCTAATAACTTTCTTGCCTCTACCCTCTGTCTATAAAAACCTTCCATTTTATACAACTTCTCAGAGCTCCCCTCTACTTGCTAGGCGGGATGCTGCCCGGTTCATGAATTGCTTAGTAAAGCCAATTGGATCGTCAAAAGCACTTGGTTAAATTTTTGTTATTTAGCACATATAATGAGTGATAATGTATTTTTTTCCTGAAGTGGTCCCATTTTCTTCCTTCCTTTCTTCCTTCCTTCCTTCCTTCCCTCGTTTCTTTCTTTCTTCCTCTCATTCTTTCATTCTTTCTCTGTGTCACACAAAATGACCTCATTTCACAAAAATGATCTCTTCTTTTCAAACCAGGTTTTCTTGAGGGGAGAAGTTACCTTGCTTTATTCTTTCTATCCCCAGGGAATTGTAGCTCTGTTCCCATTCCATCTTCCTGGTCATAGTTCATGGTAACAGACTCCTTTTCCCTGCGAGACTCTAAGGGCCTTCTAATTTTTATGAATTATAGGAACTTCAAAGCTTTAGTAGATTAGCTCATATAAGTAAAAGTAATAAAATTCATATGCCAGATAAATCCATTTGTGTCTGGAGGGGCTCAGCCTTACACGCAGGTAAGTAGCCTCAAGGCCACGCCCCAGCATCTGGCAGGCCTGCCTCTTGCCGACTCATGCTCAGTGTCCCCTGGAGCTCTTTCAGGCATCTCCTGGGAGGTGCATTCCACACAGTCCTAGCCTAGGGGATTGGTCCCTCAGGAAACAAGACAAAACAGCTAACCAAATTAAAAAAAAAAAAAAATCCAAACAATAAGTGAAAGTATTTCCTACGCATCATAGTCTCTTTTAACATTGATCAAAAACTTCAAACATTATCAATCCCAGTTTCCTCTATTAACAACATTGCTTGCTATTTATTTTTCTTCTTCTTTCTTTGAGCCAACTATTGTGTGTGTGTGTGTGTGTGTGTGTGTGTGTTTGAGAGACAGTGAGAGCGAGAGTGAGAGAGAGAGAGAGAGAGAGTTTAATGGAGGTTTTCCTTCTACATCCGCTATTCATATCTCACATTTTTCTCAATTTGACATTTCTCTTTTTACTTTATAGAATCTTTTACTGTGCCTACATTTTACATTTTTATGAAATCAATGCTGAAAGCATAAAAATTAAAAAAGTAAGTTTATGTTGTGGAAGATTGCAAAAACGGCCACAGTTTTTCACTCCTTGTATCTGTGAGCTTTGCAGTGCACCTTCGCTGCGTCTCCCATCAGGTGGTTGACCTCTTTCCCCACTCGTGACCTGCCCTGGCCAATGGAATGCAGCAGAAGTGACAAGGTGCACCATTTGCTCTCTTTCTTAAAACCCTACCTCTGCCGTGTGAAAAATCCAGGCCGGCTTATTGGGAGATGAGAGACAGTGGCTTGGTCACCCTCAACCCATGCCAGTATCTGGCCAACCAAGAGGCAGTGTGGGTAAGGCCATGGGAGACAGTGGGCCCCAGCCCACCTGGCAGCTGAACACAGCTTCCTGCGTGAGCCCAACTGACATCAGCCACTCTTGACCCAGATCAACAGAATGGCCCAGATGACCTGCAGACATGTGAGCAATAGTAAATGATTGTAGGTTTATTTTTATTTTTTTTTTAAGAATATATTTATGTATTTGAGAGAGAGAGAGAGAGAGCAAGCATGCACAAGCAAGGGGAGCGGCAGAGGGAGAGGAAGAAGCAGACTCCCCACTGAGCAGGGAGCCCGAAGCCGGACTCGATCCCAGGACTCTGGAATCATGATCTGAGCAAGAGGCAGATGCTTAACTGACTGAGCCACCCAAGTGCCCCAGTGATTGTAGCTTTAAAGCACTAAGTTTGGGGCTCTTGCTATAAGGCAATAAATACCTGATTCACTTATATTTTCTTGGAACATTTTTTTGTTCTTAATTCTTAAATCCATAGAAAGTTTACTTTTGTGCATTGGGTGAGGTAGTTAAGGGGTTTTTATTTATTTTACTAAATTATATGGCCGATTTTCTCAGCACTATTTATTGAAGTTTCTTTCATCACTGATTTGAAATGTCATGGTTTTCATTAACTAAATTCCCGTATGCACAAGAACTTGCTTCTGGACTCTCTAATACGTTCTGATGATTTATTTTCTTCTATCTGTGCCAATAACACAGTGCTCAATTTCTTAATTTTAGAGTATGACTTGATATCTGGAATCTTCCTGTAAAATAGTGTAGGAACCCAATTATTAGAAGTGAAGGGAGGGGATAGTGTCTTAAATACTTTTGTATTCCCCCTAGAACCCACCTAGCTTCTGTGGTGATTGCAAAATATTTTTGGGAAGAAGAATCACTTGGTCTTCTTTATTGTAAATCTGTGGCATTTAATATACCAGAAATAAATTTGGGAGCCTGCGGTTTACAAAGATGGTATTTATGGTCATTATCCCTTTTTATCTTCACAACTCTATAAGGTATAAGGTTAGCAATATGAGATAGGCTATATCATCGTGAGGGTGGAGGGAGAAGCAGGAGGAGAAGGAAGAGAAGCAGGGAAGGAGGAGAAAAAAGCTAACACCTACCGAGTGTTTGCTCTGTTACTGTCTATACTGAACACTGTACATTCTTTGCCTTATTTACTGCTCACAGCAGCTTTGTGAGGTTAGTACTATTTGTATATCCCGTTTTCAGAAGAGAAGGTGAGATTCAGAGAAGTTAAGTAACTAGTTCAAAGCCACACAGCAAATGAGTCAAAATTCTAAATGAATGTGAAAAACGGGGGGTGGGGGTGGAACACAGACTGAAAGAAAATACGCCTAACGCTTAGCCGCTGTCTTCCCTGGCTGCTGGGATCACGACAATTTCTATTTTCTATTTCTAATTTCTATTTCCTGCAAGGAGCACACATTATTTTAGTAAACGTAAAATAGAAACATAATAATAATAATAATAGTGCACAAATAAGCCCCAGAAGATGGCACGCTGTAGCCACCGGAAGGTAGTGTGACTCCTGCAGTAACACGGCGGAGAGTGTCGCCTCTCACGCAGCCTGGCTGCCCCAGGTACCGAGCGAGAAGGCGCGAACAGGACGTGCCCCGCCGTCCGCCCCGCGCCTGGGGGTGTCTCCCCTGCACTTGTCAACTGAACATCGCGCTCCCGCCCGGGAGCCTGGGATGACTCTAGTCCTTTATAAAGAGTGGAACCAGAGCAATGAAAGAATTTTATACAAAAAGGCATTAATAATACAAAGCTGACAAAGAAGTTTAGAAGGTACAGGAAAAAATCATTTTGGCTCCTTATTCCTTATTCCTGTTTCTGCTTCTCAGGCCACCTGTTGCCTGAGCGTGAACAAGTGGTAGGTGTGGGCACCATCTGGCTAGATTTGTGATACTGTAGTGGTAAAAAAAAAACAAAAAAAAAAGTAGGGGTTGGTTTATGAATATCGGGACAGAGGTGACAACCTTTTACTACAGCCCAATAGTAAAACAGAAAATAGGTAAAATAAATAAATAAATAAATAAAATAAAATAGTAATGATTAAACCAGGAAGAAAAAAAAGAAGGAAGGAAGAACAACAACAACAAAAAGGTGAAATAAATAAAAATCATTAAGATGGAAGGGATAACATTGAGTTTCCCAGTAGGTGCATTAGGTATGAATGGGCTGAATTCTAGTGAAAGACGAAGACAGGCATTTTTTAAATTTAAAAAGACGACACATAAATTTAAAGGAAAAAGAGAAAATAAAGGAACGATTACATATATGTGGCAAATATACAACTGGCCGCCTTATTTCCTCTTTACTTGCACCTGGCAAGGCAGAATTCATGGTTCAAGAACTCGCAGGTCAAAGAGAAACAGCGTAGTGGGCTGCAATCTATGGCAGCAAAGGCCTGCGACTGGAAGGAGGGGCTTTTTCTTTCTTCTCCTCCTCCTTCCCCCACCCCCTTTTTAAAAAAAGATTTTCTTTATTTATTCATGAGAGAAGGAGAGGGAAGGAGAGGGAGGCAGAGGGAGAAGCAGGCTCCCCTCGGAACAGGGAGCTGGAGGGGGGACTCCATCCCAGGACCCTGGGATCATGACCCTAGTCGAAGCCAGATGCTTAACCAAAGGAGCCACTCAGGCGCCCTTCCCCTTTCTTTTTGTTTATTTATTTATTTTTAGTAACAACAGCCAGTTTTATTGTCTAACATTTACATCTCTAAAAATAATTAAATACTGAGATGATCTAGGAAGCCAGCTTGAAATGAGTCGCTTAAAGATAAAATATCGTGCAGGGTTAAGATTCTGATTAGATTCTTAATTAGATTCTGATTAGATTCAGTTAAATTTTTTTTGTTAAGATTTTATTTATTTATTTGACAGAGAGAGCGACAGCGAGAGAGGGAACACAAGCAGGGGGAGTGAGAGAGGGAGAAGCAGGCATCCGGACAATGCGGGGCTCGATCCCAGGACCCTGAGATCAAGACCTGAGCGGAAGGCAGACGTTCAATGACTGAGCCACCCAGGCGCCCGTAGATTCAGTTAAATTTATGCACAGTAAAATTGAAAATTAATATTGAGGGGTGCCTGGGTGACTCAGTCAGTTCAGCGCGACTATGGGTTTTGGCACAGGTCAGGATCTCAGGATCCTGAGATCCAGTCCCTAGCTGGCTCAGCATGAGTCTACTTAAGATTCTCTCCCTCTCCCTCTCCCTCCCCGTCTACTCCTACTTCCCCCCCACCCCCACTGGCTGACATGTGCATGCATGCATGCACTCTCCTCTCTCTCCCTCTCAAATAAATAAACAAAATCTTAAAAATGTCAAAATTGAGAGGCTAGCCAATCTAGGAACAGAAATAGAGTACTACATCTTCCAAACAAGTAGAAGGGAACAAATAAAAAAACTAAAACAAAAACTCAATCCAAAAAAAAGGCAAGAAAGGAGAAAAAAATGGTTGTACAAAGTTTGAGATGGTAGAAAAAACCCAGATTCATTCATTCAACAATTATACTATGGAGTGCCTACTAAAAGCCACATACTGTTTTAGGAACCAGGGATACAGCAGTAAACAAAACATAGAAAATACCTGCATTCATGAAGCTTCTGTCCTAGTGGGGGGAAACATAATGAATCAGATGAATGAATAAATCATGTGGCATGTCTTATGATGATAAGCATGAGACAAATAAATGCAATTGATATGTTAAGGATGGAAAAAACTTGGAAAATGGCCTCATGGAGAAAGTAGTATTCAAAAAAAAATATGAGGGGGGTAAGGAATTGAACCACGTGGATGTGAGGGGAAAAGCATTTCAGACAAAGGAAATGCAAACATCCTGGGGCTGGCATATGCTTGAGGAGGTTGCATAGAGCAGAGGGAAGAGTAGAAGGTGGGATCAGAGGTGAAACAGGACCACACCATATAGGACCTTTACTCTAAGTGAAATGGGTCACTCTAGATGCTGCAACGTGAACAGACCACAGGAAGAAAAAACAGACACTAGGTGGGTGGCTCCTGCGTAATCCAGGTGAGAGGCCATGCAGCTCAGACAGGTGAGGTGGTGGGAAGGGCAGGGTAGTCTGGAAAGATTGCTAAGGAGTCCACAGGATTTGCTGACAGATTACATGTGTGGTGTGAAAGAGATGAGTCAGGATGGCGTTTATTATGCACTTGGAACAAGTGCACACATAATAAATGTGACAAGGAAATGAAATTTATAATTGCAACTAATCCTAAATCTGAGACATAGGCCCTTCTTATCCCCAAGTGAGCTGGAGGAGCTAGAGTTCCTGGCTGGTCCTTGGCCGGTGCATCACCCCGCAATGCTCTATCTTCCCTCCATTCATAGGAACCTCCCTGGTTGCCAGAGCCAGATTCCCTGCTCTCTTCGGCTTTGATCAAACCCAGATGCCCCAGCCCAAAGGGAGTGTGTGTGTTCGGCAGCACTGCCCCGCACTACCTAAAAAAGTGAATGTTACTTAAGAAAAGCCAAGTGTGAGCCCTTGGATTTAAGCTTCTCTCACAGAAAATCATCATGTCACCTTGAAAGAGGGGAAACTGGTGGAGACAGCAGATGATTTTACTTGGTGTCACCTTAGAAATGAGCAGCCCCCTCCTTCACAGATCAATGAACATTTATGATGGAGGAAAAATCAGTAGATGGCACATATCTCATATTTAGGATTAATTGCAATTATTAATTTAATTTACTTGTCACAGTTCCAAGTGTGTCATAAGTGCATTGCGAATACTAGCTGTTATTACCAAACAAGGACAATCTTTTTTTAAAAGATTTATTTATTTATTTATTTATTTGGGGGTGGGGAGGGGCAGAGGGAGAGGGAGAGAGAGTCCCAAGCCGACTCCACACTCAGCGCAGAGCCCAATGCGGGGCTCCATCTCACGAGCCTGAGGTCATGACCTAAACCGAAACCAAGAGTCGGACGCTTAACCAATGGAGCCAGCCAGGCGGCCCCCAAACAAGTACAATCTTTAACAAGTTTTTTTTGAGAAGCAATGACCTTGGTAAAAGTTAGCATTTGTTTAGAAATTATATTCTCCTCCACCAAAGAGATGGGTTCTTCACATTCACATTAAACTTTGAGGAACACTGATTAGATCACACAAAAGAAATACGTTGACCATATATTTTAGTAAGGGCTTTATTGTGCTTTGAGGCTTTAATTAAATTTTAAAGTTTTTTTTGAGAAATTATACAGCTGTTCTCCAATTCTCTGATTTGATTATGTTCTCCAGAACATGAAGATTTCTTACAGAGATTGCTTTGGCTGTCCCTTTACAAAATCATTTTTTGGGATATTGCTGGCTCATCAAGAGAAGAATGTGCTCTTTTAAATCTAATATAATTGTCTCAATCGTGCATAGACAGTTCCTGCTCTAAGTTTGTACATTTGACTTGTTTGCTTAAGCCATGACATTGGGGTCATCTCCCAAACAAATACGTCATCTCGCCTGATGAAATCAGGAAGGTGCTTCTCGTGTCCAAGCAATGATGTGTCTCATCTACTGGGAGGGGACTGACCTCCTTCGCCAGGGGAAGCCAGAACATCTGGTACAGGCATGATCCAGCCTGTTGGCTGAGCCGAGTCTGCGGGGGTGCTTAGGATAAGCCATTGGGTCTTCATCCGAAGCCACTGCTGTGGTCATCAAGATGTTTGCAATGGAATCAGGACACACCCATAGGGAATAACTACACACTTATGAAAAAGTGATTATTAATATAATAGGGGACCCAAAAGGTTCTCAGGCTGGCTCAGGCCCTGACTTTTCTTTTGCTCATTTTTTTTTTTACTCACTGGAAATAGACAAGAGTATTTCAGGAAGAACACTTCATGATAACAGAAATAATCTGGAAGATTAAACAGAGCAGTTCAGATAATGAGAGACTGGAAAGACAATGTAATAAAGTTTGACTTTTATTCCAAAAGCATTGTGGAGACTTTATGTATATTTTATTTTTCTCTTTTTATTTTTTAAGATTTCATTTATTATTTATTTGACAGAGAGAGAGCACAAGTAGGGGGGAGCGGCAGGTAAAGGGAGAGAGAGAAGCAGACTCCCCACTGAGCAGGGACCCTAAGTGGAAGCCCCATCCCAGGACCCCAGGATCATGACTTGAGCCAAAGGCAGATGCTTAACCGGCTGAGCCATCCAGGCTCCCCTCCTCTATCCCATTTTAAATTCTCCTCTCTCTCACCTAGTGGGCTATGAGGAAGACTCATAAGGTCATAATCATGAGCAAAGATAGAGGTTACAATGCTTCAGCAACTGGTGATGTGGTAGTCTTGACCACCTACCTACTCATGTCACTTTCTTGAGAAGTCCCCATTTTCCAATCTCAACGTACCACTTCCATAGTATGACATATTGCTGCCACATCATTTAGACTTATGATTTGGTAGCCCCAATAATGCCCAGTGCATAGTCAAGCACCCCTCTTTACTAGGACTCTTCTCTTTTCCCATCTCTGTATCTGTTTTCTAAACAAATACAGCCATTGGCCTTTTTTTTTAAATGAAAAGAGCAATTTTTAAAAATTACACAAGTTTGGCTGGGCAGAGTTAGCCAAATGTTCTTACGAGGTGGGAGATCACAAAAATAGTTTGTTGAACGATGAACTAGTCATCCACAGGGTTCTAATGGGCAAAGCCCCCACCTCGTGGCACGCTGGGAGTCTGGGTGGGGAAGGAGACCATGCTCAGTGGGACAACCTGTGAGAACAGAGTTGGGGAGAGGAGTGGATTGGGAGGCCACCAGGGATGGGAAAACATTAACTGGAACAGAAAGTCAGGTGCCCTACAGAAGGGGTTAACAGTCCAAATCCTCAAGTCCAGGGGGAGATGGTGACTTGAGTCTGGTCCTTTTGGGGACAATCATCCAAGTGGTTGTGTCCAAGTGCCCTTCTTCTCCATTCACTCTTTTGAACTCATATGAGCCTTAAACAATTGTAAGCATCATCAAATGTGTAATTTCTAAGTCAAAATTTCTAACTAATTCTGTAAAAAGAGACTAGGGAGCTAAGTCAGACAATCTTGCCTCAGGAGTCCCCAGATCACGCAGGACTTGGGGAGAGCCACCTAATAGCTGTTGAGGGAGGAAACATTTTTACACAGTCATCCTTACAGCTGACTCATACTCAAAAGTGGTGACTTATTTCTCAGAATGAAGGCAGCAATTTCCAGGATATTTTTCAGGGCCAGCCTGAAAAATCCCTCCCACCAAGGGCTCACAAATCTGGACCCTACCACACTTTGTTATTCTAGCAAACAAACCATAAGAGGCCAGGGAACCTGTTACAGAGGATGTACACCTCACATGCATGGGGACAGTCCCATGTCTCAACACCAGTAGCTCCTTGGGGAGAGGGTTTTGTGCTAAGCCTTGACTTGTTTCACCAGAACCCTTGAGAATGCATCAGAGTCCCCTGGAGGGCTCATCAAAACGTAGATTGCTGGGCTGCCCCACCTCCCACCATCCTGATTCAATAAGGCTCCAGTGAGGCCCTAGGATTTGCATTTCTAGAAGTTCCCAGGTAAGACCTCTGCTGCTGATCTGCAGACCAAGCACACTTTGAGAGCCTAGATCGGACTGGTCATTCATTCATTCAAGAAATACTTATTGAGGCTCTATTCCGTGTCACAGACTGCAGTAAGCCCTCAGGATAAAACAATCAAAAAAGAAATGGAGTTGATATTCTAGATGGATAGGCGGATGTTAAATAGTTGCATATATAATTATTTAGTTACAGTTGTGATGAGGAAAATTACTAGATATTGTGTCAACAAAGAACAAGGGACTTACAAATAACAGGGAATGCATCCATTTCAATTAAGTTCCAAAGGACACATTTGTATTTTTCATTCATTCATTCATTCATTCATTCATTCACAATCCTCATTCAAGAAAATAAAATTTCTGCACTGAGGGGCGCCTGGGTGGCTCAGTCGGTAAGCGTCTGCCTTCGGCTCAAGTCATGACCCCAGGGTCCTGGGATCGAGCCCCGCGTCGGGCTCCCCGCTCAGCGGGAAGCCTGCTTCTCCCTCTCCCACTCCCCCTGCTTGTGTTCCCTCTCTTGCTGTGTCTCTCTCTCTGTCAAAATAAATAAATAATAAAAATCTTAAAATTTCTGCACTGAAAATAACCTTCGTGAAATACCCTTAAGTTTTAAACAGTGCATACCAATCTCTTGGATTGATAATGGGATTGTCTTTCCCCGGGAACCTGGTTTTAGTTTCAGCTGACATATTATTAGAAAAAAGGAGTAAAAGGAAGTTAGGAGGTGAGCTAATGAAGGCTTTGGGGCCTTGGGTGCTGCGTGGCTGAGCCTTGCTGTGGATCTGGTGTCAGAGCTAGAGGCTGGACTTGTAGGAGGCAGCCCTAGAGGTGGGCTAGTCGGCTTCCCTTCCACAGGTGAGGAAGCTGGATCTCAGGCGGCCACATGGCTCACCCAGCACAGATAGTGTTGGAGCTGACCCCAGCCTTGCCCTGCAGGATTCTGCTATTTGCCCCAGCAGCCTCTGCGTGGCCAGATGTGCCCCTGGAACCACGGCAGGTGTAGAACGGGACCAGGTCGGAAACCCCACCAGAGCTGAGATGGGCTGGAAGGATAGGAGGGACCAGAGAGAAGGCGGGGCCAGGGAGAGGATGGGGCCCGGGAAGGGGTGGGGCCAGCGAGAGGGTGGGAACCGGAAGTGCTTTGTCTCAAAATGTATGGAGAACCCTTGAATAATTTTGACAAGTTATTAGCTGTGAGATTTGAAGCAAATCACCTAATGTTTCTAAAACTCTGTCATCTGGAGGAGACGACACCTTTCTCACCTACTAGAGAACGAAATTCTCAAGTGAGATTATTAGCGGTGGAATACAATAAATACATACATAAGAGATTATTACAGTGGGCAGCCCTGTGTTGCAGAATTGGGTCCCATCACTAACCAACAAGTCACCTTTCTGGTGCCATTTCTTCACCTACATAAGATAAGGGTTTGACTAAATGCACTGTATGTTCCTTTCTAATCCTAATGTACTCTAATCCTACATTAAGTTGAAAACAAAATTATTTTTAATTGTTATTATTTTTTAACTTTTTGCTTTTCAGTGGAGGAATCAGGCCAGACAGCTGCACAGGAAGAACACATGTTTAAAAATACATTTTGTGGATAGAGTGTATTTATTTCCCTTTTCCTGGTTCCTTTGACCTGTGGTTTGGGTGGTTTTGTTTTTTGTTTTCTGTTTTTTTTGGTTTGACCTTTAATATGAAAACATCACTGGATGCACACTCGTTTCTTAGGTTCTGTAAACCCCTCAAGTACCCCAGGGCCTGGAACACCTGGTGAGAAGGATGTGGGAGGTTGTGACCTGCTGTCCCACAATTTTCACACCCCTGAAACGACAGGCCAAGGTTTCTGTTCTTGAGGCAATTGGTGACATGATCTCAGCTAAATATGTGAAGTACTTTGTCAAAAATAACATAAGCCCCTGACCAAATGTGATTAGGGGTCTTCAAAGGCTCAGAAAAAGTTGAGGGGAGAGTCCAAACTTTCACATTTGCTTGGGGCCAACACATGGCCCCTATCATTTCTATTAAGGAGATCCTTTAAGCCCACTTGGCAAACTGGGTTAATAACTAACTGGATGAAGTGACTCAGAAAATCCCTACATCCTACTTGTGGTCATCTTCATGGTGCTGTTCTGAGGGCTGTGTTTGGTCTTAAAATACTGCCTTGAGATCTTTGATTACCTTTATCGCCGACTTTGAATCACCTTTTGTTTCTCTTTGAGGTCTTTGTGAAACAAGGAGCAGATTTAGCACTATTTCACTCATTTTGTGGATAGTGAGAGTCACTAGAAGTTTCTGTAAGTGGTGTATTGAATGAACTGAATTCAGTGGATGTGATAAAAACCCTCTTGGCCCCAGTCAACTCCCTCCATACCAGTTGTTTTACCTGCCTCAGGGTGAAACCTTGTCATCATCCCCTGTGAGGGGGGAGGAGGAGGAGAGGGGGAGTAGAGGGGAATGGGGAGGGGGAGGAGAGGGAGAGGGGAAGAGCGGGAGGAGAGGCCAGAAGGTAAAGCTGAGCTGTGATGCTGTCTCTCTGTATAGGGCCTTACCTGATCCCAGACAGTTTTGAAGTTGGGATGACCCTTCAGAGTTGTCCCATTTGTGGCCAGGGGATCAGGCCTTTATTCTCCCACATCTATCAGCCATGATACGCTGGCTTCCCCAGGAAGGGAGTGTGGCCTTGAGCAGGTGGCTCTCTGCAGGGATAAGCCTCCAGGCAGCGGATAGCTGAATGCTGTCCGGCAGCAGCACTCCAGCAGCTGGGGCTAAGTCCTTCATCCTGTGTCAGGGCATCCCAGTGTCCACCATAGGGAGCTGGAGGAAAAAGTCACAATCCTTAGCTAGGAGAGGTGTGACCTGCCGTTGGCGCCTTCTGCTAGACAAGCAAGTGCAAGCTCATCCTTGGTGCGGTACTTTTGGGCTTCCTTTCATTGCCGTTCTTTGCACTGACAAAGTGCAGTCCAGCTGCTTGTGGTTCCCACACAGGCCTGGCATGTGGTTGTTGATCTTTCTCTTGGGATCCCTTGCCTTCCCAGGTGCTCCTTTGGAATGGGACTCTTTTCAGGATGACTCATGGCTCGGTAATATCTTCAGAGTCTGCGTCCTATTCCTTGGAAAAATATCTTTGCCTTACTCTTGGTGACAACGGTTCTGGTTTTGTCCTATTGCTGGCACTGAAGTCTCGCATCTCAGGAGATCTTTCAGTCCTGGACAAATTGGGATGGCTGGTCACCCTAGAACGTATGGATCCAAAGCAGCTATAGCATCACGTAGTTAGGTTTTTCCAGGGTGAGTAAAATATCCATTCCCATGCCCATCAAACTCTTCCAATTGGGCCCTGCGAAGCCCTTATGCTAGGTGTGAGGCATAGGGGAAGTGTGTACTCCCATCTCCCTTGAAATGGGAGAACAGAACACAACAGCCAATGCTCCAAAGAAAGCCTGTCTTTGGCCAGCATTTCCATGTCCCTTAACGTCTTCTTATCTAGCCTAGACATGAGTCATGGACTACATCTTACAAAATCTGTTAGCTTATCTGCTTAGGATGGAGTAAGGTAAACTTTCTGGGTTCAAGTCACTGAGGGACCATATGCCAGTGGGAGACCATTCCTTGGGGAGGCTGCTAATAGTCTGCAGGAGGTCAGCTGGACGGGAATACACTTCTTAGCATCAGGGTTCACTTCACCATTTCTTCCCTCAGATTCTATGGCTTTGGACCAGAAAGTTTAAGAACTAGGTGCATAAGGCTCATCCAAGGATTCTGTTAAAAGTGTAGATTACTTGAGCTTAAACATGAAAAGATGCTCAACTTCATTTGCAATGAGAGAAGTACAAATCAAAACTCACAAAATACCATTCTAACCTATCAAATTGGCAAATGTATGACACTCTCTTTCGGCAACACTAAGGGAGGAATTGAGATTCTCATACGTTGTTGGCCTAGTCCCTGTGAAGAAGTTTCTGGCAATATCTAAAAAATTACAGGTGCATTTACCTTCTGGCCCAGAAACCCCGCTTCTGATCATCTGTTCCACAAAGACACCTGTACACATAATAAGTGACAGATGTACAGCCATTCATTGTGACATTGTTTATAACAGCAAAAGATTGGAAATAACCCAAGTGCAAAGCAATAAGAGATTGGTTATTAAACTATGGTAGATCCACACAACGGAATATTACGCAGTATAAAAAATATGATGGGAATATCTATCTATGTACTCCTAGCATGAAGAGATTTTTAAGATCTAGTGTTATATGAAAAAATTAAATAACAGGTTGCAGATATACATATATTTAACTTTTGCAAGAAAGGGGGAAGTGAGAATATATGTGCATACTTGCATTAAGAAAAAGAGGATAATATATAGGGGCCAAGGGGGCAAGAGGGTGACTAGGGAGAGGGACTTAGGGGAGTAGTCTAAACGCTTTGCTGTATATATGCTCTGTACACTGATTTTTGAACCAAGCAAACTATTTGCTATTTAACAAAGCAGTTTAGAACTATGTGGATTTTCAAATCTACGCCCCTCTCCCAATTCCAATTTACTGATTCTAGAGTGGGACGCAGAATTCTGTATTTTTACAGAGATTTGGAGGCAGATGAACCAAGGAACACACAGTGAGAAAGATCCTCTAAATGAACTTTCTCCTACATTCCTTTATTAGCATTTGGTTTTAACCATTCAGTTCAACTGAATTAATAAATATTTTATGTCACATCATGTTCCAAAAAAGGCCACCGGAGGACCCTAATGGCATCAGTGGACGTATGGAGCATATGGAGTGAGGTCAAAAAGCCATCTAGAAAGTGATCACCTGGCCGAGAAAGCTGGCCAAGCGGTAGACAACCCATGGGGGAAGCTGTGATGTAGTTATTTCTGTGGTGTAAATATCCCCACCATGGCTGATTTCAAGCTCCCAATGTGATGCCACCGAACCTGAAGTAGGAAGAGATGCTAACTAACACTTGGCCCTTGGAGTCAGTGTGAGCCAGTCTGAGTGAGTTTTAGCACCCCACCAAGTTGAGAACTCTGAAAGTTGGGGGAAGGAGGATTTTGGGAAGAAACAGAAGCTTAGCAGGATCTTAAGGACAGGCAGATTCAGGAGGAAGGGACAGAGCTTTCTCCACAAGAAGGAGCAGAAGAGGAAATGGAGAGCAAGGTTCTGAGCCAGAAGGGTCTGAGGTCATGTCTCAGCCCAGGCACATAAGCTGTGTGAGCTGGACCTCAGCTTACTCATCTACAAAAAAGTACTCATTACACGGGGTTATATGACACAGGCATGTTACTTGTTATAGGACAGACACTCAAAAATGTGAAGTTGCCCTAAGCAGTAAGCTGAATACTTTTGTGGAAGTGTTGGAGTAGGGCTATAGTTGATAGATAAAGCTCTAAATACACGCACACAGACACAATTTATATATACATATACATGAATATATGCACACGTGTGAATATATGTATGTATATATGATACACACACGTGTATGATCATAAACACATAAATATAGGTGCCTCTGTACACACACATACATAGTTCTCCATTTACTAAGACAAGGCTGCATGGTCAGGCATGGGGAGGTATTTCATTCTCCTTGAATGTAGATTAGGAGACCTCTAGAGCATTACCTCATTCCTGTTTAGTTCTTCAAGGACAGCTGAGGGATGAGAAGCCCTGATGAACTGAGGAGAGAAACATCCTGCTGTGGCCTTTGAGGTGACAAACAACCCTGGCAAGACCGGAAAAAATGCTCACATGAAGACGGGTTCCTTCCAGACTTGTTGACAAAAGGGATTTTAGGTCAGCGTTCATCCTTCAGGAAACAACAGGGAAACAGGAATCATTCTGCATTCTTTCAGCAAGGCAAGCAACCATTGCAGAACTGGAGCAAATTCCTGACATCAAACAAAAGAAAGTGTCATTTGAGGCTGTGATCGAGTTGAACAGGGGCATCTGAACGTCTTTTGATTTGGGTTGAGTCACTGGGTAGACAGAAAGAGCTCTTCTACTGTTCGATTGTTTCTAGCTTAACAACTTGATTCAAACTTAAATTCTCCAGCTACGAGCTCAAGTTCACACCGTGGCTACCCTGGGAGCCAGGCTAGATGAATAAATTGCCCTGTACAACCCATCACCACTGTTAGAAAACAACAGTAATGATCTTATGTTTGTAGTCATGTCTCTTTGTACTCATCTTCTGAGTTCAAAGAATTAAAGAAGCTTTTTATATTTGCATGGCTATTTACGTCAAAATTTGTAAAGATTGGTTGTCCCCAAGAGGAAACCAGAATTGCTCAAGACCAAGGATGATCCGTGACAAGAATAAATGGGAAGAAAATCTAGGACCAAGCCGTAAAGGTCATTCCCATCCAAGATGAGCTGAAATGGCACCTAAGACATAGACAGTTGGCAAGGGAAAGCAGGGGAGCACAACAAGATTTTGAAGGACACTTAGCATATGAGGGTGAAGAGCAGACCAAGCAAATGGAACAATTTGAACACAGGTAGAAAGCAAAGACGACAAACTCAAACTCCTATGGGAAGTGTAGTGATGGGTCATATAGGCGGCAAGCCAGTGCTGCCATTATGTCCAAGTTTCGTACCTTAAGTTCCTGTCTGAGCTTGATGCAAAGGCCACATGAGTCAGATGTTGGGGCCACATATGAACCTCATGCCACCAGCGTCCCACCTGAGATGTAGAGGGAGGTAGTACTAAGTTCAGTTCATTAGGTAGGGGATGGAACCAACTGGAGCTGAAAATGTCTATGGGGAAAAACTATATAGAATTTGTGGGGTGGGGCAGAAACCAGGGC
Organism: Phoca vitulina; assembly: GCF_004348235.1. Taxonomy (NCBI): domain Eukaryota; kingdom Metazoa; phylum Chordata; class Mammalia; order Carnivora; family Phocidae; genus Phoca; species Phoca vitulina. The sequence goes on from NW_022589712.1 coordinate 16,106,602, forward strand.
TGGGTCTTAGAGCAGAGCATGGGAGGATTAGGGAGAGATTGGCAAACCTGATGGTTAAAAATATTTCTGCTTCCTTTGTGTTTTTATGTTGAAAATATATTTAAAAAGAATTATGTTTTCCAATGGAAATGTATTCAGGCCAGCAAGGTGGGATAAGTGAACATTTGTATACTTCAGCAGGACTTTGGTGCTCACATATGTATATCTTTGAACAACCAAGGGCCTGATTTTAGTATTAATTATGGAAGGAAATGCATAAGTGTGGGTCCATCTTTTGCATTCTCCTGATTTATTAATCTCAAGTGTTGTATACCAAAGGAAGACCTCAGAACAAACAGAGTGAACCAAAAGAGTATCATGGACATCCAAGATGCCTATGTCAATGGCTCGATTTTTATATAAGGTCATTTGAAAGGAGCAAAACAGTTGAAACTCTTTGGGAGAAACAATCCAAAGGGGGAAGAAAAAGGGATTTATATTTATTATACCTATCAAGTACTACTCTCTTTACTACATATTTTAAATAGATCATCTCATCTAATAGGCACTGTAATTTAAAAAAAAGTCTGTAGATAAGGGAACTACAGCTTCATGTGTTTTAAAAATTTGCTCAGGATTACACAATCTGTGGCAGAGCAATGTGTAATTGGGATGGCCAGAGTAGAATTCACTCTGAACCATGTAAGGAGCACATGGCTTTGCTTTTGGAGTTTTTGGTCTTGGTCTAGGACTCAATGGTTAACAGTGATGAGGTCATTGGCTTTTGTTGTTTTTGTTGTTGTTAGTCAAAATAATTTTTCCCTTTGGAGTTTGAAATTTCCTAATGATTCTCTTTTGTGTCAGCCAGGATTCTAACAAAGAAACAGAACCAGTAGGGGATGGATGGATGGATGGATGGATGGATGAACGGATGGACAGATAGATTACAAGGAATTGACTTACCAGGGAAGGAATTGATAATGTAGTCCACAGATGGAATTTCTTTTTCTTCAGGGAAATCTCAGTTTGGCTCTGAAGGCCTTCAACTGATTGGATGAGGCCCACGATATTACAAAGGATGATCTCCTCTACTTAAAGTCAACTGATTGCAGGTGTTAAATACATCTACAAAATACAGTTAATTCTTGAACAACAAGGTTTGACCCGCACAGGTCCACTTGTATGTGGATTTTTTTTCTGTAAATATATCAGAAAAATTTTGTGAGATTTACAACAAATTGAAAAAGCTCAAAGATGAACTGCATAAGCTAGAAATACCAAAAATCTTAAGAAAAAGTTAGTATGTCATGAACATATAAAATAAATGCAGATACTAGTCTATTTTATCACTTACTACCATAAAATATCCCAAATCTATTCTAAGAAGTTGAAATTTATAAAAACTTATGCACACAAACACAGACCATACATAGTGTCATTTACTGTCAAGAGAAATGTGAACAAATGTAAAGATGCAGTATTAAATCATAACTGCATAAAATCGACTATAGTACATGTGCTACTACTGTAATCACTTCATAGCCACCTCCTGTTGCTGCTGCAGGGAGCTCAAGTGTTCCAAGTATCCACTTAAAACACATTGTGACACGAATTGTCTCCATATGAGCAATCTGTCTCTCCAGTAAATCGTATGTCATAGTAAAAAGTGTTCTGTCATGCTTCTTGTGTATTTTTCATCGTGTTTAGTACAATAGGGCAAACCTTGACTAATACCATGGGACCCATACAAAATACCGCTAATGATGTTGGGAGTGCTCCCAAGAAGCCGAGAAAAGTCATGACATGACATTGCAAGAAAAAGTTGAATTGCTTGATATGTACCGTAGATCAAGGTGCGCAGCTTTGGTTGCTCACCATTTCAAGATAAATGAATCCAGCATAAGGAGCACCGTAAAGAAAAGAAAAGGAAATTCATAAGCCTGCCAGCAGACATGAAAACCTTGTGCTTTTTGTGAAATACCTTTTTATCTCATATTGAAAATGTGGGTGTAGGATTGCTATAAGCAAGGCATACCTGTAGACTCTAATATGATTTGAGAAAAAGCAAAGTCATGACAGTATATGATAACTTAAAGGCAGAGTGAAAGAATGAACACTGGAGAATTTAATGCCAGCAAAGGATGGTTTGATATTTTAGAAAGAGGTTTGGCTTAAAAAATGTCAAGATAACAGGAGAAGCAGCTTCTTCCAGCCAAGAGGAACAGATGAGTTTCCAGACGCCATTAAGAAAGTCATTGAGGAGAAAGAATATCTGCCTGAGCAGATTTTTAATGCAGATGAAAGTGCCCTATTCTGGAAAAAAAATGCTACCAAGAACATTTATAAGTAAGGAAGAGAAGTGATCACTAGGATTTGAGACAGGAGGGGATAGGCTAACTATTGTTTTGTGAAAATGCAGTCGGGTTTATGATCAGGACTGCCCTTATCTCTCAGGCTAACCCCTGAGCCTTGAAGGGAAAAGATAAACACCAGCTGCCAAACTTTGGTTGTGTGACAAGAAGGCCTGGACAATGAGAACATTTTTTTCTGGATTGATTCCATCAACGCTTTGTCCCTGAAGTCAGGAAGTACCTTGGCAGTAAGGGACCGCCTTTGAAAGTTCTTTTGATATTGAACATTACCCCTGGCCACCCAGAAAGAACCAGAAAGAGTTCAACACCAAAGGGGTCAAAGTGCCAACACAATGTCTCCAATTCAGCCTCTAGGTCAGGGGCTCATAAGGATCTTTAAGGCTCATGACACATCATACTCTATGGAAAGGATTGTCAACACCATGGAAGAGAGCCCACGACAGAGAGAACATCATGAAAGTCTGGAAGCATTACACCAATGAAGATGCCATCACTGTTACAGAAAAAGCCATGAAAACCAAGCCCAAAACAATGAATTCCTGCTAGAGAAAACTGTGTCCAGATGGTGTGTATGACTTCACAGGATTTATGACGGAGCCAATTAAGGAAATCATGAAAGAGATTGTGGATATGGCAAAAAGATGGTGGTGGTGGGGAATAAAGGGTTTTAAGATATGGATCTTAGAGAAATTTAAGAGCTAGTAGACACAACACCAGAGGAATTAACAGAAGATGACTTGATGGATACAAGTGCTTCCAAACCGGTGCCAGACAATGAGGAAGAAGATCTAGAAGAAGCGCTGCCAGAAAACAAATTGACATTAGTTAGTCTAGCAGAAGGGTTCCAATTATTCAAGATTGCTTTTGACTTCTTTTAGGACACGGATCTTTCTATGATATGGGCATCGAAACTAAAGCAAATGGTAAAAGAAGGATTGGCACCACAGAGAAACATTTTTCGAATGAGTCAGGCAGAAATGGTGATCTATTTCCATTAAGTTGCACTCAACATACCTGCCTCTCCTCTTTTCTTTCCCTTCTACTCCCCCTCCACCTCTTCTGCCCCTGCCACCCCCCAGGACAGCAAATTCAACTCCTCTTCCTCCTCCTCCTTAGCCTACTCACCATGAAGATGACAAAGATGAAACCCTTTATGATGATCCACTTCCACTTAATGAGTAGTGAATAATCATCATGCCATGCAGTGAGTAAACTTATCTGTTGTATATTTGTGTGTCTTCATGTGAAAATCTAGTAACTGTATGGCATGAACTGTATAAGACTTAAATTTTTTTTTTAGTGAAGCAGAGTTGACACACTATGTTACACCAGTTTCAGATGTACAACGTAGTTATTTGACAACTCTACACGTTACTCTCTGTTCCCCAGAAATGTGCATACTACCTGACACCATACAACGGCATTCCAATACTATTGAGTATCTTCCCTATGCTGTACCTTTCATCCCCATGGCTTATTCTTTCCATAAATGGAAGCCTGTATCTCCCACTACCCTTCACCCCTTTTCCCATCTCTCACCCCCCCTTTCCTCTGGCAACCACCAGCTTGTTCTCTGTATTTATAGATCAGTTTCTACTTTTTGTTTGCTTGTTCATTTGTTGTTGTTCGTTTGTTATTTTTTTTTTTTTAGATTCCACATGTAAGTGAAATCATATGGTATTTTTCTTTCCCAGTATGATTTATTTCACTGAACATAATACCCTCTAGGTCCATCCATATTGTGGTGAATGGCAAGATCTCATTCTTTTTCCTATAACTCAACACCAAAAAACCAAATAATCTGATTAAAAATGGGCAGAGGACCTGAAGAGACATTTTCCAAAGAAGACATACAGATGGCCAACAGACACATGAAAAGATGTTCAGCATCACTAATTATCAGGGAAATGCATACCAAAACCTCTATGAAATATCACCTCACACCTATCAGAATGGCTGGTATCAAAAAGACAAGAAATAACAAGTGTTGGTGAGGATATGGAGATAAGGGGACCCTTGTGCGCTGTTGGTGAGAATGTAAATTGATACAACCACTGTGGAAAACAGTATGGCGATTCCTCAAAAAATTAAAAATGGAAATACCATATGACCCAGCAATTCCACTCCTGGGTATTTACCCAAAGAAAATGAAAATACTAATTCAAAAAGATATACGCACCCCTGAATATTTATTGCAACTGTATTTACGATAGCCAAGATATGGAAGCAACCCAAGCGTCCATCAATAAATGAATGGATAAAGCAGATGTGGTTTATACACACAATGGAGTATTACTCAACCATAAAAATGTGTGAGAAGTTTTTGTGTCATCATCATCCCTTAAGTATTCATCTTGTAGAACATCGTGTGCTAGGCTTGTATGGAAGTGAAGAGCGTACCCTTACGAAGGCATAAAGTGAGTGATATTTCATGTAAAATTAATAATAATAATAAAGAAAAATGTTTACTTACTGTTTTATAACTTTGCTTTCAAAGAATTACATTACAGTACAGTATGCCTCTCTTTTATAATTGGAGAAATTGTGCATCAGCCTAGCATCACAAGTAAGTGGCTTTTTAAAAAAAATCACAATGTTTCTAACACTGTATTATGACTCTGACTATCACACCGTATGCCATTAAAATTTTATGATTCATTCACTGGTGTATAGCGTGGGCTACCTTGAAGCAATTGTACTGATTACAGTAGGCTACCATAAAGCAATCATATTGCTGCTTCTTTATTATCAAAGCATGAATCACTATACCTGTCAATAAGTATGAATTTCTTTTTTCATGTCATCTTTTCATTTTGGATGTCTAGGGTTAGTAGGACATATAACGTCTACAGCGATTTGTGTCAGATAGACAATAATGGCAGAGTTATTGACAATTCATCATGTAAATGGATGATATAAACTTAACTACTGTGTTGGTGAATAGAGTGCAGTCCTGTAAATGTATTTTCTCTTTCTTATGATTTTCGTAATAACATTTTCTTTTCTCTAGCTTACTTTATTGTAAGAATACAGTATATAATACATATAACAAACAAAGTATGTGCTAATCTACTTTATCAGTGAGGCTTCTGATCAAAAATAGAGTATTAGTAGTTAAGTTTTGGGGGAGTCAAAAGTTATACCTGGACTTTCCACTGTGTGGGGGTCAGTGTCCCTAACCTTTGAATTGTTCAAGGGTCAACTGTATTTTCACAGAACCACCTAGATTAGTAATTAGTTGAATATCTATGTACTGCAGCCTAGCCAAGCTGACACATAAAACTAATCATCGTACCTCCCAAACTCACATGATTCTGTTTTATAACACAAAGATAATCCTGACTGGGAGATCAAAGAAAGCAGCTCTCTTTTATGATGCCCAGGGTTCTCTTCAGGGGCAGGAAAGATGTTTGGTTTCTTGCCACTCCACGTGAGAGATAGTCCCAATTTGTGACTTAGATGTGCCTTGGTGACCAGTGGCCCAGCCAAGTCCTAGGCTCCTTATCTGGGATCTTTAGAGAGAGGGTTTGCAAGTCTGCTAATATTTATTATCACTGTCTTTTCAGGGGTTTGATTTGGTTTATAAAGGAATCCAGAGTCCTCTTAAGAGTTTTCTATCATTGACCCAAATGGGAGCCTCAACAGTCACAGCCTGGATGCAGTCTTTGGCCCTGAAGACCATTGTGTGGCCCCCACGGGGCTTCCTTTCATAAACACTCAGGAATCAATGCAATTCGGAGAGTCCTGATCCGTTGGGGCCTCAGGCCCCAATGACCTTCAGTAGCTCCGTGGGGGGTTAAAGCAGGTCAGTGGCTTAATACAGAGTGTATGGCCCCGAGAACCCCGGTCACATCAACAGACTACCTCGTCTAGTCCCTGCTTGATTATAAACTCTCAAAATATTTCCTAATGAGGATTACTTCTTTTTTTTTTTTTTTCAAGATTTTATTTATTTATTTGACTGAGAGAGACACAGAGAGAGAGGGAACACAAGCAGGGGGAGTGGGAGAGGGAGAAGCAGGCTTCCCACCCAGCAGGGAGCCCGATTCGGGGCTCGATCCCAGGACCCTGGGATCATGACCTGAGCCGAAGGCAGACGCTTAACGACTGAGCCACCCAGGCGCCCCATGAGGATTACTTCTGAGAAATATCTATGACCAGTACTCAGTCAGCAAATACTTCTCCCTGATAAATTGGTGCCATTCTAAAATGTGCACATGCCTAGAAATGTATCCATGGGGCAAAACCTAGTTTATTGTTTTTGTTTTGCATTTTTGTTTTCTTTTCTCTTTCCTGCCCTGCTCCCTTTCTTTTTGTCACCACGTTGTTTCCCCAGCCCTGCTTTGGCTCGTAAATTATTAAACCAGGTAGTTACCGGTGGTACAATACTATTCTCCTAATTCAGACTTTTCAGAAATTTGTCCTGAGGTCATCACTGTCAAAGCTGCCATATGCAATGATCCGCCATCTTTCATCCAGTCATTATCTGCTCCTTCGAATTAGTAATAGCAACAACTGATGGGTTGTGATGAAGGATGGCCTGGGACACCACAAGCCATTGTTACTTTGATTGGTCTCCTCCCACACGTCAGATGCGGGGAGGTGGGTGGCAGGGGGAGGCAAAGACTCCACACTGAACACAACAGAGTTGGTTTCTGCCCCCAAGACTTATCAGCCCAACCAACCCTTTTATTCCCACTCCCAGTCAGGTCCTTATTGTTTAGAATCTTATATTTTAAGAAGGGTGGCATAGAGACGGCAGAAAAAAAAAAAAAAGGATAAAACAATGGAAAATTGTACTGATCAGAAAAAAAGTAAGTCTTTGAATTCCTCTTGAGGACTATTAAAATTTAGGTATTTTGTAAGCAATGCCTTAAATTTGCTTTGATCCAAATAAGAAAATCCACGTGGAGTGGATCAAGTCCTAAATCAGTTGAGGGAAATTATGAGTTTGAAAATTTCTGATGCTTGATGATTTCTTGTTGGAACAGGAAATTATTTTATTAACTTTCATTTATTTCTTCAGAGAGTACAGATAATAACATTAATATAGCATTTATTTGTTTTTTTTTAAGATTTTATTTATTTATTTGACAGAGAGAGACACAGCTAGAGAGGGAACACAAGCAGGGGGAGTGGGAGAGGGAGAAGCAGGCTTCCCGTCTACCAGGGAACCCGTTGCGGGGCTCGATCCCAGGACCCCGGTATCATGACCTGAGCTGAAGGCAGACACTTAAAGACTGAGCCACCCAGGCACCCCTATGGCATTTCTTTGTTATTCAGCACCAGACTCTGTGCTAAGGGCTTTACATACCTTAACTCATTAAATCATTACAAAAAAGTCAGGTTCTATTCTTGTCACCATTTCATAGATGAGGAAATTACCACATAAAGTGGTTTGGTTGTTCACTGTCACGGTACCAGTACGTGGTGGACCTTTCACAAACCTTTCAAATGCCACAACTCTGGCTAGCATTTGTGTAAAACCCCAAAGACACATCACTTTCCTCACACAGATTTTCATATTATTTATCCCATTCAGACAGAAAGACTTTTTTTTCCTGCATTTTGCCAGGTATTGTGGAAGATGCTCTAATCTTTAGTTGTTCTTTATACCTTTTTCTGTTAGAAGCTTCTGGGGGGCAGAGGGGGACAATATAATTATATACTTATAATCATTTATAATACTACAATAACAATTTACATAATTTTATTAAAATTCTTACTATAACGGAATTTATATAGAAATGCACTTTTAATGCTATTTTATCAATGATATTAATTTTCCTGGATGATGACCCAACAATTATCATGTCACTTCTCTTCAAGAGACATTGAGAGTTGCCTAGTCTGTGCATTAAATCTGAACCCATCTGCATGGATTTCAAGGCTTGCAATCATCTAACTAACCTCTAACTAACCTCTCCTGATAGCCTCATCTCCCACGAGCCTCCAGCATGATTTTTCTCTCTTGCTACCTGCTCACTCATGGCCTCTTCCTTGACTTGCTTCTGTGGTATCCCACCTAGACTGCCTTCTCCTTGCATTTCATTTTATTCAACCCTAAGTGTTGAGGCTGCTCTCAGTCCTCATCTTTTATCTGCAGCATTTCCCTCCCATGCTAATTCTTTCTATTGTCTCCTCTTCCTTTGTAACCTCCATAGTATTTATGGTCCTATTGTACAAATCTGGCACTTGATTATATCTTTTCTCATCTTCTAGTCCAGTGCTTCTCAAACTTTGATGGGCAGAAGAATCATCTGGTTTCTTAAAAAATTAAAAATAGGGGTGCATGGGTGGCTCAACCAGTTAAGCATCTGACTCTTGATTTCAGCTCAGGTCATGATCTCAGGGTTGTGAGATAAAGCCCTGTGTTGGGCTCCACATTCAGCTTGGGGTCTGCTTGGGATTCTCTCTCTCCCTCTGTCCCCCCCAACTCAAACTCTCTCTCTCTCTCTCAAAATAAATAAATAAATAAATAAATAAAATTAAAAATAAAATTACCATATGATCCAGCAATTCCAATTCTGGGTATTTACGCCCAAAAATTGAAAGCAGGATCTTGATGAGATATTTGTATATCCAGGTTTATAGCAGCACTATTCACAATAGCCAAGAGGTGAAAGCTATCCAAGTATACATAGATGAATGAACGGCTAAGCAAATGTGCTGTGTACACACACACACACGCACACGCACACACACACATACAGGTGCTGTGATATTATTCAGCCTTAAAAAAGAAGGGAATTCCTACAGATGTTATAACAGGGATGAAAATTAAGGCATTCTGCTAAGTGAAATAAGCTAGTCACGAAAAGACAAATACTGTGTGATTTCACTTAGATGGGGTGTCTAGAGTACTCAAATTCATAGACAGAAAATAGAAGGGTGGTTGCCAGGGGCTGAGGGAGGAAGAATGGAGAGTTATTTAATGGATACAGTGTTTTAGATTTGCAAGCAAAAAGAGTTCTGGAGATTGGTCATACAATAACATGAACTGTACACTTAAAAATGGCTAAGATGGTAAATTTATGCTATGTATATTTTATCATAATTTTTTTTTTAAGATTTTATTTATTTATTTGACAGAGAGAGACACAGCGAGAGAGGGAACACAAGCAGGGGGAGCGGGAGAGGGAGAAGCAGGCTTCCTGCTGAAAAGGGAGCCCAATGTGGGGCTCGATCCCAGGACCCTGGGATCATGACCTGAGCCGAAGGCAGACGCTTAATGACTGAGCCACCCAGGCGCCCCTTATCATAATTTTTTAAATAAAAGAATAATCTGGGAAGAGAATATAAAGGTGAAGCTTCTCAGGCCCACCCCCGAGATTCCTATTTTTGATGTTCTCGTCTGGGTGTGAGGGGGAGAGAAATCTTCATTTTAATTATCACTCTCAGTGCTTGGAAGCAGACAGTGTTCAGGACGAGGCCAGAGATGCTTCTAGCTTTAGACACACATGTTAAGTATTGTCTCCAAGTCTGCAGATGCTTCAAAATAAAAGGAAGAGAACCGGTATTTCATGAAGACCTAGATGTCAACCACTGAACTTTCACCCAAGCAGTTGATATTGTGTATATTTTATATGTGAGACAATGGAGGATGAAAAGCTCGAGAGCTGGGAGTTAATCCCAGGTGTGGTGGAGACATGGCATGTGTCTGCCACACCATTTCCTATCCTTGGGCACACAGGGACGCTAGGCTTCCTGCCTCAGCTGAACCAGCACTGGGGTTCCAGCCACTTGACTGAACTCTGGCCCATGCAAAAGAAGCTTCCAAACCTGGCCCTTAAAAACATCCTGCTTAGAATGGCTAAAATTAAGAAGTCAGGAAACGACAGATGTTGGCGGGGATGCGGAGAAAGGGGAACCCTCCTACACTGTTGGTGGGAATGCAAGCTGGTGCGACCACTCTGGAAAACAGTATGGAGGTTCCTCAAAAAGTTGAAAATAGAGCTACCATACGATCCAGCAATTGCACTACTGGGTATTTACCCCACAGATACAAATGTAGTGATCCGAAGGGGTATGTGCACCCCAATGTTTATAGCAGCAATGTCCACAATAGCCAAACTGTGGAAAGAGCCAAGATGTCCATCGACAGATGAATGGATAAAGAAGATGTGGTATATATATACAATGGAATATTATGCAGCCATCAGAAGGAATGCGATCTTGCCATTTGCAACAACGTGGATGGAACTGGAGGGTGTTATGCTGAGCGAAATAAGTCAATCAGAGAAAGACATGTATCATCTGACCTCACTGATATGAGGAATTCTTAATCTCAGGAAACAAACTGAGGGTTGCTGGAATGCGGGGTGGGGTGGGAGGGATGGGGTGGCTGGGTGATAGACATTGGGGCAGGTATGTGCTATGGTGAGCACCGTGAATTGTGCAAGACTGTTGAATCACAGATCTGTACCTCTGAAACAAATAATGCAATATATGTTAAGAAAAAAAAAAAAGAAGATAGCAGGAGGGGAAGAATGAAGGGGGGGAAATCGGAGGGGGAGACGAACCATGAGAGACGATGGACTCTGAAAAACAAACTGAGGGTTCTAGAGGGGAGGGGGGTAGGAGGATGGGTTAGCCTGGTGATGGGTATTAAAGAGGGCACATTCTGCATGGATCACTGGGTGTTATGCACAAACAATGAATCATGGAACACTACATCAAAAACTAATGATGTAATGTATGGTGATTAACATAACAATAAAAAATTTAAAAAAATATACTTGTATTCCAAGAAAATAAACCATGATTTGAATCTGTAAAAAAAAAAAAAAAATATCCTGCTTAGTCCCCCAGTCCTCCCTTCTCCTTCCATGGCAAGTATGAAGGATGTGAGTTCCAGATGGCAGTCCTTGGACATGGAGCATGGCTGGCAGACCTGCCCCAGACTGAAAGGTGAGTAGGAAAGGAATGTTTACTGTGTTAAGCCAATGAGATTTTGCGATTTATTTGTTACTGCAGCTAAGCTTATTTTATCCCAACTAAATCCATACCCTTGTCCTTCTCATTTTCTTAAAGTCTAGAAAATAAATATCTCTTGTATTTCCCACAGCACCAAGGGTAATGTTAAGCTGACAGAAGTTTCTCCCCCACCCTTAAAAAAAAAAACAAAACCTTTTGGCATTGATGTGGTTTATGAAAGTGATGAAAATTCCCAGTTGAAAGAGAAAGAGATGGAAAACCCAGTCCCCTGGCAGTTGAAGCTGCTCCAAGAGAACCACTTGAGTAGTTCTTAACTTCAATTTTCTCCTCCCACCTATGTCCCCAGTTCCGTATCTCAAATTGCTAGTGTCATTTTTCTAAACTCTCAGCAAACCAATTTTTTTTTTTGTAGTTTTAGCCCACCAAATGCAAAACAAACACTTAAGGAAAGGTTCATGATTATTTATAAATAAATTATTGTTGCCAAATGAATCGGCTGCTCAGCGTTGAGCTCATGTAGGACAAATTAGATGCATTCCGGAATAACCAAAGTCATCTCCAAGGCCCTCTATGGAGTGAGCCTGCCAGGCCATAGAGCCTCTGATGAACACATGGTCTCACACACACAAAAACAGGAAATGGAAGTGGGAGACTTATGTTTGGGCCAGTGGAAGAAATGAAGACAAACAAAGACGTATTCCCAAAAGCTGGAATCCTCCAATGTACTGTTTTGCAAAATGTTTTCTGGCCTTGTGTTTTCTCTTTGGTATGTGTGCATGTGACAAAGATATCAGTGGGTCTCCCTATGTATTTTCCCCGTTGTCTTCATAATAGGACCAATACTTGGCTGGGCATGTGGCCATACTGAGTATAGACCATACTTCCCAGTGTCATTTGCCAGATGTTTGAGTAGCCCCAGAACTAAGTTCTGGCCAATGGGATATGAGAGGAAGTGATGTCCACAGGTTCTGGGGGACAGAGGCCATTTCTTGTTCCTGTTACCCATTCAGCATTGCGATATAGGTCCGATGGCCAGTGCTCCATCTTGGACCAGAAGAATGAGGACCAGATCTTTGAGTCGGTGGAACAGAAAATTGGAGGCACCTATGGCTCAGATGATCCTAGAGCCATCACCAAAGCCCTGAACTGCCCACACTCAGACTTTTCATGAGAGAAATATGCACTCTATGCCCTTCTATCATGTTTAAGCCACTGAGATTTAGGACGTTAAAGTTAGTGGCAAGTTAGTTCTAACCAATATAATGAACAATTTTTTGGCTTGGTTAAATGTCTTGTTTGTTGTCTAAAATGTACATATGTGGTCCATAATGCAGAAACAGGCAAATTATGTATGCATTTCAATCTGCAGTTTACATTTAAAACAAATAGTCAAGTGCTAGAAACTGGAATTTGGAAATCCTGCCACTGAATATTTGCACCTGAAAAATGTAAACACATGTCAAACTCACAGTCTTCGCGGCAGTAAATCGTTTATGCCCCAATCAAAATTTAAAAAGAATTCGGGTTTGTGTTAAACTAAAACCAGGTTGTAATTTTTAAGCTATAAACAAAAGTATCTTTGCTTTCAGCACTATCCTGTTTCCTTAATTATTATGAAGTTAATGCTTGAAGATAAAAAATCAATGAGTCAAAGAGTGGGAGTTTCCAAATACAACACGAGCTCATATCCACACATACACACACAGACACAGACACACACAAAATTAAATCATTTTTGAAGGTAATAGAGTCATGTGCATTTCTGGTTAAACAGTTCCAATTCAGATGGAGAAAAAAGAAAAGGTTTTGGTTTATGACAGTTTTACTTTGCAAATTCAGAATGCTAAATTATATCAGCACAAAAAGTCTTCTCTGAGCCCTTCTTTTTGTTATGTGACAACAAATACATATTTTATAAAAGGATAAAGTATGCATCTCGGCCTGGATTTTTTTTTTTACCTTCCTTAGCATCAGAATCAGATTTAATTAAATAACAAATTTAATTCAATAACCATTCCTTGGATGCCTGTGTGTATTGGGCCGTACACAAACCTCTGGTGACATGAAGACAAAGGAGTCATGGCCCTGACTGCGCCCAGAGTGCTCACAGAGGGGTCAACCAGGCAAAGAGCCATGATGTGATACACAGGGTCTCTGTCGTCCAAAACTCACATTATGAACAAAATGCTCTGGAAACAGAAGGAAGCAGTTAATCCTATCTGGGGTGAGACGAGACACCTAAGGAAGTCTTGTAGAGTGAAGAGAATATCTGAAGGTGTAGGAAGTGGAGGAGATGTTCCCGAGAAAGAACAGCAGAGGACTGCAAGAGCGCATCTCTCCTGGGAATAATGGCGGCTGGGTGTGGCTGGGAGGCCAGCAGAATGCGTGTCTCAATCCTGAAGGTAGGAGCTGGGCGGTCATCTCAGCACACAGCACCCATTCCACCTAGAGACGGCGCCTAGAAGCTATTCCATGTTAGCCAACAGTTTCTGTTTGAAACTAGTGAGGGCTTAGAATACATGGCCTACAAACCTGTAAGGGCTCCTCACTGTGTTCAGGCAGAAGTCTAACCCAGCCCTTCCGGCTCACTCGAAACTGGTGCCAGCCTCATTCAGTCCCATCTTCTGCCACAGTTCCTCTCTTCCCGCCCCAAGTGCAGCTGCACCACCGGATGTGGTGTCTTTGCTAGAACAGATCAACACAGCCTCGAGGTCATGGAATGCCGCCATGGCTTTGGTGAATGGTTTCTTTCCCAGTCTTTTCCAGGATCAGAAACAGCTCTTATTCATAGGGGATAGACAAGAGCATAGAGTTACAGGGTTGCCCCAGAGCTATGCTAACCCTCCCGCCATCTCTCATGATATATCCACGGGGACCTGAACCACAGGACATTGCAGAGAATATCACACTAGTCTATTACACCAATGACATTATATTAACCAGATGAGCAAGCAGTGCCTAGGAGGTTGGAGGTCCCAGTGTGCTCCGTGAAGGTGCGAGGTAGACTCTATGAAGATTCAGGGGTCTGTCATGTCAGGGAAGTGTTTATGGGGGTGCCAGAAAGTCCCATGGAATTAAAGGACAAATTATTGCACCTGTTCCTTGTCAACACAAAGAAGGTAGCGAAATATTTGGCTGGTGGCTTCTGGCTCCACAATCAGTGTATTTCACACTTGAGAATGCTGTCTGATCCATTTACTAAGTACTATGAAAGGCTACAAGGTATGAATCAGGCCCAGAGCAGGAAAGGGTTCTGAATAAGTCCAGACAGACAGAAGTACGAGAATCTCTGACACAGGCCAGTTGATCCAGCAGATACCATGGTACTAGAAATACCTGCAGCAGGAAAAGTCACCTTGTAGAGCTGACAGCAAGCCCCAGTAGGAGAGTCTCAGTATAGACCACAGAGTTTTGGAGAACGATCGTACCTTCTCTAGGACAGGATTCTACAGCATTGGAAAACCATCTCTTGGCGTGCTACTTGCCTCTGGTAAAGATGGAGCATTTGACCATGTGATGTCAAGTGTTGTCTATGTGTTCAGGGCTGCCCATCCCGAACAAGGTCCTGTGAGACTCACAAGCCAAAAGTTTGGACAGATCTAGCAGCAATCCATCATAAAGTGGAGTGGGACATTCGGGACAGGCAGTGAGCAGGACCAAAGGGTATAAACAACTGCAGGCCAAAGTCATCAAAAACAGGAAGGTCTGAGAACCTGTCACAGCCCAGAGGAAACCAAGGAGACATGACAACTAAATGTCATGGGATGGATGGGGTGCTGGAACAGAAAAAAGACACTAGGTAAACTAATAATGTGTCAGTATTCACTCATTAGTTTAACAAATACACTAATGTAAGATGTTAACAATAGGGGAAATCAGGTGTGGGATATATGGAAATTTTTGACTCTCTACTCTATTTTTCTATAAACCTACAACTGTTCTAAAAATTAAGCTTATTAATAAAAAAAGATGTAACAACCAAAAAACTGAACTTTGATTCTTATTTCACACCACATACAAACATCAACTCAAAATGGCACTAAATGTAAAACCTAAAAATATAATAGTTCTAGAGAAAAAAAAACAGAGGAAGAAATCTTTGTGACCAGAGGTTAGACAAAGATTTCTCAGGACAAAAGCACAGATCATAAAAGAAAAAAAATGATCAATTGGACTTCATCAAAATGAAAAACTTCTGCTTTCCAGAAGATATTGTTAAGAAAATGAAAACATAAGTGACAGGGAGAAAATGTTCTCAATACATCTAACTGACAAAGCATTTCCATCTAGAATGTATGAAGAACTTTTATAATTCAATAATAAGAAAACGAACACTGTAATTCAGTGGGGGGTAATGGTCTTTTCCATAAATGGTTTTTATATTTTTTAAAGATTTTATTTATTTATTTGACAGAGAGAGAGACAGTGAGAGAGGGAACACAAGCAGGGGGAGTGGGAGAGGGAGAAGCAGGCTTCCCGCCGAGCAGGGAGCCCTATGTGGGGCTCGTTCCCAGAACCCTGGGATCATGACCCAAGCCAAAGACAGATGCTTAATGACTGAGCCACCCAGGCGCCCCAATAAATGGTTTTAGGTTAGTTAGAGATCCTTGAGGGAAAAAAGGAGAAACTGACCCCTAACTCACAGTGTAACACATGTATATATGTATCTTTAATTAAATCTAATCGATCAAAATTAAATCTAAATTTAAATTTCCGTTCCTCAAAAAAAAAAAAATTATTAATGAAAACACAAGTCACGAAATCAGAGAGGGAGACAAACCATATAGAGACTCTTAATCACAGGAAACAAACTGAGGGTTGCTGGAGGGGAAGAGGTGGGGGAATGGGGTAACTGGGTGCTGGACATTAAGAAGGGCACGTGATGTAAGGAGCACTGGGTGTTATATAAGACTGATGAATCACTGACCTCCACCTCTGAAACTAATAATACACTATGTGTTAATTAATTGAATTTAAATAAAAAATATATAGCAGAAAAAACACAAGTCACAGACTGAGAGAAAATATTCTTTCTCTTTCTCTCTATCTATATATCATCCAAAATATTGTCTATCTAGAATATATGTAAATATATAAAGAATACACCGATCTGATGTTTCCCAAAAGCTAATAAACATATGAAAAGGTGTTCAGCATTATTAGTCATGAGGGAAAGGCACATTAAAAGCACAATGGGATCCTACCACACATCATTAGAATCGTCTGGTGAGAATGTAGAGGGGAGCATCAGGTCAGAAAACAGTAATCCCGGAGGCTGAAAAGTCCCACCATCTGCTGTGGACAAGCTGGAGACCCAGGACAGCTAGTGGTAGAATTCAGTCTGAGTCCAAAGGCTTGAGATCCGGGAGTGGATGGCAGTCCGAGGGCCCCAGGAAGACGAGATGAGATGTCCCCACTCACACGGTGAGGCAGAAGAATGAGACGGATTCTCCCTTCCTCCACCTTTCACTCTAGTTAGGCCCTCAACAGGTTGGAGGATGCCCACCCACACTGGGGAGGGCGGTCTCCTTTACTGAGTCCACTGACTCAAATGTTAATCTCATCCAGAAACACCCTCACAGACAATCCAAATATAAGGTTTAATCACAATTAAAAAATTAAAAATACATAAGATTAAGAATCACAGCCATTAACCTTCACAGGTGTTTGCCAAGAGAAATGCAGAAAACATACATCCACACGAAGACTTGTACACAAATGTTCCGAGCAGTTTTGTTTGTAATATAAAAAGACTAGAAACAACCCAAAGGTCTATCAGCAGGTGAGTGGGTAAACAAATTGTGGCTTATCTATGCAATAGACCATTACTCATCAATAAGATGACACATGCAGCAACATAGATGAATCTTAAAACCCTTATACTGAGTTAGTAAGAGAAGCACGGCACAAAAGAATATGGACATATGATTGCACTTATGTGAACTAGAAAAGATAAGTTAATCTATGGTGATGGAAAATGGACCAATGGTTGCCTGGAGTGGGGGGGATTGGGAGACTTAACTGGAATGGGACAAAGGGAACATTTTGGGGCTGAAAGAAATACTCTACATGATTATGGAGGTGATTTATGGGTGTACTAGTCAAAACTCATCCAAATGTACAATTAGTATGGATACACTTTATTGTAAGGAAATCATACCTCAATTTAAAAGTTTATTTTAAAAATGATTGAAAAAAATTAATAATTTAAAAAATGGTTGAGGGCACCTGGGTGGCTCAGTTGGTTAAATGTCCGCCTCTTGTTCTGGGCTCAGGTCTTGATATCAGGGTGGTGAGTTCAAACCCCCCACACTGGGCTCCACACCAGGCACGGAGCCTACTTAAAAAAAAAAAAAAAGTTTGAAACAGTGATACTTCTACCAACATGTAAGTGTCCATTTCCTGGTAGTCTTTGTATCACCAGTTACTACTGCACTTTTAATTTTTTGCCATTCTAGTGGGTGAAAAACACAATTTCCGACTTTTGAGATGAACTTTTATATATTATGCAATAGGAATCTCTGACCGAAGACCACACCACTTTTTATATCCTAAAAATCATTGCAAATAAAGCTTCTGCTTAATGAGAAAGAGTTACTAGGGTGTTCATGTATGCCTCTTCAGGTTTTCAATTCTAGATAATCATCCAAACGTTCTACTTTTCTCTAAGAATTTCAACACTTCAGATTCATTCCAATCTTGTAGTCAATGTTCGTCTTTTATTTTTTGTCACTATGCTTATTCTTACCAAATCCTAGATCCATAGAAGGACGGCAGAACTTGAGGGCTGAATTGTGTATGCAGCGCTGAAGGCGGCCGTAGACCAACCAAGCACCAGCTTCAGCAACCCCTCCCCATTTTCTGACATGGACGATTGCTGTTTCCAGCATTTTATAAAAAGTGTGCTACTGTAGGGGTGCCTGGATGGCTCCGTTGGTTGGGCATCTGACTCTTGATCGTGGCTCAGGTCATGATCTCAAGGTTGTGGGATCGAGCCCCACGTCAGGCTCCGTGCTGGGCGTGGAGCCTGCTTGGAATTCTCTCTCTCCCTCTGCCCCTCCCCGCCCTCTCTCTAAAACAACAACAACAACAACAACAACAACAAAATTATGCTATAAATGCAGCTTCACACGAGGCCCCCAGCCTCGTCCAAACCCTACTCCTGTCCCTAAGCTGCTCCTCTATGGGAATGACAGAGCCATGGCTGATGTAGAAATTACATGGTCCCACCTTCACATTTTATAGCTAAGCAGACTATCTGTTGTCCAACAGCCAGGAGTGCAGAGCTGACCCCTGGACCACCGCTATTTCTTCTCCACTTGCTGCTTCCTTAGTCAGCGGCACGTCCCGGCACACGAGGCGTTCAGATGTGGGTGCCCAGACTTGCAGTTCTTCACATGGCCAAGCTTGGGGAAGTACAAAAAATACGTGATATCATGAGCTTATCCAAATAGCTTTGTCCAAATTAAAAAAGGATGCTTGTGATTTTTAAGATTTAAGAAACAATGAGCTAATGCCCTGGAAGATTCTTCAGTGACAGCAGTAACTGGGGCAAAAATATTTGTCTAGTAC
The DNA here is from genome assembly GCF_004348235.1 of Phoca vitulina. Taxonomy (NCBI): domain Eukaryota; kingdom Metazoa; phylum Chordata; class Mammalia; order Carnivora; family Phocidae; genus Phoca; species Phoca vitulina. The sequence continues at coordinate 16,125,462 of NW_022589712.1, forward strand.
AATGATTGCATGTCTGCTTAGAACAACCCTGGGTCCTGACTTTATCCTGGCATGATTTTTAATAGTGTCTTCTTCTTTCACTTTGAAAAATGCCCTAGCTTGAAAGATAAATTGTATTATCACTGTAATTACATGGGATTTCTAGCTAATAAGCAGCCCTGTCTCATCTGCTAATTTTTTATTACTAGAAATAAGTGGTTGGGGAGAGTGGCTTGTAATCAACTTCTAAGTCATGCTAGGTTAGGAAAAATAGCACAATTCTCTCTTTGACTACTTTAGGGGAAAAAAAAATGACTCCGCCAACTCAGTTGCTCAGTTTGCTCAAGGATTACCTGGAAACACTGCTTTAGAAAGCTTCTAAGATTCCAAGCGTGTTTCCATCTGCTCTCCATAAGCAAATGATAGTCCCACTCTGGGAGAACATATTTGATACAATGTGGTATTAAAGCTCGTCAAATTTAACTTACATACAAATTGAAAGGTTTTGAATTCTGCTATCCATGCTATACATACATATTTGTGAAATCTCTTCTTGTTAAAACTTTTGGCTGAGCCCGGGCTGAAGGAAGGCCCGGCTCGTAGCATTCCGGATGCAATGTCATGCCAAGAGGCCAGGTCTGCAGGAGACGGCCCCTCTTGGCGTGCTGTTTCAGGGCACAGAGCTCCTTAAATAAGGAACTGTAACATTCTCTTCTCTGAACCCCCGTTTACCAACCATGGTGCTTTCCACCAGGATTTTCCCCTGATTGACACTGATCCAACGAGGGACACCTTCATTCAGCATGGGTTAGTGAGGGTAAGGCAGGGAGTTAGTTTCTGAGGGCTACCATAATTGATACCACCGAGTGGGTAGCTTTGACAACAGAAATTTATTTCCTCGCCATTTTGGAGCCTAGAAGTCCAAGATCAAAGTGTTGGCAGCGTGTTTCCTTCTGCAGCCTCTCTCCTTTGCTTGCAGGTGGTCCTTTTCTCCCTTTGTCTTCACGGGGTCTTTGTGCATGTCTGTGTCCTAATCTTCTGTTCTTATAAGGACACCAGTCATATTGGATTATGGCCCACCCTACTGATCTCATTTTAACATAATTACTACCCTAACACCCCTATCTCCAAATATAGTCATATTCTGAGCTACTGGGCCTATAGCTTCCATGTATGAGTTTTGGGCGGGGGGACACAATTCAGCCCACAAGAGACAGCAATTAGGATTTTTTCATTAGCCAACCTTGAAAAGCACGGCATGATGCTGTCTCATACACTTTTCCCTTGCCACCTGTGTGTGTGGGGGGGGGGAGGCTTGTGTCAGAAAAGAGAAAAATTAATGTATCGATTCACCCATGGTACAGATGACAAGCCAGGAAGCATGATCAATCAAATGTGTCCCCACGAGGACGAAGGCATGCTTTGGTCCTCCATCCAGAGAGAAGAAATGCTCCTTATGTTCACTAACTCAACACCTGCTCATCCTCCGAGATGAGGTGCATACACCATCTCTTCCTGAAAGGACCCCCCCCTCCGACAGCTCCCCTCCTCAGCCTCAGCTGTGCCCACCAGAGGGTTGGGAGAGGTTCTTCTATAGCACCCGCCATCCAGCACTTACCTCTTTTGATAGTTCTTATCATACTATGTTATTCTTCTTTATATTTGCTCGGTTGTCTTCTCAACTGGACCACGTCTTTTCTCTCTATATCCCTACAACCTGGCCCAGTTCTGATACACAATAGACAACACATGATTGAGTAAACGAATAGGTAACTTGCATTTCCAGTATTCTTTCTCAACTAAGGCTAGCAGACCTCCCAGAGGATGCACACGTGTAGACAAAATGTGTTCACTAGTGGAGCCCTTCATCCAGCCACGCGATCGTGTGTGAAACTATCAGAATTAGAGAACATCAAGATGCCATTCTGCACTGCTACTGGAATGTGTTACGCACAAGCCCTCACAGGGAGCAAACGTGCCAATTTGTCAGGTTGCTTGCTTTTCTGTGATTGTAAAGTGAGGCACAAGAATGAGCCATCTCACAACTGCAGCTCCAGTTCTCCAGTCCAACTGCCTGGGCTTGAGTCCCAGCTCTCTTCCTGGCTGTGTGGCCTCGGGCAAGCTACTTAGCCTCTCTGTTCCTCAGCTGCCTCAGGTGTAGTACCTACTTCACAGGGCTGTTATGAGGAAGAGGAGAGTTAATGTACATTAAGTACCTGGAATGTAAGAAGCGCTGTGTGTATTTGTTACTATTGCTGTATTAGTATCGTCCCTGTTATTATTAAGCAAGAGGAAATCATTTAGTCTGGTTTCACACCGTCGTTATAATTCAAGCCCCTGAGTGCATGGCCCTGTGAGGGGCTTCTCATGGCCCTCTGAACACGTCCTCACGTGCATCCCTCACTGGGCTTCCCCTGCCTGGGTGCCCACCCTCCAGACCTGGCTCTCCACCAGGGGCTGTCCTGGATTGAGGTGGCAAGTAGCTGCTGTCCAGGCTGCAGACTCCCTGGGCCACAGAGCCCACTGCTTTCCTTCTCACCCCTTGTGCATCCTGTGGGGTTGGAGGCAAAATAATGGTCTTAGCCCCTCCCTCCAAAAAGGCGGGGCAGGAGAGAGGAAGTTGTGGAAGAAAGACTGTGCTTTTCAACATTCAAGCATAAGCAAAGGAAGGAATGGAATGGGAGAAAAGAAGCAGGGGAGGGAAGGAGAATAGAGGGGAGGGGAGAGTAGGGAAGGGAGAAAGGGGAGAGCAGGGGAGGGGGCATGGGAAGGGGAGGGAGGAGAGGAGGGAAGGGAGCACAGGAAGGAGAGAGGAGAGGAGGGGAGAGGGCATGGAAAGGGGAAGAAGGAGAGGAGGGAAAGGAGCATGGGAAGGGGAGAGGAGAGGAGGGCATGGGAAGGGGAGGGAGGAGAGGAGGGGAGGGGGCACGGGAAGGGGAGGGAGGAGAGGAGGAGGGATAAGGGGGGGGATGGGAGGAGTAAGGGAAGGGGTGGTGTGGAGGAGAACCCAGAGGAACCATGAAGGACAATCCAGGCCCGGTTTGGGAGCTTTTCCAATGACTCCCCCCATAAAAACAACTCATGGCCACCAGCCTCCCCAGCACCAGCTGTTTCCACTTCCGTAACATATGTTCACTCACGTAAATTGTTTACTAACTTCACATCCAGAACTTTTTAAATAGAGGAAAACCTGGGGCTTGTCTACACCAACCAGAAGAGCAGAGATAAGGGGGGAAAGAATTCAGCAACCAACAAAACGAAAAAGCAGAATGATACAAGGGAGCCTAAATTTCACCGGGACAGCGCATTTCCCTTCACTTTTATGGCTTCCTGAATGAGTGGGGAGCCTGGCCGCCTCCAGCACCGGGCATGAGGTTCACAAAGCACAGTGCACTGACTTCTAGAGTGAGCTGTATAACCAACAACGGAGAAGACCGGACTTAGTCTACACAGACCATGCATGGCCAGAGCGTGGAAAGTGCCATGTTTGAAAGCAGGGCTTAAAGAGAGCAAGGACTGCAATTTGTGGGGTGTGCTGTTGAGAGCACAGGGGCCCTAGCCAGACGGTCCTGAGTCCCAGCGCTGCCCCTTGGGATCTAAGTAACTCATCTGAACTCACCCGAAGTGAGTTACCCAGCCCTTCTGCTTCAGTTTTATCATCTCTCAAGTGGGGGATAATGATAGTATCTACTCAAGGGTTGTGGTGGGGTAAAGTGAGTAAAGCATTTAGAGTAGTGCCTTGCATTTATTTACTAGTGTTGCGGAACCTGGACTGGATCCCCCGTCCGAAGAACCAAGCGGCACCCGGAGATCTTGGAGGATAGGAGGTTTATTTAACGCCTGGGAGCTCAGAGGAGAGTGGTCTCCAAAGGTCTGAGCCCCGAGCACAGACAGAGGGGGTGATTTATACACTTCTACTTCCGCATACTTGGTACTTTTGGCACATGTGCCAACAAATATCTACCTATCAAGACAGGTGCTTTTGGAGGACACACCAGGAGTGTTGGGTGTTTTCAGGTCCCATTGTCTTCTAATCACAAAAGGAAAAGAACTTCCATCCTACTGATTACTGATTCACATCAGAACAGGGGTTCACCCATTCATTCACTTAGCCCCTGCTCTTGGGAGCCTGGAAGCAGAACATAAATAAGCAAGGCAACAAATATAAAATATGTTGTTAAGAAGTGGTAAGTGCTAAATCAATCAATCAACCATAATAATACATAAATAAAGCAGGTAGGGACATGGAGAGTAAGGAAACGCAAGATGTGTCAGATCTAGTCAGTCCTCTGCTTAAAATCCCCACAGGGCTCTGCATTTTACCCTGGTGCAAAATACTTGATCCTACAGGGTCCTACTTGACCTGGCCCCATCCCTGCAACCTCTCTGACCTCATCTCCTGCTTCTCTTTCCTTCTCTACTTCACTAGCTACACTGGCCAAAATGCTCCTGCTAGAACCTGCCAGATGAGGGGGTCACTGCCTAAGGGGGCTGCGCTCTAGCAGATTCCTCAGCTTGGGCCCGTCTTCCCCAGAGAGCTGCTTCACTAATTCCTTCAGGCCCATCTGCTCAAATCTCATCTTCTCAACGAGTTCTGTCCTGACCACCTGATTTGATGATGAAGCGGGCCCTCCTCCCCCGAACCCACACCCCTAATCTCTTTTATGGTACTCTTTTTTCCATATCTGATCATACTCCAACATCTTCGATAATAAACTTATTCTATGTATCAGCGTATTTTGCTTCCAAAGGCCTGACCCTACCCTCCTTCTGCAGAGCCTGCCCTTGGGCTATGGGAGCCGCTATGGGAGTACCAGCTGCTGTAAATACCTGGGAGCTTGCAACCCCGTGGGCAGTCTTTGGCCCGTGGCTGATAAGTGCAGGGATATGAGAGCCCAGCTCCTGGGCTTTTAGGCAGAACAAATCCAAGGTGTAAGTGACACTCCTGAGTTCTGCAGGCCAAACCATGCTCTGAGGGATTATGTCGGAAACTATACCCTTGTTTGGCTTCCCCTCACCCTGTTCTGCTTCCCCCCTCCATGCCTGGTTTCTCCAGGGATTATTTTAACAAATCGTTTCACCCAAATGCTCATCTCAGGGTCTGCTTCTGAGGAACCCAAGCAGGAAGAAGCTGGCCTCGGCAGGGAGCAGGGTAGCATCCCATGAATGGGAAGGAAGGCAGGAGGTCTGGATAGATTGGTAAATTTGGGAGTGGGAAGATAAGGGTGCCTTCTATTGTCTCAAATAAAAAACATGGTCTCCAGCTGGGAGGGGGAGGACTGCTGGATTGCCAGGGAGAAAGGAGAAGGTGTGAAATACAATCGACCTTTCAACAACATGAGATTTGGGGCGCTGACTGCCCCCCTCCCTGTGCAGTTGAAAATCCATGTGTAACTTTTGACTCCCCCAAAACTTAACAGCTAATAGCCTACTGTTGACCAGAAGACTTCTTGATAGCATAGTCGATTAACACATATTTATATGTTATACATATTATATGCTATATTCTTACAATAAAGGAAACTAGAGAAAAGAAAATGTTATTAAGAAAATCATAAGGAAGAGAAAATACATTTATAGTACTGTTCTGTATTTATCGAAAAAAAATCCAAGCATAAGTGGACCCACCCAGTTCAAACCCGTTGTTCAAGGGTCAATTATGGTTATCTAGGAGAGTCAGAGATTGAATGTTCTAAGGAAATACGGCGAGACTGCTAGGCACCGTTGACTAATGTTCTCCAGTCAAGTAGGCTACTTGGGTGCAGCCTAGAGAAGGTGGGGGTAGGATTTCATCAAAGTTGGGGTTATTTCCAGGGAAGGAAGCTGCAGGGAGAGAGGGTAAAGGGTGCTGGAGTATAAGAAGGGAATATTCGTGATGAGGTGATATGAAACCTTTGCAGGGTATGCAAGGAAGTGAGAACATTGGAGGGGTGGCCTAGAAAAGAGGGCAAAGACAATGGATGGTAGATCCTGAATGCAGCTAGAGAATTGTTGGCTGAGTGGTCATAGCTGTGAGGATAGGAAGTGGTGGGCAGACGGCGGGGCGCCTGGAACTGAGATTGTGGAGGTGATGAGGCAGTAGTAATGTCAGGGTCGAAGATGTGCCAGGGAGTGGGTGGCTGACATGGGGTAGAGAGCGAGATCGCAGGCTATTAGAGCTCTACATATCTCAAGATTAATCACAGAATATTCATTATGTTTGCTTTGCTTCTTGGGTTGTTTTGGAGACTCTAGCAAGGAAATGAGAAGGAGAGGATAGAGCAACACTTAAAAGGTTGCCCCCAACCTCCTCTCCCCTCACTGTACCCTGTGCCCTGGAAGGCAGCCACACACCCCCACCCCCACCCCATGCCTGGACCTGATCCGTTTCAGCTTTCAGTCCACCCAAGAATTGTCCCAGTTTGTATGCTAATTCCTCAGATCAGTGATCTCTAATTTCCATAGTTTTCTCCCAGGTTGGTTTCAGTGGAAGGAACCGGGAGCCTGGACCTTGTCTCAACCCAAATAGACTTGCAGCAGTTACTCTACGGACCCTCTGAATGCCAGGCCTATGTCTGTACCCTCCGTTCATTTCCAGAATACTTCAACTTTTTAGAAGGAAACTCCTCTTCCCTCCTACAATCGAGTGGGCACTGCCAGGTTCTCATGCTGGCTGCCTGCTGGGACTTAGTCTTGGCCTCCAGTGCTCTGACTGGTTCTGTACGACCCTGTGACACCAAGAAGGATTTGGAATCTCTTTCCTCCACACCTCTAAGGCAAGTTTCACTTCCCCCAACACACACACACGCACACGCACACGCACATGCACACAGGGTCTTGTGGGTATTATCTAGCACAATCCGGGGAATTGGTTTCCAATGTGGAAGCACTTAGAGGGATAACTACGTGATAAAGCACAGGGTTAGAAGTCAAGAGAAATGGACACTCACTTTGATTATCTCTCCTCGTTTTCTAGGTGAGGTATAATCTATACCATGAATCTTCAATTTCGGTGAGGCAGAAGCATACCATATTTTTTTCCCCAAAGTCTTGAGCATGCCACATAGAAGGACAAGGAGATGCTGGCTGGAGGTCCTTTTCTGGGTCAGGTTGTAGGCCCTGAGCCTAAATGCTTGACTTTTCCCCCAAGTCAGGAGGAAGGGTTGCCATATGACTGCAGTGGCCAGCTCAGGGGGTCCCTGGTGCTGTTTTGGGCATCTCTGTAGATGTGCTTCCTGCCTTCCTACCAAACACGTGTTGGGAGTCAGTAGGACACAGGCTGTAAAGATGTTCTTCTTGAGAACATATACCTAACTAATATGGTTTTAACTGATAATTTATGTCTAAATGGCGGAGGTTTTGAGAACCTTGTGAGTATGGCAAATTCCTCTGCAGAAGCAATAGCTTTGGCGATGGAGTTATATAACATAGATCAAAACAGCGTTGGCAGAGCTTCTGAGGTTAACTTTGCCTCATGCCTCCATACCAAATAGCTGACACCACCAGGAATGACATTTTCCTACCAGCAGCATCACTGTATTTCACAGCAGATGTTGGAAAAGATGGGGAACCCCCAATTTTCTCTTTTTCTTTTTACATTTTATTTTATTTTACTTTTATTATTATTATTATTATTATTATTATTATTATTATTATTTAGAGAGTAGGGAAGGGAGAGGCAGAGGGAGAGGGAGAGAGAGAATCCAAACAGGCTCTATGCCCAGCAAGGAGCCTGACATGGGGCTCAATCTCACAACCCTGAGATCATGACCTGAGCTGAAATCAAGAGTCTGGTGCTTAACTGACTAAGCCACTCAGGCGTCCCACCCCTTTGCCCATATTGACTATAAATATTGTATCAACTGAATGTATTGTCCAATACTTATCCAGGTTTGTGCATAGCCAACTCTCCATTATCCATAGTACAGATTAACCGTGTGTGGCAGGACATCTCTCCATGCCCTCAGCCCGCCCAAGGCCTCCCCCAGTCCTCACAGTGCCATGTGTTGGATATCTACTTGTACCTGCCTCCCCAGGGGGCCAGCCATCCCTAGAGAGAGGGTGAAATGAAGGGCTGGGGTATGGAGGGAAGGGAGGTGAAGGCTGGCTACCTACCCCCTTGGACCAGTTTCGTGATTTCTTCTTCCTCATTGTGGATAATTAAAACATGAACACATGTTCTTAACATGTTGCCTCCAATCTTGCTGAAATTACCTGGACTGTATGTTATGTTCAAGTTAATTTCTTCCCCAAACCTGATGTAGAACCATAATCTGACAAGTACATATTATGTGTTCTACGTGAGGGTAACATTCAGGTAAAGCCCCGCAGACTTGTCTGACCATCACGGAAAGGTTCATTTCAAGTTGAGTTAATCGAAGGCAGGTTGACTCATTTCTACACAATTCCCTTGTTTCCCTTTGAGCAATTGTCAAGTGTGCTTGACGCAGAGCAACTGACCTTCAAATACAAAGAGGGTTGGGGGTTGGCCTGGACTGTCAGTGTGGATTTGGCAGCATGAATTGCTCCAAAGAATCCTGATTTCTTATGCATGAACTACTGACCCCAGCACTGGAGCCTGGAGAGCAGGACGGGAAGGAAGGTGGACTCCCGCTGATTCAGGGTCCCTCCCTGGCAGCTTTTCCACTGTGTCAGCAGTATTCACCCCACTTCCCTCTCCTCCCTCTTCCGCCCCCCCCCCAATAGTCCTGTCCCTGGAAGCGGTTTTCAGTTGCCAGGAATCATGAACATTGGGAAACAATCCAAAAAACTGGGTGGCTCCTTATTTTCCATAGCCCACACGATAACATGTGGCCCCAGTTTTAGCATCAGGTCATAGGTGTGGACACAGTATGGCCTAAAGGAAGGAACCAGGCAAGTATGTGACCAGGCAGCCAGTCTTTCTTAATGGCCAGAAGAGTGAGAAATGTCCTATATGGGTTTCAGAATTTTCTCCTCTAGTTCCATTACTTGGAGGGAAGCTTCTTGATGTTGAGGCTGCTGGTCTGAGGACCACATTTTCAGTTGGAAGACAACTAGGCCCCCAGGCAACCTCATTTCCAGGAGATGGTAATGAAGCAAGGAGGAAGGTCCCAGAGGTCCACATGCCTGCTCATTGAGGATCATAGGAAACATCCTTAAAACCAGTACTGGGTCCTGAGCCGGAGAAACATCTTCTTTCTCTGATTTCATAACATGGCTAATGTCCCACTGTGCAAGAGATATTTCAAATGCCTCAACTGGGAAAATGGGCTCCAAAGGCCAAGTGGTGCCTGTTACTCCTGTCCATTCTAAGCAGCCGTGCAAGAACGTGCTGTTACACTCCATTAGCTCTCTGCTGACAGGCGTAGCTCCCCTTTTGTCAAGGAATGAGGAACGCAGCTGTGCGAGCAAACGTCCCTCACTCATATTTGACAAAGGCTTCCTAATGTAGTAAGGTGATGAAAGCTTCCTACCTTCTCTTCCAGCTAGACATCTTCCCCCCTCAACTGTCTCTGAACCTCTGATCCTCTGAGCCCAGCTCCATGGATGCAGAAGCTGTTTGCAGACCCCCTGTGCTGGTGCCCTTGGTCATTCAAAGATGGTCCACAAAGAGCCCTGTGTGTGAGCCACTGTCACCGATAAACCCAGTGGGTGGTGAGCAGTTCTTTTCACACTTCACATCCTGAGCTTATCCTGTGATTTGTGTGTGTGTCGCACCTGTTGGCATGGCCCACCCTCATCTGAGATCCTGCCTCTTAGACACCTGGGCAGGTTAAAGTCTTTCACTCCCCTTCTCCCTCCCCTACTCTGAAAGCCTCACTTCGCCCTTGAGTTCCGTGTGTGTCAAGAAGGTATGTCTGTTCTGCTCGCTAAAATCCTCACTGGAACTAAACGGTCAAATCACTCATCAAAATGTTTTCTGCGCTCTACTTTTAGGGGAAAGAAGGGAGGCTACCTAAAAGAAACAAACCGAGATTGTGGCTTTTGAAAAAATAAACCACCAACAAAACGTCTTCCAGAGTGCATTGGGTCTAATTTCTTACCCTTCCTACATTAACATGTACTCAATAATCCTGCCTGATGTTTAGATGAACAACTACTCTGGGGGCCCCTACCCAACATCAGAAAGAGCCCTATTGGTTTCAGTATTTTACCCTAACGCAAGAAATCAAACAGTTTTTGGACATAAATATCAACTCATAGGATGAATAACAAAGAGAGAGAAGGACTGACTGGCACCCTTAGACTTAAACTCCCTTTCTGATGGTAGGGTCCAGACCTTATTCTCATAAATCCTCATAATCATAGCCTACTTGTCACCACACTAGGTACCTGACATCCATTATTACTGTTTTTCCCAGCAGCCCAGAGATGTGGGGCTTCTTCATCTCCTTTTATTGGTGAGAAGACTGGAGCTTATCTGATAATTAAGCTGCCTGGTTTTATGGCAAGTAAGCGGGAGAGACATACTTTCAACAGAGACATGCTTGACTCCCAAGTTCATGTTCTTGCTTTTATGCCAAGTGTCCAAAACAAAATTTTTACCAGTTCTTCACACTCAATTTAGTTCAACAGTTACCAAGCACCTATCATATCTTGGTTGTGATGGCAAGTACAGAAATAACAAAGTTACAGCCCCTGCCTTCAATTGAGCCAAAAATACCCTCTTTAGAGAATCTTTCAAAACAAACACTTTCAGAAAATTTCCCTAACTGGGCTCGAGATGGTAATTTGACTCTTTCATTCAATTTTTTTTTTTTTACCCAACTGATTTAGCTATCAAAAAATGACAATTCCACAAAATTAAGCACTGTGTGTTTGGTTAACCCTCCATCTAATGAAAAACTTTAGTGGGATTTCTCCTAAAGAACGAGGTGGAAGTGTCTTTTCTTGTCATGCTACAAAGACAAGTAAATATGTTTAGCCTCAATACAAAGTTGTATTAGCTTTAGGTTACAAGGAGGTATTGCTGTGTATCAGACCATAAAAAAGAAGCAAATCTAAGCATTAGTTCAAGGTGTTTTATGTAACACGGCCGGAGTGTGGTTGCTAGAAATCGTAATTTCATATGCAAAAAAGGTGATTGCTGGGCAGGAATCCTGTAACTGGAGCTAGTTATGTGAGCAAGACTGGTTCACATTTCAGGTTACATGGGAAGCAAATACTGTGGCCCAGAAGTTCCCAGAAGAAATGAGTGAGTTAAGTGTGTATGTTTATGAGCATTTTTGGTGTTTTTAGTCTCTCAAAGCACCTGGTATGGGCCCTCAGTGGGAGACTACACAGAGCATAAACAGGTCATTGTTTGTAAGTACTCAAAAGGATGTTTCTAGAACATGCTTCTGTAGGTGAATAAAGCTGGTTATTGTTGAGCCTTTCTTCACCAAAAAATAATAGCATGATTTTTGTAGGCAGATCTGGAAAAAAGCCTAGTAAAATCTGTTGCAGAGTTAGGATCCACTTTGAAAGAGTTTGTCTGTTTTTAGAAGCACACTGATGGACGGTTTTCTTCAGTGATATTTGTTAAGCTCCTTCAAGTCTGTTTTGGAATGAAATCGAGAATTTAAAAAATGTTATATAGTAATTACATTTAATAAAATATAGTTCAGTAATGTCCATGTTCTCTAGTATCCAAAGTATTTGCTGTATTACAAACTGAACAATAGTAACCATTTCTTAAGCTAAAGTCTAATCTGTTATGAATTCATCCAAAGAAAGAGTAATTTTCATAGTAATAGAATAAAAATGATTTCGATGGCATTTATGAAGCTGCGTTTGACCAAAGTTAAACTCTGGGTGTAGCAGGGAGTGTGTAAATAGCTGAAGACTCATTTAGCAACCTGTGAGTTGATTAGCCACAGAAAAATTGAGCCTTGCTTGCTGCAAATCCTCATCCTGGCCCAGCTGAATAGCAGCATGGAGTTAGGAAGGGCTTGTAAGTGTCTGCATCCATGTCTAGCAGGTTAAAAGTAGATTTTATTTATTTTTCAAATACTCAAATCGTTTACCATGTGCCAGCACTGTTCTAGGTGCTTTGTAGTTACTAGTGCATTCACTCTTCATAGCACTCTATTTATTTTTGAGATGGAGAACCCGGGCAAACGAAGTTGTCTGAGATCACACACAGCCAGTGCTGGAGCCAGGATTCAAACCCAGGCAGCTGGGTCCCACTCTTCACCCTTCACCGCCGGGCTCAGCACAGCCTTCCCAATACCCCAGCTGTGTGTTTGAGAACGCTTGCAAACTGGCTTGGTTTCTAGGCCCCTGACCCACTATGTCTGGCCTAAGATACCTCACCTGCCCATCTGATTAACTTTCAAAAAGTTGATGTCTGTGGATGAAGTATTTTTTCTAGAAGGACACCACTGCAATGGAAATGAATTAACTGGCTATGAGTCATCAGACAGAGGTCAGGACTTTAAGAAATGAAGCACAAGATAACTTTGAAGGTAAAGAGAGAAAACAGATGAGCTCACATCAGGTCCTGCTAGCAGGAGGAGGTTTAGATAGGGAATTCTGAGAAGAACTTTGTGAAATTACACCTATGAAAATTTTATGGAAGCTTTATTTTAAAGAGTGAAAAAAATGAAACACCCAAATATCCATCAATAGGAGATGGATTATTTTACACGCATGGGATGAGCTAAGCCTCATCATTAAAAGATGAGGTTTTATACACTAGGTAGGCTATGATCCCATTTAGTAAATATGTGCATAAATTAGTGCTGTAGATGCATGCAAAAAGCTCAGGAGAACATACTCAAACTGAAAGGACTATTCTCTTTGAGGCATAGGATTACTGGAAATTAGACTTTTTTACGCTCTATATTTCAGAATTATTTGCATTTTTGTAAGGAATGTGCATTACTTTTGTAATCTTTTTTTTTAAAGATTTTATTTATTTATTAGACAGAGAGAGAGATAGCGAGATTTGTAATCTTAAAGAAATGGTTTTGTTCTTTTTTCTCTAGAGAAGATAAGTATGTGTGTTAAGGAGGGGAAATGGGGAGATTTGCAACATCATCAAAGGGCTGTGTTTTGGATATTCAGAGATTGCTTTGCTCTCCCTGCTATACTTCCTTAATCCCACTAAAACTGCTTTTATTAGACTGCACTTTGATGTTATCCCTCTGGCCTCTTGAGGAACATAAGAAACAGGTGCACAAAATTTGTCACTATAGCTACTGAAAAAGATGTGGAGGGCGTTGCCCTATTACATCCTGGTTCCTCCCGTATGAGAATTTCCAGGAAACATCTATCTTGGCCCTTGTTATCATGAAAAGCTACCTTCCCGAACAGCTGGGCATTTTACCTTACGTGATTCTTGTGAGTAATCTTTTATACCTCTTTGCTTTGGCTCCTGGGAAGCTCAGAGACAGAATTCTATCCTGTCTAGCAGCTGTCTAGAATCTGCTGGTAACCGATTTAGGTACGCTATTCTGATTGCTGCTTTGCCCTGATGCATTCCTCTCTTTCATTCTTTTGCATTTTATGAATCTTTGCAAGTTACTTCGAAGAAATACATTGCTCATTAGTAACAGGTGTGTCACCTGTCAACACCTTTGCAAAGGACATGGGTTTGTAATGAGAGGAGCCTCGTGTTTGATGGAGGTGTCATAAGGACCACCTCTGCTTTTATCTGTTCTACAGATTGGAATGATTAGTGGAAATTTAGTTAATAAAAGAATTCCGTTTCTTCAAAAATAGGCTGAAAAACTTCTGGAATAGAGACGCAGTTAGATTTTAATGCGGGAACTTGAATAATTTTACATAACAAATTTCAAGGATTTAGTATTGCATAATAGTCTCTTGATATCTGCAGCTGTCATTAATTACATGACTTACTAATTATTTTAACCTTGGCCACATGTATCCCTTCAGCCAACCCCACCTTTTTTCTCTCACTGAGAGTCCAACTTCTCAAGAGCTGTCTTCACTCACTGTCTTCATTTGCTCACCTCCAGCCCATGTCTCAACCCATCCCATCTGGCCATTTGTTTTCCTGGTCGTTGTATTACAACCAGCTGCAATAACCATCAGGTCACTAAGTACGATGTGCTTTTTCCCCAGACTTTTGACTTCTCAGCAGCACTCAATACAGTGGACTGCATGCTGCTGTAACTCTCCCGATTTTTTCCATCGGACTCTGGCCAACCCCTTCTTTGTGAGCTTATCCTCCTCTCACGGACCATGAACACGGAGAATCCATCAAGGCCCCGGCCAGCTCATCTCTTTTCACCTTGCACACGTTCCCTGGTTGGTTCCATGCTTGCCTCTGTGTTCAATGATCATACACCAGGGTCTCTCAAATTTGTATCTCCAGCCCAGACCCCTCTTCTAAGTTCCAGACGTATGAGTCTGACTGCTTTTTCACCATCTCCATGAGGGTGACTTCAAACCCAACATGACCACAACAGCATGGATGATGACCTCATGATCTTCCATACCAGCCTGTTCCTCTTTAGGGATTTCTTACCAGACGGATACTCTTTTCCATCGAGTTCTATAAGCTGGAAGCCTAGGGCCTCCCTGTTCCTCAACCCCCAGTTCCTATCTACCTACTCGTATCTCACAAATCCCTCTACATCTGTCTCCACAGCCACCACTTCAATCCAAGCCACTATTTCCTCTCACTTGAAGTATTTCAGTAGCCTCCTAACTGGCCCTCCTTAATCTACTCTTACCTGCCGTCTTTAGTAACACTCTTCACACTACAAGCAAAGTGAAAAATCTTACCCTCCCCCACCCACTAACATCTCCTTCTTGGCATGAAACGTGGCTTCCCATTGCTCTTAAAGCAAAATCTTTCATATGACCTAAAAGGCCCTGCAGAGCCTCATTTTTACCTTATTCTCTCCTATGTTTTCTTTGCCCCAGTCTCTCAAGCCTTCTTTGAATGTATCACAGGGCCTTTGCATATGCTATTACTTCTGCCTGAAATGTTCACTTGCTCTACCACCCCTTCCCCGTTAATTTTCGCTCTAATTGAGATTTCATCCCAAACATTATTTTTTTTATAAAAACCTTCCCTACTCCCAGGAGATCTCTCACATCATGACTTAATTATCATTCATAGCACTTATCACATTGTTTAATTATATATTTACTTGTGAGAGTATTGGTTAATGCCTGTACCCATACTAGACCACAAGCTCCATATTATAGGGAATACATCAGTTATTGTTCATTATTACATCTCCAGCAACTTCAACAGAGTTTGACCTCTGTAGGTGTTTGGGAAATATTTCTGGAATGATTAAAGAATGAAATAAACCCTGCTTGTTAGATACCTACTGGGTATTAATTTGTACTTTACTGGACTGTAAGTCAGATGGAATTTTTTATTAGGTTCTAGATCCAGTGTTATTTTGGCATATAATAGGTTATTAGTAGATTTGAAAAGGAGATAAAATATATTACCAAGCTTTAAAAACTTTTAACCAAAATACCTGGAAGATCCTTTAAGAGGATAACAAGAATTTTATCCTATATATGTGAAACCATCAGGGCCATATTTCAATGATCACAGCTAATCAGAAAACAATAATAGCTCAGTATGGATGATTAGGGATTTTTTTTATTATTTAAAACTTATTTTAGGATTTACGAGTAATGATATAATCCTAGGTGACAAAACCACTGAATGAGCAAAATCTTTTTTTACTAAGCGGTCACCCTTCAAAAAATAATGATTGAACTTGAAAGGTAGAAGACCAACAAAGTGAAAAGATATTCAGATCAGCAATTTACTAATAGTTTTCCTCTGCATCAGTTTCATGTCTTTAAAAACCCACACCCTCCTTGCTATCCAGGGAGGTTGAGGTGATAGAGCAAATCTTTGAAGCCCAACATTGTGGGTGATTTTCAATTTGTGAGCAACATTATTGGCTACCCAGCACTTCTGTTCTTAACTCTCTTCATTTTAGATTACAGTTCACTTTGTCCCCTAAATTGTGCATATTACCTCATATTTGTTACGGACATCAGAATGGGTGAAGCAGTAAAGTAATAGAAAAGGCTGCTTTATTCCTTATAAAGGATTGATGGTGGCTTTGCTGCTGCTTGTTCTGTTTATCCCAAGTCTTGAAGACTTTGAGAGATGGAGATGCTATCCATATAATAGATTTTGAATTGTTCTGTGTGATTTATTATAAGACTGACTTTCCATTTATCTGAGAAAGTGCTGTAAGTGGAAAGGAAGTACTAAAACCACATGAGAGCCTGGGAGCTGCCAGCCACTGAAACATAAAACTGGTTCTAATACAAAAAGCATGTCCCATAATTTGATAAGTTGAACTTCATCAAAATTAAAAGGCTTTGATCTTTAAAAAGTTACTGTTAAAAATAAAAAGAGAAGGCACAGGTGGGGAAAATAATTACAAAATCACAGATTTGATTTAAAAAACTTGTATCCAGAATATAAAAAGAACTGTCAAAACTAAATATTAATCAAACAGCTCAATTAAAAAATGAGCAAAAGCATTGGGACATCTGGGTGGCTCAGTCAGTTAAGCGTCTGCCTTCGGCTCAGGTCATGGTCTCAGGGTCCTGAGATCGAGCCCCGCATTGGGCTTCCTGCTCAGTGTTGAGTCTGCTTCTCCCTCTCCCTCTGCTCTTCCCCCCTGCTCATTCTCGCTCTCTCAAATAAATAAATAAATAATCTTTAAAATAAATAAATAAAAAATGAGCAAAAGCATTGAGTAGATACTGCTTCAAAGAAAATATACAGTTACAAATAAGTATATGAAGAGATGCTTGACATCATTAATCACTGGGAAAATGCAAATTTAAATCAATGAGATGCAACTATATAAGAATGGCAAAAAACCCAAACCAAACCAAAACAGAACGGACACTATTAGGTGCTGGTGAGTATGTGAAGCCACTGGAACTCTCATACATTGATGGCACAGACACTTAGCAATTTCTTATAAAGATAAACATGCACTTTTCATACGCCGAACAATCCCACTCCTACGTATTTATTCAAGTGAAAATGAAGACTTAGGTTCACACAAAAACTCGTACATGACTCTCTATGATAGCTTGCTTGGTAATCGCCAGAGACTGGAAACAAACCAAATGTCCATGAACTGGTGAATATATAATTAATCTGTGGTACATCTGTACGTCAAAATACCACTTAACAATAAAAAGTAGTGAAGAACTGATACATGCAGTAACATAGATGAATCTCTTTTGTCCTCTATGCCCCAGAAGGATATTAGATCTGAAGCTCAAGTTCACCAGGACCGGCAAATGCCCTCAGAGCAAGAGCGACTTTGGTGCTTCTCCTCAGGTTTCAAATTTCACTTACATTTTTGGCCTGATCATTCCTTACTATCTTCTCATTGCTTTGATGCTTTCAAGAAAATATTCTAAAATCTTTTTATTGAGAATTTTTAGTTTTCAGCAGAAATACTGGTCCAAATAACAGAGTCCACCATATTGCCAGAAACAGAAGTTGAATAATTATATTTAATAACGGTCAAAGAAAAGACTTGGTATGGGTGGATTTCAGGAAACTGGGTAGAGAGTCAGGAGACTTGTTCCCCTTTAGGGAAAAGGGACGCTTTGCCAGTGCTGCTCATATCTCATCACAGAGGGGAGTATGTGCTCATAGTGCTGGTCTGTGGCAAGGAAATTGCCATGGAGAAGGGGCATCCTTTAGGGAATAGCATCAGAACAATCTACTGTGTGTAATGAATCTGATCCTATAGCTTCCTCTAATTGACCACCACTTCGCCCAGTTTCTGTAGGCAGAACTAACTGAAAACAGGACCATGATACCCAGTCTACTGGGTGGACACAGCCTGCCAGCTCTAGCTTTGCCCCTGCACTGTTCTCGTCCTGCTACTTCAGACTCAGTTTCCCTTTCTCCCTTCTCCAGCTTCTTTTGCCTTGTCACACTTGGTGTGCGCCACTTTCCACTGGGTGGCTTTGGCTCCCCTCCCCCGGTCTGTGCTCCTGCGTCCTGGGTCTGCCTACCTGGGTGTGACCGTTTAGAGACGGCTGCTGCTACCTTCATCAGAGCCATTGACAAGACCCAGATGCTCCATGCAGGTCCCATAGCCCTTTGCACAAGAACTTGCAATCAAAATTCGTATGTGAAAGTTAAATAATTCAATCCCCAGAACCTGTCTTCACTGTCAAGTGATTCATTTCCAGGGTCGATGGCATTTTATAGGCTACTGGAGAGTGTGAGTTTCAATTGCTTACACTTTAGTACCCCGTGGGAGTCATTTAAAAAATTTGAATAGAAATGAGTTATATGCCACTCCGACTTTAGTACCTTTTACGTGCAGTCTCTACATCCCCTCAAAATCTTATAGTCATCATTCACTAAGAGACCCACAAAGATCAGCTTTGGGGGCATATTAAGAGTAAACAGAATCATATTTGTTTGGAGCCGAAGTAACTGTTTCCCAGTATCTAACATGGGCTTATGCATAAAAGATGTATAATTTTATCATAAAACACTAAGCCTGGAAGTAGAGGGCCCCAGGTGAGTTCAGCCTTCCTGCAGTGTCCCACCCTCCCTGGCTGGGAAGGCTTTGTCCTGGGGGTGTGCCTGGCACAGTCACAGGACTGTCCAGAGCTCGGGGCCCCCAGGCTTCCCGCCTCACCAGCAAGGCAGCAAGGAGGGAATGTCTTAGGGCCGCCATAACACAGGAGGACCAAGTGAGTGGCTTAAACAATGGAAATGTATCATCTCGGAGCTCTGGAGGCTAGCGGTCAGGAATCAAGCTGTCAACAGGTTGTTTCCTTCTGAAGTTTGTGAGAGAGAATCTGCCCTGGCCTCTCTCCTTGGCTTGTCCATAGCTGTCTTCTGTCCCTGTCTCTTCACATTGTCTTCCCTCTGTGCATATCTGTCTCTGTCCAGATTTCTTTTTTATGAGGACACAAATCCCACTGGATTAGAGCTCACCCTAATGACCTCATTTCAACCTGATAACCATTGTAAAGGCCCTATCTCTAAGAAGGTCAGATTCTGAGGTCCTGGGGCTTAAGACTCTGGTGTGTGTGTGTGTGTGTGTGTGTGTTAGGAAGGGGAGAATGTTTCAACACATGCCCACTCCTAAACCACACACCAGAGAAGAGAAATTGCCCTGTTTGGCTCCAACCAATCAGATTCATGCCCAGGGGATGACAGCAGGGCCCACCTTCCCTGACCATGTGGCCACCAGAACAATCTGTTTTGTTGTTTTTGGGGTTTTTTTTTTTTAAATAGATGTGGGGAAAGGGGGCATTGTTCTTGGGAGGGAAACGGACAGCGTCAGCCATGCACACCCATTCAGTTTACTCTTGAGAGAACGGGGGCTCAGGGAGGTGAGGTGGCATGCTGAAAGTCACATAACCTGTTAGGACAACCCAGGGCATGCTCTTATTCTTGGACACCATGCTGAGAGATGTTGTATTAATGTAGGAATTACCAGTGCTTTCTTTTCCTGGAAATAGGATTTCTCTTCCTTTTCCTTGTCTCTTAAGATTTCTCTACTTAGGGTAGAGTGGGGCAGGAAAAGGCCCCAGTTATGCCTTAGTAACCTTCTCAACTTGCCCCAGCCCCGAAGTCATATTTCACTTTCCTTTTTGCTTCTTTTCATCCCAGTGATCCCTGAGATGTTACTATGATATAATTCCAAGTTTTGAGATAAAACTCATAAACAAGACCACATAACCTTAGAGTTTCTACCTTGTGCATAAAGTAAAGATAGAAATGGCCATGGCCTTGATGTCTCATGACCAGAATGAGGTAATACACAATAGTGTAAGAGGGAAAAGTATTGACCGGACTGCAGTATCCTGTGGCCGAGACATCCTGTGGTGGGAATCTCTAAAATAGCATGATGTAATCAAGCTTTGCAAGCTGTTCTCAAAAATGAAATCTTCAGAATCCAGCTGGACCTTCCAACCAGCCCATGCTATACTTGCACCAGCTACTAACGTTCCCCCCCAGCTGTCCTGCCTTTCAATGCTTCTCTTTTCTTAATGGCAGGAAGCACACATGTGCATAATTCCCTGGGCTCAATGTGGATTCTCAGGGAAACCAAACAAAACAGGAGCAGAGGATTCATATGCGAACTACTTATCTTTATGATTCAGTCCAAATACTTAAATAATGTAGGTGGTTTACAGTATATTGAGTCATCTCCTGTATGTGTGGCACTTCTTGAAATAAATAATTTGCTCCTCGACTATCCTCAAAACCCCTATTTAGTCTGTAATGTTTCTGAAGTATAAAACTGTGTGTATATATATGCTTACATATATGTATATGCTTGTGTATATTCATGCTAGGTATACAAGTATAAGATTATGTATATATACACACACGTATTATGTACATAAGTATAAAAATAGAGATTAGAGATGCCACCTATGTGAAGTGACCCGATAAAAACCTCTGCCTATGCTTTGTCCCTGGCTCTTCCTTATCATATCTGGCCCTGCTCTGGGTCTCATTAATCTCTGGTCGGCCAAGTGAAGAGAGCAGTTGACTTTCTCCCCCATGCATTGTAAGTAGAGCCTGACTCATGGGCCAGCAGCTCTTTCTTGCATCTCAGAAAGGAACCTGTAGCTCTTTAGCATACAATGAGAGTTTTATTTAGAGGCAAATAAATGATTTAATGGCTTCATGACTTCAGACCAAGCCTTCATTATTGGCTTCTCTGTCATCACCAATATTTTTAATATGAAGATCTGATGGGGTTATTTAAAAGGATCATCTCCCAAAAGAAGATGACACCAAGGATGCGAATAATTGAAGAATTTAAAAGCAAAAAGAGAGTATCTCTCTTACATTGATATTGTCCATTTTATTTCTTGGGCTTCTTTAGAGGTGACATGAATTGATCTTTCAACGTATGAGCTCCCCTCTTTTTGTGCAATTTCATGGAAAGGGGGAAAAATGAAAATATGCAATTCCTGCTTTTTTCCAAACATTTATCAGAGGTCATTTCAAACCATGTGAAAAGCAACAGAACCAAGTGGTCAATTTTAAGTGTTTTGAATTGATATAGGCTGGGCCTAGAGTATTCTACTTATAGTGTTAAATGTAAGCTGCTATTCAATTGCAAAGTTTTACATCCCAGTTGTTGATGTGTATGCTCAGGGCTAGGGGTTCAGGCACAGAAGTGTCCACAGACAACAGCTGAGAGGTCTAGCCAACCCAGAGACAGAGGTTCTTAAATCGACATTTTGATAAATGTCTACCCAGATAAACAAGGCCCTGAAGTTCTATGGTGGTTGTTGACATTCTCTGCTTCTCATTAATTAATTAATTCATTCATTCAGTATATATTAATTACATCTATGTTTGAGAATTTCCTAAAATTAGGAATAACTCCTTTCTCTAGGTTCATCAGCAATGAAATAGAAATTTTAGAATGTCTTCATGCAAGGATCCATGAAAGGTTTTCAGGATCCTTTTAATCCCTTTCAAGAGTAATGCCTGTGCTATGGGGGGCACAGGGAAGCTGGAGTAAGGGCAGATATGAGAGGAAAGAATTGAGAGTTCTGGTTTTGCCATGTTTAATTTGAGATGCCTGTCAGACATTTAAAAAGTGAGTCCCAGAGCACTCTGACAAAGACCAGGAAGGAGAGACCAGGAGATAAAAGGAAAATCATGTACTTGTGGAGACCTGGCAGCCAATCGTTCAAGGAGAAGTGATCAGTTGGTTCATTGCCTCTAAGAGGTCAAATAAATGGATTTGAGAATTGTCCATGGACCAATACATGACATGGTCAAGAGTGGTATCTATGGAGAGGGGCAGGTGAAAACCTGATTGGAATAGGTGGAGAAGAGAATGAGAGAGGAGGAACTGGAAACATCAAGTTTGGATGATTCTTTCAAGAAATGTTGTTGGAAAGCCAACAGAAGCTACCACTAGGAGATGTCTCTTCCTGAGGAACAGTCCTTCAATTGTCTGCTCTGATCTAGGCAGCTATTTTCTCAAACCAGCTTCGTCTTCCTTGGTCTGTCCTGTAGCACACAATAAGGCACTCTTCAACTCTTCTCTTTTCGGTGGATATCTTCCAGGTTGGGTCCATATTAAACAATAAATCCCTCCCTAGAGAGAAGTCTGAATGTTGTGGCCCTTTCAGAATAAACTTCTTGTCCGTCACCCTTCCTGACTGCTTCACGCTCAACTGTCGCAGGGCCCAAGGTAAGATGGGGCCGGATTCTTTAAAACTTGTAAACAAACCAGATTTCATTTTCAGTGAATTTAAGCACTGTCTTTTCTAAATTCAGTTTGAAGTAGAAATCTGAGTTCAATGCAATGCCTAAACATAAAGTGACTCTATAGATTTTAGCCTCTTCTAGAAGGGAAAATTCTGGTTGTGCATTTTACTTCAGAAGAGACAAGCAGAAATTTAAAGTCCCCGCGAATGTTGCCAGGCAAGTTAGGGGTTTGGGAAGTGTTGTCTGTCCCGTGGATAAGGCAGCAATCTCTAGCGAGATGAGCAGGTGTAGAGGGACAGGCTATTGGACACATGACAGGAACCACCATCCCACCATGGGGAGTCCATGCCCCCCATATTCACCTGCCCTGCACTATTTATCTTTATTTATTTATTTTTGAGAAAGAGAGAGAGTTGGGGGGGTGGCAAAGGAAAAGAGAGAATCTCAAGCAGGCTTCACACTCAGCACAGAGCCCAACATGGGGCTCGATCTCATGATGCTGAGATCAGGACCTGAGCCGAAATCAAGAGTTGGACGTTTAACTGACTGAGCCACCCAAGCTCTCCTGTCCCACACTTCTTAAAATGAAAACAGAGAATTAAAGAAAAATGAGACACCCTTCCCACTTTGGAGGCTTTGACCCTATTAGAATAAATTTAAGCATCATTCAGGAATAAATTGCAAACTCAGGCACACATAAAAAAAATGGGTGCCCATTATAGAAAGGGGGCCAGGAACACAGAATCATAGAAGGCTAGAGCTAGGGAGGTGAGCTGCCCCAGCAATCATCCAGCTGAACCCCCTCATTCCACAGTGAGAAAGTGAGGCTGAAGCTGGGAGCTCTGAGCCCACCCCAACCCTCCCCAGAAGGCAGCACCTCGGGGAGGAAAATGAGACACCTGCCCAGAGGGATCTCATATAAAAATCCCATGGCCTTCATCTTTCCCTTTGTCAACATTTTTTAAGTTGTGAACTCTATCATACATTCCAAAGAACACACATGGCATGTATGTACATTTCCCTCCCGCCTCTTTTTCTGCCTTTTTACTATGGAAAAAAAAAGATCCAGGATGCAAAGAAGGAGCCTTTTGCACTCCAGCGCTCAGAAGGGAGTATGGCTAAAAGGAGGTGAGGCGGCTTTGTGTCCTGGGCATGTTAATACCGATCCAAGGGCTGGAGGGCCTGGGTGCAAGAACAGCCTCCCAGCTCACGCGGGCCCCATCCCCTCAGCAGCCCCGCCTGCCCCGGCCCTGTCGCCTTGCAGCTGGCTCAGTCACCGGCCAGCCAGGCAAGGCTGGAGCGACAGCCCTTCTTCTTGCCATTGTTGTAGCTGCAGCCTCTTCCTGCAAGACGGGCCACAAGGTCATGGCCAGCAGGAATCCCCGCTAACTCTAATGCAAAAATTTAAAGGCACCGTACACATATAAATTGGTTATTTGCTCATTGGAAAAAATTTTAGAACCCTAGATCCTCCCAATGCACATGGCAGAAGCCCTTTTATCCAAACATTTTTGATTAAGAGCTCCAAACATTATTGATTAGGAGCTCCAAACATTATTGGTTAAGAACTCCAAACATCATTGATTAAGGGCTCAACTGGTCATCTAATTAAAAACTATTCAGGGGCGCCTGGGTGGCTCAGTCGTTAAGCGTCTGCCTTCGGCTCAGGTCATGATCCCAGGGTCCTGGGATCGAGCCCCGCATCGGGCTCCCTGCTCCACGGGAAGCCTGCTTCTCCCTCTCCCACTCCCCCTGCTGTGTTCCCTCTCTCGCTGTGTCTCTCTCTGTCAAATAAATAAATAAAATCTTTAAAAAAAAAAACAACTATTCAAATGAGTGGATTGCATAAACCTAACGGCATTATAGAAGTTGCCTGTTCATGGATTCTTAACCAGCACTGTGATTCTCATTGGTAAAGTGGAGTCATTGTCCCAGGGGGCTGGGTGCCCTGCACAATGGCCTCCACACCCCTGGGCTCAGCACAGAAGTTCCCAAAGGACTTTCTGACCCAGTGCTCTTGACTCCCAGGATACGTCCAGGCTCTGTCTCTCCAACCCACTTGCGCCTTCTGTTGCCAGACTTCTCTTGGAATTCACCTGCCACCTCAGCCTAGATGAGCCAAACCCGCCTCTTTCCGCATGCCCGTTTCCCCTCTGGTTCCAGCCTCATGGGCCTGGGGATGGATGAACGCTGAGCATCTCACACTCCAGACTTTGGGAAGCTCCATTTTGTCCCCCAGACCCCCTCTCTCAGCACGGCCTCCTGGCTCGACAGTGGCCCATGAGCTGCTCCTGCTTCTCCCTGTGGTCCCCCCAGCAGTCAGCATGCCAGGGGTGGGACCCTGGAGTGCCCTTGACCGTTTCAACAGTAGAACGGGTCCTTTGGGTGTTCAGGGGTGTAACTGCCACTGGGACAACTGCGTCTGGCAGCCAGAGCCCCTCAGAACTGCTCTGCCGGCTTCTTCACAGCAGTGCCCCATCTCTTCCACCCCTGGAGACCCATGTGCCCCATGGCCCGAGGCCTTCCTGAACTTTCTCCATGGGTCAGACTTTGTGAACCTTAGCTGGGGAGGGAAGCAGAGCCTCTGGTGGGAAGCCATCCGTCCCCCTGGCTGCACTGGATTGTTCTAGAGTCTTTACTCCTCTGGCCACATGACCTTGTACTGCACTAGCTGGGGTCCAGGGTACTTTCCCAGTGGCTGACTTTGGGCGTGGCCGTGTGAATTCCTTTAGCCAAAGAAATGTTAGCAGCCACAGTCCGGCCAGAGGCATACCTTAACTGTGGACTTTGGCTTATCCTCTTGCTGGTCTTAGGTCTGCCCTTCCTCTTGGTCCTACGTGCGGCTCCTGCCTGCTTCTGCTCATTGCACTCAGGTACCTGCCTCAGGGGCAGGGAGGTGTGGGATACAGGGCCTGACGAGCCTGCTGGCCCACCTGCTCCCTGAGCTCACCCCCTGGGTAGCTGCTCTGGGCGCCCCCCGCCCCGTCTCCGCTGCCTCCAAGAGCAGCTTCCCTGGTGGTTTTCTGTCTTGTGGGATGACTCCTCTCCCAGCTCCTCCACCATTTCCAGTGCTCCTCCTTCCTTCTCTCACCTGATCCCACATCCGTGTTAGCTTTCAAGACTTGAAAGACTTGGGTCATCTACTGACCCTCTGTTCTGTAGCCAAAAATCACACTAATTGCTCTTCACACTGACTTGTCAAATAACTTCCAATCAAGCACTTAAGTAGACAACACGTTTGAGTGTAATTGCTGACAGCAGTGAAAACATTTTTATGAAAGGAAAAAGCAGCAAAGGAAATGGGATTCCTAAATATCTGAGTGTAGGTTCAAAACCCCCTATTATCAGCAGTTTTTTATTTATTTGTTTTTTATCCGGAGGTACTACAATTCCAAAGTGTGTTGAGTTCGGCTAACATGGGGATATTTGCAGACACGGGTGGTACTCGAGTGGGTCTTGATAACTTTCCCCAGCATGGGAATCCCACTGACAAGAACCTGTTTGAACCTACTTGATAGGCATGTCATAGGCAGATTCGTTCCTCTGCAAGGTTAAAGAAAAATTATTCCAGGACATTTTAATCTTGCTCTCTGAGACAAACTCTTAGTGGGTAAATTAACTCTCTTTGAGTAAATTAGACACGTCTTGAAAGCTGCCTCAAACTATCATGGGCATGAGACCTGTACTGTTGCCCAGGGCCTGCACTCTGAAGAGCCTGCTCCTGGTTTAATGCTCTGCTCTTAGAATTTGTAATAATTTTGAACTGGGGACCCTGCATTTTTCATTTAGTACTGGACCCCACCAAGTATGCGGCTGGTCCTGCTTCCAGATCATTATAGAAGAGGGAATTTCTAAATATCACTTCAGTATCTTTTGTTTTCTGTCCAACTGTTTGTTAATTCACATGCACTCTTGGCATCTGCTTTGGTCACTGAAATCCTCATCCACAGTATACTGAGCTTTTAGAAACCATCTTTCACCCCATTTAATTATGGAGGGAAGGGGCCGTGGGAGCTGATGTGATGTCACTGGTTTTCAAGGCTGGTGGACATAACATATTCCCTAATCAATTCAGAACACACCCTTAGGTTTATGTGCACCACCGAAAGCCTGCTTTTCTGTTGCCTGCCTCCTCCCAGAAAGAAAAGGGTAAGAATCTGGGAGAAAGGACCAGTGGAGGCAACTTCAGTTTGCATTTGTGGTAGTTGTTTAGAAAGGAAACCAAAAAAGTGGAGAAATATGAACACAGTAGGCAGCACTCAGTTTCAAAGGACTGTTGAGATGTGGGTGTGGCGGCCGGCCCAGAGTCAGCCACTGGAGGGGCAGCTCCCAGTGAGATGTTAGTCCCCCCGCCCCCCATAAGCGGGAGACAGCTACCTCCCCTGGAAGATTGCCCATGAAGGATGTGGGATTGTGCTTATGAATATTTAATTGGTACCTTTTAATGGGTTGGGTTTTTATCATCTTTCTTATTTAAAAATAATTCTGATTTCATCACCCCCCCAAAAAAACGTAAATGAAGACAAATTAGCGCTGAGAAAGCATTTCCTATGGCTTCCAAATCCTTGTATAATCCTTATTTTACCGTGCAGGACACAAAGCTCCATGGTATACTTGAGGTTCAAGATTCTCTGAAGTGTTTCCCCCTTCCTTGATCTCCCGCACTGCCTGACCTTCACCTCTTTTACTGGAAGAACGGCTCAATGATGAATTGCCAAATACGAACTGGATTAGTCACGGATCTTTAGTCTCCCCCTCACCGCCCCCCAATATTGAGTATAACTATCTAGAGAGCGCATCAAGGGCGTGGTGGTTATGCTAGTTGTCCCTGAACAGAGATGAATGGCAAGGGATACCCTGCTTGCCAAACCAGCAACTCACGAGCACAACCACATGCGAAAAGTCACTCAGAGAGTGACCCGAAATGAATTGAGAATAAGTGCCTCTGGGATAAATTGCAAATAGTGGCAAATGTTGGAGAAAAGACAATATTGACCCATTTAACCTGTCCCAGGGTGACCTGGCCCTGATTTTGGCTCAGTCGATCAAGAGCAGCGGGTGTTTATGTGGTGCTCTATTAAGTGCCTTTAGGTACATTACCGTATCTTCCAGCCCCTGAGCTGAGAAAGTGCAAAAGGGCAACTTCCCACTGGAGACACTCATTAGGGACTTGGAAAATAAATAATGAAGCTAAGACCTCTATTTATACAAACTAAGCATCTGCAAGAGCAGTGGTGGCTCCTGCAAAATTGCCTAACGGGAGGGCTTTCCTTCATCCTTCTTTGCTCCTTTTACATGTTTTTTTGTACTGTTCTTCCACCTGTGGGGCTCCAGCCCCTCAGACTGTTCAGGGCTGACTGACTACCCATCCCCAACTTGACCCTGGGGTTAGGTTCTTATTGCTACATTTCTCTCCTTCCCAGTGCTCCCCATTATGCACAGGGCCATGTCCGAGCAAGGCCGCCGGCCGCCCTGATGCTCTTCCCTCGGCCCCGTCTGCCACCTCTCCCCACCTCACCCTCCCTGCCCTGACAACACTGCTCCGAGCGCGTGGTGCCCTCACCTTGTGCCTCGGCCTGGGCTGCAGGCTGCCACGCCTGTGCTCTCAAGGGCCAGATACTCAATATTTGAGGCTTTGCAGGCCACACAATTTTGGTGGCAGCTACTCAAGTTATGAAAACAACCACAGATAATACATAAAAAATGAAAATGGCTGGGTTCCAATAAAATTTTATTTATAGACACAGAGAATTAGAATTCCATATCATTTTCTTGTAGTTGTGAAATATTATTGTTCTCTTGATTTTTTTCCAATTATTTAAACATGCAAAGGGGTGCCTGGGTGACTCAATCGGTTAAGCCTTCTGCTCAGGTCATGATCTCAGGTTCCTGGGATCGAGTCCCATGTCGGGCTTCCTGCTCAGTGGGGAGTCTGCTTCTCCCTCTTCCTTCTGAACATCCCCTCTGCCCCCTGCTCGTGCTCTCTCTCAAATAAATAAATAAAATCTTTTTTAAAAAATGTAAAAACTATTCTTGTCCGTGGGTTGTATAAAAACCTCCAATTGCCTGGATTTGGCCCATGGTATGTAGTTTGCCAGTTCCCGATCTAGACTAATCCTAGCTCTTCACGGCCGTGTCAGATGTTGCCTACATCAGGAAACTTCTCGGAACGCTGGGCATGTTGGGCAAAAGGCCCTTGATCTGCGCTCCCAAGGGACCCAGTTCGTACTTCTTTTTCAGCTCTTTCCATAGGATATTGGAATAATCTGCTTCTGTGTCTGATTTCCTACTAACAACTAAGCCCCCCAGGGCAGGGCTGGTGTCTCCCTGTTCCGGGCTCTAGGGCATGGCCTGGGGCTGCCAACTGAATCAGAGCCCTGATTTGAGGCTTGAGTGGCCCTGAGTGGAGTTGGGTGTTGTCTGAGCCTTCTCCCCTGGTTTGCCTGGGCCCTGAGGAGAACAGAGCACTGTAAGTGAGAAAGGGTGTGAGAATTACGCTGTGGGGCAGAAGGCCACCTGACCTGGAGAGAAGGAAGCAGTAATTATGGCAAGCGTGAGAGGTACTTGGAACACGGATGAGAGTACTCTGGGAAGGAGGGCCGCCCCTCAAAAGGTGGGGCATGTGGAAGGGAGGGTGCTTCCCTGCTACAAGTTCCTCCCGGGCCCAGGGATATCCTTTTGCCTCAGAATCACCAGCCTCACCCCACGCCTACAGCTCAGAATGGCCTGTGGGGCCTGGGGAGCTGAATCTTAAACAGGGGCCCCAAGTGATTCACCACACCCTGTCACGTCACACCGCTTGAACACAGACCCCTTGGTTGTCTCTGAAGACAGATTCAGGTTGTGTCAAAGTTGGGGAGTGCCTTAGTCGGTATGAGCTGCTATAACAAAATACCCCAAACTGGGTGGCGTATAAAGAACAGACCTTTATTTCTCAGGGTCCGGGTGCTGAATGTCTAAGATCAGGGATCCGTTGTAGTCAAGTTCTGGAGAGATCCTTCTCTCAGGTTGCAGACTGCCAACTTCTCCTGGCATCCCCACATGGCAGAGAGCAGAGAGGGGAGGCAAGCTCTCTCACGACCTTTAAAAGGTCTCCATCCTCAGGACCTCATCCAAACCAAATTACCTCCCAAAGGCCTTAACACTATCCTAATACTATCACATCGTGGGGGTAAGACTTCAACCTGAATTTGGGGGTGGGGGAGACACATTTGGTCCATCACAGAAACAGTAGGTGAAACAACAGTCTAGAACCCATACAGCTCTGGCAAGGAGCATGGCCACCACGGGGACATCAGCAGCTGGTAGACCACAGGGCATGAACACAGGGGCGGTGGCTGGACTAGGAGCTGATGTGGAAAGGAAGACACAAGAAAGTGTGGTGAGGAGAGCGGAGGCCAGAGGGGCAGAATAGGGAGGGGTGTTTTAGCTTCCTAGGGCTGACATAACAAAATACCACAGACTCAGTGGCTTCAACAGCAGACATTTATCTTCTCACAGTTCTGGAGACTGAAGGTCCAAGATCAAGGTGTGGTCTGGATGGGTTGGATTCCTTTTGAGGCCTCTCTCCTTGGCTTGCAGATGCCCACCTTCTTGTTGAGTCCTTACATGGTCCTTCCTGTGCATGTGCACCGAATGTCTCATTGTGTATCCAAAATTTCTCATGTGAGGACACCAGTCAGATTCGATTAGGTCCCACTCTCATGGCTTCTTTGTGACTTCATCACCTCTTTAAAGGCCTTGTCTCCAGATACCATCACATTCAGAGATACTGGGGGTTAGCGCTTCGGCATATGAATCTTGGAGAGACACAATTCAGCACATAACAGGGGGTGAGTAGACCAGCAGATATAGCACAAACCTAACCTCATCAATTAAGCAGCCTGGAAAGGCACACAGTCCAGTTAAATGCCTAGACTCTGTAGTCAGCCTCTCGGGCCTGGAGTCCCAGCTCCACCACTTACCCCACCTCAAGTGACCTTGAGGGGGTTACTTCACCTTTCTTTGCTTTGGTGCCTCATCAATCAAATAGCATGAACAACAGTTCCTACCATAGGTTTGTTGTGAGGAGAAAATGAGTGAATACGCGGCAATGAGTTAGGGTAGTCTCTGACATATGGTGAGCACAATCAAGAATCCATGGCCAGTAAGACCTAAGGGCACAATTTACTAAGTTGGAGCTTAGCAAACAGTTATTGAACTGCTCCAACTGACTTCAGAAACACTGTGTCCCTCACTGCCCAGCAGGTACCATGTCCCCAAACTGACACTGCCCCCCTCTTGGGGTCTCTTTCCCAAGGCCAGATTTCGCTCCTGCTTGACTGGGTGTGGCACGAGTGGGCAGGGTCTGTTGGAGTGGTACATTAAGAAGCGGAACATGACATTTCTTACAAATAGTTTTGTATCAGGGCGCCTGGGTGGCTCAGTCATTAAACGTCTGCCTTTGGCTCAGGTCATGATCCCAGGGTCCTGGGATCGAGCCCTGCATCGAGCCCCGCATCGAGCCCCGCATCAGGGTCCCTGCTCAGCGGGAAGCCTGCTTCTCCCTCTCCCACTCCCCCTGCTTGTGTTACCTCCCTTGCTGTGTCTCTCTCTGTCAAATAAATAAATAAAATCTTAAAAAAACAAAAAACAAAAAAACAAATAGTTTTGTATCTCACCAAACTCTATATTGCTGGTGTATAGGTGTAGTAAATACCAGAATATTTTACGCCCAATGTCCAGCTTCTCTTCTTCCTGGCGTGGGTTCCTGGGAACAGTGCTCAACGGTGGAGTGCCAGCAGACGTGGTGGGTGTCACCTCCCGACTTAAGTGGAGGATGATTTTTCCATTCTTTTCTCTCCCTGGCTGATAGGATGCAAAGCATTGGTGGAGGAAACGAAAGCCCCAGAAGATGGCAGAACCACCAGCAAGAAAGAGCCTGGATCCTTGAATGAGGGTGTGGATCCTGAGAGACCCACGGCCAACTGTGATGAGTGTGAGATATAAGCATTTGTTGCGTTAGAGCCCCTGAAATGATCAGTATTTTGTTACTGCAGCCAGCATTTCTTGATTATGACTAATGCTGGGTATAAATCATACGTAAATCTTTGTCATCCCAGAATGCAATTTATTCTCCCAAAGCCGAATCCAGGTCTACTTTCTTTAACATTTGTGTTTTCTCACAGGACATATCATTTTTTATTTATTAATTTAATTTAATTTTATTATGTTATGTTAGTCATCATACATTACATCATTGGTTTTTGAGGTAGTGTTCTATGATTCATTGTTTGCATATAACACCCAGTGTTCCATTCAATACGTGCCCTCTTTAATACCCATCACCAGGCTAACCCCTCCCCCCATCCCCCTCCCCTCTAGAACCCTCAGTTTGTTTCTCAGAGTCCATAGTCTCTCATGGTTCGTCTCTCCCTCCAATTTCCCCCTCTTCATTTTTCCCTTCTTAGTAGCTTCGTCTTCTTTTCTTTTTTTTTTTTAAACATATAATGTATTATTTGTTTCAGAGTTATAGGTCTGTGATTCAACAGTCTTACACAATTCACAGCGCTCACCATAGCACATACCCTCCCCAAGGGACATATCATTTTTTAAATAACAAAAGCACCAAGACCCTAGACCATGGTTCTAAGGTACAAATGTATGATGCCACATCTTATTACATGATATCTGGGTCCAAAGAACAGAAAGGTGGGGTTTATTTATTTATTTATTAAGATTTTATTTATTTATTTGACAGAGAGAGATAGCGAGAGCAGGAACACAAGCAGGGGGAGTGGGAGTGGGAGAGGGAGAAGCAGGCTTCCCGCTGTGCAGGGAACCTGATGCGGGACCCGATCCCAGGACCCTGGGATCATGACCTGAGCCGAAGGCAGACGCTTAACAACTGAGCCACCCAGGTGCCCAGAAAGGTGGGGTTTAAAAAGAAAAAGGAAATAAGGATTATTAAAAATGTAATACTATATAAAAATTGATCCAGAGTATTCAAAACTTAAAAGAACTCTACTTTTTAATGAATGTCAAAGTGATGCAAGGTTCTGTTTATATCCCAAGGACAGAGCCAGCAAAAAAAAAAAAGAAAAAATCTTTACCCATACGCTTCTAGGATTGAAGGTCATCTCTGAAGACCTCAGTCACATACTTATAAATAGATCCTAAAATCTTGTCCACAGAATTGAGAGCTGTTTCTTAATGCTTTTCTCTTAAAACAACAACAACAACAAAACTAGATCACACCTTGTTTTGTAATTTAGACTCTACTATTTCTATTTTCCCCCTGTGGAAAATGAGCACCATAAGGAAATTGAGGAAAGCATGCCAGTGTGTCTTTTCTTACCCCATACGCCTTCCACCATCTTGGGTCGGGTCTGCTGCCCTTTCCTCAACACCTCCCACTGCAGGGGCTGCCACCACCTCAGGGCGGCCACTTCTTCAGATTCCATGAGATCCCCAACTCAAGAATTTCTCAAGACAGCCACAGGGACCCAGCCAAGAGGTGGAACTCCCAGCCTCCAGCTCCAAGCCTGCGGGTGGTTCCAGCTTTGCACTTCTGCAGGACGAGCCTCACACTGGCGGCATGTGCAACCCTGTGACCTTAGACTAAGTGAGTCTCATTTCTCTCTTCTCGCCCCTAAGCGTCTTGCATTAGTTTCTTCTATTGGCTCTGGACTTGCTAGCTTTTCCTCTGGGGGCCCGCGTGTGTCTGGCTTTAGAGGGGGTGCTGTCTGGGGCCAGGGGGGACGGGGAGGGGGCCCACCTCAAGTGATCACAGGTCGCGCAGTCTTACTAACATGCCTGGTCTTGCTGGTTCAGCTTCTGACTGTGAATAAACGTTTCCTCTCATTTTTGTTTTGTTGTGTTTTGTTCTTCAAAAGACAAAGACAAAGCCGGGTCTACTTTGTGTCTTGGGACATTTCTTTTCCGTAACATCATTCCAAAAGCTGGAGCTCCCTAACACAGTGCAAAATCAGATGAGTGACATCTTCAAGAGGGCTAGGAAATTGATGTACTGGAAAAGAATTGCCAGCGCATTAAAGATAGTCGTTTCCCTGTCCCTCGGTCTGTGTACAACAGAAAAGCGATCCCGTCCACTGATGTAACTGTAGGAAAGACAGAGGAATGTGTGACAAAGGAATTGTCAAAATACTTGAACTGAAAACAAAGGGAAATGCTCTGTTATACGGCGCGGTGTTAGTCACCAAACAGTTGATTTGAATGACTGACTCTAGCACATCTGTATTTACATGATCTGGAACACACAGGAAAATTCTAGAGGTGGGGGAAAGAAAGAAGCAAACGACAGCTCCTGCAGTATCTGATGAGGTTACTTAGAGTCATTCTCCTCTCTGCTGAGCTTGATCACATCCGGCGAGACGGTGCCATCTAGTGGCTGCACGGGAACTGCCGCCAGCCGGAGTTCCTTCCTGTTGAGAAACGTGCTTTGAATTTCCCATTAGCTACGATAAAATGGGGTTGAAGGAGGCTTTCTATGGCATCCACATGTAGCTATTTCCCAACTACTGAAGCCAATGGAGTGAAAGCTCATGAACTTCACACAAGTGCCTGATTTCACCCCCGTGATTTCATCATGTAAAAGCATCCACTCACTGCCAAAATGTGCACCATGTGTGTATCACAGTGTCTTCAATACACCCGCCGGCTCTGTCCAGATTCGGTCACTGCCCTCCAGACGCTCAAGTGTGGAGGAGAGGAGTTACAGACTTCTCTTTCCTGCTGTTTTTAAGGTGCTAGGAGTTAGAGATAGTATTAGTAGCAATGAATAAACATATAGAAGAGGAATTCCCAAACTCAGTAGACAGCCTTCAAATAACCAAAGGTTGATGCTCTTCATGAAGCAACAACATTCACCTCCCAATTCTTTGCTCTGAAATTTGATGATCTCCGCTAATTTTAGCTCTAAATGTGAAGCCTAGCCACACCAAACTTTTGGCTCTCTCTTACTTTACCTGGAATCCCTTCCTCCCTGTCCTGTTCTGACAGTCCCCAGCCCACAAATTTCCCCACATAAACGCAGTTCTGTGCTTGGTCTTCTACTCTCTGTTTGAATGTGGGGTCAGTGCCCACCACGGTGAGAGAGTCAAAAGAAATTCAGGAAAGAAAAGTTAGAAAACAATCTTCATAGTTTATTTTACAAGTTGTTTTGAAATGACAGTGCATTTCACGTGGATCTAGAAAAATATATAAATGTACGGCATGGTAAACTAGCTGAGCCAGGAAGGAAGCAAAGCTGGGGCAAAAGCCTCCGTATCCTTTGGAAAAGTGGGAAAAATAGAAATGTTTCAGAATTCTAAAAACATATTCTATGTTTGAAACTAGGACATTCCAAATAGTCAATATTATTTTTTATTGGTATTTTTTATTGAGATATAATTCACATAACATAAAATTCCCCATTTGAAAGTGTATAGTTCCGTGTTTTTCAGACCAGTCACAATGTTGTACCATCATCACCTGAAACTAATTTTAGAACGTTTTCATTACCCCTCGGAGAAACCCCTTTCCCACGGCAATCATTTCATATCTCCCCTCCCCACTCCAGTCTCTGGCAACCAATAATCTCCTTTCTTTCTCTATGGATTTGCCTCTCCTAGATAGTTCATATAAATGTCACGTGTGTGACCTTTGGTGCCTGGCTTCTCTCACTGAGCATGTATTCCAAGTTCATCTATCTTGTAGCATTACAGTACTTTATTCCTTTTTGTGGCTGAATGATATTCCATTGTCTAGGTATATTTCACTTTATTTATGTGTTCGGTAGTTGATGGGCACTTGGGTTGTTTCTACTTTCTGGCTATCATAAATAGTCCTGCTTTGAATATTAATGCACACTTTTTGTATAAACGTATGTCTTCAGTGTTCTTGGGTCTATATCTAGGAGGGGAATTGATGGGTCATATGGTAATTGTATGTCTAACTCTTTGAAGAACTACCCAGCTGTTTTTCAAGGTGGCATTACATTCCCACCAGCAATATATGAGGGTTCAAATTTCTCTATATCCTCACCAGCACTTGGTATTTTCTGTTTTAAAAAAATTACTGTTGTTGTTGTTGTCATTATTATATTATTATAGCCATTTTAGTGGGTGTGAAGTAGTCACCGATTTTTAAGAGCCTATATTTAGGCAAATATAGACTGGAAAAAAAATGCATGATCTTTGGGCATAGAAAAGACTTGGATATAGTAAAGTCAGCTAGGTGCTTTGACCATACCTAACCCAGAGGCGAATAATCATATGGCTTGTTTACATTTATATTCGACGACCAGGGTACTTCTAGAGTCTCAGAGTCAGAACGGAGATTTCTCTACCTGATGCAAGAAAGTTCTCTACAATGTATCTGACAGTTTATTTCATCCAATTCATCCAATAACAGGGAACTGTTTTCTTCACAAGGCTTACCATTTCATTTATAATTTCTATGATGGTCTTCCTTACATGTAAAGTTTGTCATCTTATAACTTCCTGTAAAGTTTGAGACCACGTGAAAAATCCTTTTTTTTTTTTTTTGAGGATTCTATTTATTTATTTATTTATTTGAGAGATTGAGAGAGAGAGAGCAAGTGGAGGGAGGGGCAGAGGGAGAGGGAGAGAGAGAATCTCAAGCAGATTCCATGCTGAGTGTGGAGCCCGATGTGGGGCTTAATCTCGCGATCCTGAGATCATTGCCTGAGCCGAAACTAGGAATCGGATGTGTCGCTGACTGAGCCACCCAGGCAGCCCCCACGTGAAAAAATCTTAAACTATGTCAAGCCATCTACTATATTCCTGCCCTCAATATATATCCCCACTAAGCTAGCTATCTTAAACCTTTACCTTTTCTATAGATTCGTGGATTCCATTCCTTTACCATCTTCTTTCCTCTACATATTAAAATGTGTCAATATTCTCTAAACACGTATCACTCAAATGTGAGCAAGATGCGCTCCGGGGAGCGGGGAATAGAATGAGAGCATTATTTGGCTGTAATACTGGGCTCCCTCTAATAATGTAGTCTAAGACTACATGACTTTTTGCAACTATGTAATATATTAGTTCAAATTGCGTTTGCACCAACCAGCTAACATCCCTGAGACTGTTGTCAATGACCTGCTGTTGCCTGGCTGTTTTGGGGCAGTTGGTTTTTACAATTTGTGGGACTTTATATCTATCCCTATACAATCTCATCTTTTAAATTTTAGTCTATATCCAGCTTACTAGAATCTTTTGGATTCATGAATTTGTTTCCACTACACAACCTCTCTCAGCTTTATGTTCATCATGAATTAGAAAGGCATTTTTTGTTGGTCTTTGGCTACCTCATTGTTAGGCACCAGACAGAAAGCGTCCTCTTCCTGCGTAGTATTTGTTCTCTCATGCAGCACCAGGATGCAGTTAAAATACCTGTTCACTTGTCTGTCTCTCTGATGGGACTCGCCTTGTTCTTGTAAGTACTAGTCACTCAATATGTGTCTGTTGAATGGAAATGGATTGAATCTCCCTTTCAATGCTGGTTTAGAGCTTAGCTGATAGGACCACTCCCCAATCACACGAGACACCCCCTGCCTCTTGCTAAAATCTCACCGTTGAGCTATGTTAAGCCATGGTCAAAGAAAAAAGGAAAAGCTGCGCATTGACACATTCTGCGTAGCTAACAGTTAGTTCACTTTCTAGAACATCCTCCTTTATCTTCCTAGTTCTCATAGTAGTACCTGGTATTTTTCAGTCTTTTCTATGTGCTCAGGATGTGTGCTAACATTTTATATATACTACCTCATCCCATCCTTAGAGCAAACCTATAAGGTACGCAGATTTCTGCTGGTGGCTGATACCTGTCTTTCAAAAATGAATCCCCGGGAGTGGATGCCTGGGAGAAAGGCAGGAACAGCTTGAGACCTAGAAGAGACTGGGGAGGTCTTACATATTCATTTTTAATGCTTTGCTTCTTTTATTTAAAAAAAAAAAAAAGCCTGCAGGATTACAAAAGGTAAATATATTCACTAATTCAAATGTTGGATTCATGTGTGTGGTTTTTTTGTTGTTGTTTTAAGTAGGCTCCATGCCCAGCATGGAGGCCAATGCAGGGCTTGAATTCAAGACCCTCAGATCAAGGTCTGAGCTGAGATCAAGAGTCTGACGATTAACTGAGCCACCCAGGTGCCCCTCATGTGTGTTTTTATGTTCTCTATACTTGCTGGCATTTTTAAAAAAGATTATTTATTTATTTGAAAGAGAGAGAGAGAGAGAGAGAAGAGTGAGCGAGAGAGAGCATGAGCGGGGGGTGGGGGGCGCAGGGCAGAGGGAGAGGGAAAAGCAGACTTCCCGCTGAGCAGGGAGACGGAAGCTGGGCTCAATCCCAGGACCCTGGGATCATGACCTGAGCTGAAGGCAAACACTTAACTGACTGAGTGGGAATACTAGTTGTAAAACTAGTATTTCAAAAAGCAAATCCACGGATGTGTGGACATTTTGATACGTGAGAAACTGCTGAAGCCACCATTCTTTTTGAACAATGAAAGTCCCACCTAACAGAGGGACAAACAAGGGAACAGGTATTTTAACTGCGTCCTGGTAATTGCATGAGGGAACAGACGCTACCCAGCGGAGGACACTACTTGTGTGGTTCATGACAATGAATTAGTCAAAGACCAACAAAATTGTCCTCAGATTTCACATTGTATCACAACACATTTAACATATATCAGTAAAAAAGTAATTTAAAAATCACTTCAGAGTGACTACAACATTCTTCATAGTTTCTTCTAGAAGACCAGTTTGGCTTACAACGGGAGGGGAGAGGATATCCAGATTCCCTTTGGCTCTGTTGGATTCCTCTCAGAGGCTCTAACAATAAGCTTCTCTATAAAAAGCTAGGCCAAGCCATTAGGAAATGAGCTAATAAAAAATCTTAGTGCTATGCATATTTACTGCCCATGTTGACAACTAGAAGGAAATAAAACAAATGGCTGACAATGAGTCTTTCTAAGTTATAAGATTGCGAGGGATTTTTTTCATATTCTTCATATATGTTCCAAATTTTCCACAGAAGAAATAAAAATTTGTTTTAGTATATCCTCCTTTGTCTTCCATTGTTTTAATAGTCATCTAGAAGTTATATGCTGTAACACAGTGACACTCCTAAACACTATTAAAGTTGCAAGTACACTAGAGAATTAACTGTCCCCAGCCTGGTATTTGTGAGTGCATCTAGGTTTATAGCTGTCTGTCTGCTGTTGAGCAGACCATCGTGTCTTTCTTCACGTTGCTTCTTCCTGTTTTCCTCACCTTCTCTCACCTTCCAAGTTGCAATTTAATTTACTGTATGCCAGAAGTGAAATAACTCTGCTTTGTAGACATGTTCATAAAATAGATAGACTTCGGGTAAAGAGCTGAGGACCTTTGTTGTGGATTGTTCTGGATCTTTAGAATGGTTTTTGCAACAGCTGTTTAAGGCTCTGAGGGAAAAAAATGTTCTCTTCTGGGTTGGAACTTACGAACCAGAGGGTTGAGATTTTTATAAATCCAAACATCGGTCAAACAAGTCATTTCTGTATTTGATAGAAACTCTACACACTTCAGATTTTTACCTTTAGATGATCTATGAAGAAATCACCTGCTTGCTGCTGAAAGTGGTGCTTTGAAATTCAAAACTAATTGTGAAGACATTAACAGTTTTATTTTCTATTTCTAGACTATTAGATGATGAAAGTCAGCCTTCTGATTTTTTTTTTTTTTTTTTTTTTGGAGAAAAGGAGCACACGAGAATGAGAGCAGGGGTAGGGGGTTGTGGAGGGGGGGCCAGAAGGAGAGAAAGAATCCCAAGCAGGCTCCATGCTCAGCAAGGAGCTGGATGTAGGGCTCGATTTCATGACTCTGAGATCATTACCCAGGCCAAAATCAAGAGCTGGTCACCCAACCGACTGAGCCACCCAGGCACCCCAGCCTTCTGGTTTTCTAATCCAGCAATTTTTATTTGGAGCAAACTCACTTAGCAGTTTGGGTCCCGTGATCAAGCCAATTTGGACTAGGACATTATAAATTGATTTTTGAAAAGTACTCTTTTAATATATTATTAATTATTGAATTAATGTTAGTAAATATATAACTATGCAGTTGTTGAGTGTTTAAGATGCATTTTATATGATTGTTTCTATTTTCCCCCCAAAAGCCAATGGTTGGGTCTATTGTGTTTTGAAGCTGCAGATCATTAGAAAAAGCTGTCTTTTGATTTTCAGATTCGATGGAATTATTTTGGTTCTGCTTTCAAGTGGCTGTCCTTCGCTTGCTGTCCTTCACAACAGAGGGCAATGACACACTGATGCCATTTTATAGGAACATACTTTGGGTTCTCTTTTGGAGTAAGAATAGTTTGCATTGAATCTCCAGTATTTCTGTCCCTACTGTGACTATCACATCTAATATATAAATGGTGCTTTATAGCTTCAAGATATAAAGGATGGTATTTGAGTCTTACAATGAACAGTAGGAGTAGACATGGCTGGTGTTACTCACCCAAAGAGGAAGAACCCAGTGGTTGTTTTCTGTCTCTTGGTGTAGGAGGCTTTTGATCACTCAAAATAGCTGACAGCATCTGTTCTTGAGAAGGCAGATTTTCTTTAATTGAAGGATCCCGGCTGACCCACGTTGGCTCTACAGTTTTTGTCTGTATTTGCCTCTTAATTGTCAGTTATGATAAAGAATCCTCATCATAAGGCTTCATTTTACAAACGAATAATTACAGATTAGAACTAGTGAACCGTACACATGATTTGTTATGTAGAAGAACATCAGCGAGCTGTCAGAATCTGTCCTTTCTGACCTTGGCTTTGAAAAGGATAGATCTCCTCGTAACTGGCTAGCACATACTACACTTTGCTTTTTATGATCAATCATAGAAATATGGCTTATAAAAAGGAAAAATGGCATTTTAAATCATATCTATTTGTATGTAAGTCTTGGAGTTGTTTTAATCCTTCAATATAATTCATCATCTCGAAGTGGGCCATTTATCTCAATGGCCATGATCGATAGCTTCTCCCATGACTGATATACCACGTGTCATATTAAAATTGACTCAGATTGCAGTTTTTCCTGATAGAGAGAAAACTCAGAAGTAGTCTTTAGAAAAGCCTTTCCACATTCAGACTATTTTCAAGGGTTCTTATGCTGAGATAACAGTGCAATGTCATCATCTTAAACTCTATGTATTTGCACCCTAGAATGCTGAAAGAGGACAATATCTCATTAGAAGTTGTCTTCCTTATTGTCTTTAACTCTTCTATTTTTTTCTGTTTGTTTTTGTTTAAAAAATGGGTTTTGATAGTATTAGCAGTCTTAAATCTTTATGGAAAGTACACCTATTAAAACAGTAAGTAAGAGGGGTCCCCACATTTAGCAAATACTCATGTTGTATTGAGCGCGGACTTGGCCATGAAAACCAGGGTTTGGACATGATGTCTTGAAGAATTAAAGCCACCATCTATTAGCTTTGATTTTCATGTCCCCTGTTAGTCTTGATTAGTGGACACCTGCCTCTTTTAAGCTTTATTTTCTCTCCAGCTTCTCCCCCACACCATTTTCTTGTTACAGGTCACTGACAGAGTTCATGCTGGCTCTGGTTTAGTTTCTGCCTCTAAGCTAGGAAATTCTGAGTTTTACTTTCAGCATGGAAAAAAAAATCATGCATGGATGGAAACTGGCCTAAGTTCAATCACTTCATTTCCTTAGACCTTAATTAAGGGAATTGCAGAAGTGTTAATTTAATTACATTTAAACACCTAATTGAAAATCAGAAGTCCCTAGCTTCTAGGTACACAAAGAGTTTGTGATAAAAGTTTCACGCGTTTCTCCATTTCCATTTTGTGAACTGGATTCTCGATACTTGGGAGGTCTCTTGTGTTTGATAGAGTCCTTTCTTGTTTCAGTGGTTAATATGTTGAGGATAAGGCGTATAAACTTCTGGGATCTCTAGCCCAATTCTTATTTTTCTTCAGAAATCATACTATAACTTTACAAGACAAAGAAGCAAGAGCAAACAGAAACTAGGAAAGCAGCTGATCCAAGAAACCAGTTCAGAGAGGCACGGCCTTTGGATGAACAGGCCTGGCCGGCCAGCCAAACGGTGCAGGGGGGGGGGGGGGGGGGGGGGGGGTCCCCCCCCCCCCCCCCGGGGGGGGGCCGGGGCCCCCCGCCCCCCCGGCGGGGGGGGGGGGGGGGGGGGGCACATTGCAAGCCCAGGGCCCTCATTCCACAGGTGCAGCGCATTGACCCTGATTTGCGCTGGGGCAGCAGCTGAGCCCGGCAGGCTTTGAAATGCCATCGTGAGACAAAAGAAGGGCTTATTTTGTCTCTCCTCCTTCCTGCTGCTAGTTTAATTGGGTCCTCACCAGTTGACATTTGGCAGGATGCCAAGGCAGCACTCGGCGTGCGCTGGTGGAAATACTGTCTGTTAGATAGAAGGGCCGAAAATGGACGATATCCGACCTCCAAGTCCAAATATTTCCATAGGAGGAGGATTGCTGCAGCTTTCTATTTTCCGGAGCTCGCCAGGGGACACTTGAGGACCACAGGACCATTTAGGAATCTTCCTGGGATTAGAGCTCTCGTATTGGTCGCCAGGCACTGTCCTAAGGCCCTTAAGTGTGTTAACGCCATAATCCTTACAGTCACCCTATAAGGGAAGGACTACTGGATCGTTTCCCGCTTCCCACAAATGGGAGCACTCCATGACCAGGTGGCCACTTGCCCAGGAGCACCCGGTTAGGAAGTGGGGCTGGAGCCTGGACTGAGGTTGCCTGCCCCCGGCCCCGCGGCCTGCCCACCAGGCCCGCTGGCCCTCAGGTGAGACGCCCAGTGTTCCCCCTGCAGTTTCCGTGGGTGCTTGGAGGTCAGGAAGAGAAAGGCCTCAGGTCCTCACTGCAATCATGGCTACCAGGGGCCACTATAGTTTTTACTTTTTACTTTTAAATGTGCTATTTTCTTTTCTAGATGTATCTAGAGATCTCCAGAAAAGTTTCCCCTCTTTTTAAAAAAAAAAAAAAATGTTGGGGGAGTCTTAAAAATAGGAAAGGAAGGAAGAAGGGAAGAAGAGAAGGAGGGAGAAAGGCTCAGCTGATTGGAAGCATGGGTGGGAGTTCGGAGGGTGGGAGGAAGCACGAAGTCAGAGTACTCTTCCCTGGCCTCACTGCCCTATGGCACCAGCACTACCTGGCCTGCCATCCATGTTCCCAGCTTCCTCCAGGTGGTCCCCTGCTGAGGCCCCATCCCCCACCTCCCACCGGGCCGCGCAGGGAGGGGAGGAGAGAGAGGAGGGTAAGACCCATCAACCGTTGCCTCACTGTCTCCTTTGGTTTTCCAGTACTCCCATCACCTGTGCAACCAATTTCTTGTCTTAAATCCCCTTGATGGAAATACCCAGAATGGTATCTGTTTGCCTGGCTGGGCCTGTCTAATACACCCCGTCATACCTTTCTTAGAACACAGCAACATGGGGGCCATCCATCCCTTCCAAGGGCAGAGAGTGGGCTTAGAAAGAGATTTTCAATTCCTTTTTTAGTCCAAAAATTGACAGAAACATGCTGTTTAGTCAGCCTAATGCTCCTGGTTTGTGACCAGAAATTAAATTTTGAACTCAGAGAGCCAAGGAGTGAGGATGCTGAGCTTAGTTTAATCCCACCTTGCCACCCCCCAACTCCAAACACATGCCCCCACTCTGCCCATGACTGTGTGGGTTTTGGTGTAGTTTTTCTAGCCACTAAATCTGAGAGATTTGGGCTTTTCTTTTTTTCCAAGATTTCCCACCGAAAATGCAGAAAAGACTTTGGTGCCCTCACCCAGCCATCCAGTGAGAGCATCAGATTGCAGGGATTCTCTGTAGTGTGAGTTACCAGACACCAGCCATGGGCCAGGCCGGGGGGCGAGGGGTGGAGAGAACACGGGGCTGGGCTGAGTCAGACTTGGCCCCTGCTCTCCGAGAGCCGGGAGTCGAGTAGAGGGCTTGACCAGAGGAAGAGGAGGGCAAGGACCACAGGAAGGGACACTTCGGATGCTCAAAAGAGAGAGATGGGCCCAGCCTTGTCTTCCCTGGTGAAGTCTGACTGGAGAATCTGAGGTGACTTCCATCAAAGCGACAGGAAGCCTGAAAAGAATGGAAAGGTATTCTGGGTCCGAACAGGGAGGGCAACCATGGGGGGTGAGTAAGCGGGACCCCATGGGGGGAAGCAGGCCACCTGAGTGATGGCCGGACACCCTGGTGCTGGATTCTTGGGCTTGTTCTCTTTCACACATGCTCCGTACACAAGCTTAGTCCAGCCTGCTCTGTCTCTCTGTCTCTGTCTCTCTTTCCCCCTTCAAGTATCGAGTCTGGCGCAGCTGGTCTTGGGGAACTAGGAGACACTCACTACCTTGGTGACTCACAGCCCCCTCCTCTTTGCACCCCCATCCTGCCTGTTCCTCCCCCTCTCCCCTTTCTCCAGTCGCCCTTTCTTAACCTCACTTTGGGGGTTTTCTTTTCCCTCCCTTTGGTGGCCCTGCTGTTTGCTTGCTTACTAAGTGATTGATACATTCCAGGCTGGATCCAAGACTGTGTGGGATGAAAAGCAA
Source organism: Phoca vitulina (assembly GCF_004348235.1). NCBI lineage: Eukaryota > Metazoa > Chordata > Mammalia > Carnivora > Phocidae > Phoca > Phoca vitulina. The sequence goes on from NW_022589712.1 coordinate 16,169,178, forward strand.
ATGCAAATCAACTAGAAAGAAAGGCCAGAATAAACACAAACTTAATGACCTCAAACTAACAGCTTCCAAGGCTGTGCTCTTACGAGCTGTCCTCACCAAGGACGTGCAGGGACCTGGGGAGAAGGTTCCTCTGCATTCCCTCTTGACCATGTAAAGGTTGATTTGATCTCAGGGCTTGACCTAGGAGCCTCTGCTGGATCAGCAGTCCCTCTGCCTTCGAAATGGCCCACTCTCCCCTGCTCCCCCTCCTCTGTGGGGGTCCTCCTGCCACCGCAGCAGCCCCATTTCCTAGCAGCTCTGTTCCTGCACACTTGGGCTCAGAACCTCACCTTTTGAAGACTCTTGGGAAACTATAACTCCCACCGGCACAGGGAGTGTGTGTCTGGCTGACACCGGCTCAGGCACAGTGGGAAGTCCCATGGGTTAATCAGTGCGACCTCATTCCAGACTTTCTTCCTGTCTTCCTGGGGACAAGACCTTTAGACCCATGGCTCAGGGGACTGTATTAACAATAACTGCTTCCTCTTAGTCAGGCTTTATGGAGTCAGCAGCCTGGGCTCAAATCCTGGCTTCGTCACTAAGATAATTTTGTAATTCTGGGAAGGTCACTGCTCTCCTCTGGGTCCCCATTTCTTCAACAGTTCAAAAAATATTCATATAGCAGCCTCTGTTCTAGGCACTGAGAACATAGAGGTGGACATGATTGATAAGATGACTTAGAATTTAGTCTGGACATGGAGATCGTCAATAAATGAGCTTAAAACCCTGGCAGTGGGCAGGGGGGAGGGGGGCCCTTAGGGGAACAATTTATAATATCTAGTTGAAATATGAATGCCCTTTGACCCACCAATTCTACGCCTAGGTATATACCTTAGGGAAATTCTTAAACATTTGCACAACCAGAAAGAATGAACATGAAAGAATTTAAATGCCAACTCACAGGAGAATGAATAATGTGTGATGTATCCACAATCGTGTGTAGCTGTGAAAATGAACAATGTGGCTATCTCACAAACAACACTGGCCTGAAGAAGCGGGTTGCAGAAAAATATGTAAAATATGCCATCTATGCAAAGTTAAAGTATACAAAATAATATTATATATTATTAAGTGGCAAAGGTATATTTTTAAATGCATGGGAATGAATAACGCCGATTTCCCTACAAACAAGGGAGACTGCCAGCTTTGTGGGTGCTGGCAGAAGACACGAGACATCTGGGTCAGACCACAGATTTTATTATTCATGGCAACAGGCAGTGTGAGCTTTGTGTTTACACTGGTTCTCGCTGTTCCCTTCCCAAGGGCACTCTTCAGAGGTGTGTCTGCAAGTCGTGCTGATGGATTTGGATGTAGGGGATAAGAGAATGATGGGAATTTAGGATGCTTCCTAGATTTGGGGCTCCACCCAAAGGAGATAAACTGAGGGCCCAGGCAAGCGGTGATAAGATTGCATAAGTGCTACTTGGAGGGTGTAAATGTTGAGGTGCCTAATAGACACCTAAGGAGAGGTGTGTAGAAACCAGTTGGCGGTAAGCGTTTAGGGGAGAGGTCACGGCTGGAGGTGTAGACTGGGAGGCTCCGGCAGATGGCAAGGACTTACAGCCCTGAGATAGATGAGCCCATGAGAGAATGCTCTCCATGTTTACCTGACTCATCTGGTCAGCGGAATCACCTGGAGAACTTGTTAAAAACACAGATTCCCAGGTCCTGTTCGGATCTCACACTCTAAAATTGCATGATACATAGTTTCTATCATATATAAATGATATATATATATTGCATAAATTCTGTTTCATCAATATCTACTGAGTGTCTATTATGTTTCAAGCACTGTGTTGGATTGTGATGGGTAAAACTATGACAGCATTGCGTGGCCATGAAGAAAACCTGGAGGACCACCGAGATTTCATTGAACTGATGAAAATGCATCCAAACTTGTCATTATGAGAGAACAATAACCCCTCTTTATTTAAGCCACTCTAGTTGGGGGTTTCTGCCCAAAACACTCTAAGTTAAATACACATTTTATTATTATATTTATAGATCTAGCAAGTGTAAATAAAACAAACTAATCACTTTTGGGAAGAAAGGTTTTGAGTAATGTTTGATTAGTTCAAGTTGAATAAGCTAAACTCCCTTAAGCCATCAGTCTCATTTACAAGGAGCATTTTGTTAAAATCTCTTAAACATTTTAAACTCTTTGGATAGTCTTATCATATTTGATTTTCTGTTTTAGCCCTTCGAATAATTGACCTGGCAAGTTGACAACCAATTAAGTCAAATGTTCTCATATATTTAAGCATCTTTTCTAAATGTAATAAAATTATAAATATAGTGAATTTGTTCTTTTTTAGTGTATAGATAATTTTTAGAACATTTTTATTACAGTATAATTAACATATAGTGTTATATTAGTTTTAGGTGTACAATAGAGTGATTCAACAATTCTCTACATTTCTCAGTGCTCATCAGGATAAGTGTGTTCTTAATGCCCTTTATCTATTTCACCCATCCCCCACCCACCTCCCCTCTGGCAACCACCAGTTTGTTCTCTGTAGTTAAGAGTCTGGGTTTTTGTTTTTCTATCTTAAGATTTATTTATTCATTTGAGAGTGAAAGGGAGAGAAGCACGAGTGGGAGAGGCAGAGAGAGATGGAGAGAGAATCTCAAGCAGACTCTGCACTGAGTTGGAGCCCGATGTGGGGTTCGATTTCATGACCGTGAGATCATGACCTGAGCCAAAACCAAGGGTCAGATGCTTAACTGACGGAGCTAACCAGGCACCTCAAGAATCTGGGGTTTTTTTGGTCTCTTTTCTTCTTTGCTTATTTGTTTGTTTTGTTTCTTAAATTCCACATATGGGTGGAATCATATGGAATTTGTCTTTCTCTGACTGATTTTTTTCACTTAGCATTATACCCTCTAGGTCCATCCCTTTTGTTGCAAATGGTAAGATCTCATTCTTTTTTATGGCTGAGTAATATTCCATTGTGTATACACACCTTTTTTATCCATTCTTCTGTTGATGGACACTTAGCTTGCTTCCATATCTTTGCTATTATAAATAATGCTGCAATAAACAAAGGGGTGCATGTATCTTTTTGAATTAGTGTTTTTGTTTTCTTTGGGTAACTACCCAGTAGTGGAATTACTGGATCATATGGTAATTCTACTTTTAATTTTTTGAGGGAACTCCCTACTGTTTTATAGTGAATCTGTGCTGGGGCAACTGGGTGGCTCAGTCGATTAAGCATCCAACCCTTGATTTTGTCTCAGGTTATGATCTCAGGGTCATGAGATTGAGCTCAGCGCAGAGTCTGCTTGAGATTCTCTCTCTCCCTCTACCCCTCCCCCTGCTCAAGCTCTCTCCTCTCAAAATAAATAAATAAAATCTTAAAAAAATAATTTATAGTGAATCTGTGCTAATACTGTTAATGAGCAAATTTTCTTACACTTTTCAACTTAAAAGCACAAGCCTAAAATCAATTTCACATCTTAAATTGGCATCGTGAATTTTGTAAACATTTAAATCACTTAAATAAGAAACATATACAAGATTATTCCTAAACTTAACATGAAAGTATCACTGCTATGGGTTTGATTTATTTCATCATTTCCATATTTAATTCGAAACATTCCCAGATGTGAAAAGTCACTTATTCAAGAAGAGAAGAGATTTTCTACCTCAAGGGAGTCAAAGTTCCTGGGTCAAAACCTCATGACAACCACATGGCAGATACCTCAGATAAGCCGAGGTCGTGTAGGAGCAAGAGTCAGAAGGAAAACGAGCACCTTGACCCTTTCTGTGGTCCCTATGACAACAGGGGACCCCCTTTAGAGGGGTTTTAATGTAGAACCTTCATTCCAGTTACCTCTTACTCTTTATTTCTAATTATTAGAGAAGAAGGAAGTCTGCAACCCCGCCTCCACTGGAGTTAGCGAACTTCCCTTATTACTTCATTGGCTTCTGTGTTTATCTGGCCCTCTGCAGACATCGCTGGCATATTTTCATGTTGCTCTAAGGGCACTTTAATGCTGTTGAGTTTAATCCTGAACACTGGCTCTGTGCCATGACTTTAAAGTCATGATAATAACACAAACCATGCCCATTCCTTGTGACTTTTTAGGAATTCCCAAAATGAGATTATAGCATCTCACATTTCATCAGAGCTACTGCATTTAATTGGACGGGATCTCTGCTTCAAGTCCTATTCTCCCTGAAGCCTGCCGTGGAACATCCTGTAAGTTAGCTGAGGCCACCCAAAGGGGACGCTGATCTGGTCCCAACCTCAGATGCACCGGCCCATTCTCTCCACGCCACTGCAGGGAGTCTACTCCCCATCCCCACCTCTCTGTAAAAAGTAGATAAATACCTCCTTTTTGCATGTCCAGCCTTTTTGTGTGTGAAACTGTGGGCCTCACAGCAGCAGGGGGGAGCAACAGTTGTTTTAGGCCTTTCATTGTTTGTAGATATGTGTGGATTGAAACATTACAACTGTTCCCATTTCACCAAATTATCATGGTGCACTCTGCTGATAAATGGCATTTCTCATGCCTCTCAGGCAAAATGTTTGTTACAACTAGGTTTTTCTTCAAGTTATAACTATTCCTGAAAGATATTTACAAAAATGTTTAAAAATGTCATATCAGTTTAAATACACTTTTGAAAACTGCAATATTGATAGGAATTCATTGGTAAATCATCTTCCTAAAGCGAATAATCCCCCCCTAATTTGTTCATGTGGCTTAAAGTAGAGTGTACTTTGGTTGGGTCTCAACACGTACAATCACCCATTTTCCCCCCCAATTTCACTGACCAGAGAAGTCCCTTTTCCTTTCAGAGGCATGAGCAAGTAAGAAGTGAAAATAAGGACTTTCTTCTGAGATAGAAGTTTCCATTTTGTGGGCAAAGGCAAGAACATTTAGGGAAGAGAATTTTAGTTCCTTTCTCTACATATTTGTATTGATTTTCTTGGCCCAGATTGATCCCATATTTAAAAGTTGCACATGACGAATGTCAACCATCTCAACGTTAACCTTTCAGGAGAGAATCTTCATGCCTTTCGCCAATTTTTTCAACTTTCTATTCCCACGCCTTTGTTGTCACATCCACTTTTATTCCCTAAGTTCAAAGTTCCCTGTTCTTGGGGAAGAGACTTCTAATGCCTGTCCACATTTAGATCTCCTCCCCAACCAGGCACAGGAGGATGATACCTCCCCACCCTCTGGACAGACCATGTGACTAGTCCTGGCCAATGGACTGTGAGAGTGAGGAAGTCACTCCTGGACCAAGGTGTATGATTGTTGGGGTGAGCACCTCCCTGAGTAAGGAGGCCACATGCTGTGGGGGGTGTGGCCACGGGAGAGCTGAGTCACCTTATGGAGAATAATGGTCTTGGAGGGCTACCAGGGCCTGCAGGGGACTTAGCTTGCCCAAGAAATATAATTTTATCATGTTTAGTCACTGACGTGTTGGAGTTGTTAATTGCCACAGCCTCATGGTTCTCAAAGTGCGTCCCCCAAGCAGCAGCAGCATCATCTGGGAAACTGTTGTCTCAGGCACCACCCAGCCCTACTAAATCAGACACCCTGGAGGTGGGACCCAGCCATCTGCGCCCGAACAATCCTTCCAGGGGCTGGTGCTGCAGGCTGGCATTTGAGGACCACTGCGCTGGCCCATCCTGGCTCACATAGCTCCCCATTACAGATTTCCTCCCGGCAAAGTGGGAGTTTCCAAGTGAGTCCTATCAGTGAGACACAAGTCATTTTCTAAGTTTCTTCATTATTCTTTCTCACAGTGATGCAATAATCCAATGATTCCCCCTATTGTAGGGTCTCAGAACTACAGGGGATCTATAAGCCTTCCAGATCACTCTGCTTTGAACACAATGGTTACAGGACTGCGTTTAAAGAACACATAGAAGAAAGAAGAAAGAAGAAAAAAGCTTGAGGCTGCTGAGAGAAGAAAGAGAATTATCTTTTCTCTTCCAGGCACAACCACTGGCAGGGGGCTGTGCTGATCTGCCCAGATTATGAAGCAACAGTTGAAATTAGCGTGGGGTGTGTTGGGGCAGTGGGAGTGAGATTTCCCTGGAAGGCTCCCCATCCCAGGAGCAGACAGGATGAAATGTATTTTTATATTTTTTTTCCCCAAGCTCCTCTCCCTTCCTTTACTATCCAACGGGCTCCCTGCAGGCAAGTTAAACCTCTGGTCTCACTTCTCCTATGATTTCCATCTTCCCACCTTAAACGCATCTCCCTGGGGACACTCCAAGATAATCCAATGAAATAAACTTAATCTCTGGTGTCTTCAGTGAATGTCTAAACTTAACAATGGACTTAGGGGGCATGTTTAGGAAAATTGTTTCTATGACTGAAAAAAATGCTTATTTGTATTTCCATTCCATTTCCATTTCCATTCAGATTTAATTCTAAGTGTTCTTGTTCCTTCATCTTTTCACTTTGAAAAATTCCAAGCACACAGAAAAATTAAAATAAAAGTATAATGAGGAAGTGACATCAGCAAGGTGGCCAAATAAGATATCCCTCCTTGTATCCGTCCCCTCAACAAAAACAATACGGCACCCATCCACGGGCACGAGTGCCTTTGTGAGAGCTGTGGGGCCACACTGAGTAGCAAGGATAGAAAAGTGACCTTCCTGGTTTTTTTCCTTCATGACATTGACTTGGGGAGGGTCTAGGCCTATTTCTTGTAGAATGATCCACATTCTTGGTTTTTCTGATTATTTCATCGTATCAATTAACCAGTTTCTCTAGCCTCTGCATTTACAGGCACACCTCATTTTATTGCACTTCACTTTTGTGCTTTGCAGATACTTCATATTTCACAAATGGAAGGTTTGTGGCAAGAAAGTCTATCAGCGCCATTTTTTCCAACAGCATTTGCTCACTTCATGTCTCTGTGTTACATTTTGGTCATTCTCATAGTATTTCAAACATTTTCATTATTATTATATTTGTTATACTGATCTGTGACCAGTGATTGTGACTCGCTAAAAGCTCAGATGATGGTTAGCATGTTTTAGCAAGAAACTATTTTTAGATTAAGGTATGTACATTGTTTTTTAGACATAATACTATTGCACACCCAATGGACTACAGTATAGTGGAAACAACTTTTATGTGCACTGGGAAGCCAAAACATTCATTTGACTTGCCTTATTGCAATATTCACCTTTTTGCAATGGTCTGGAACCTGACCCGCAATATGTCTGAGGTATCCTGTACTCTAAACTGGGAGGTAGATGTACCAGCTTAACTGGTTTCCCTTTCGACATTTTGATCTAAAATGTGATACTGAATCCTTCATGTTGTATCCCGATGGGAGGCACTTCATGTCAGTTATCCTTCTATTTGGTGGTGTGTAATCATTGAGATGGCTAACAAATGGGTCAAGGTGACAACCACATCTTCCCATTGTAATTTTTAAGTAAAAAGGTGAAAAATGCATGCAAACAGACAACTTAACTGCATATCAAGTTGGTAACATTAACCAACAGAGAAAAAAACCTCCCAGTGGTGAGACCTGCCGAGGAACTCTCTGACTTGGTGAGGCTGGTACCCCCTGGGCCAACTTCAAATGGTCCCGCATCTGCCACCTGAGCCACGGCAGGCCTTCTCCTCCGAAGAGGGGCCGGTCTCTCACCCCCCCTGCTTACTTTGCTCACCTGGATCTCAAAGTAGGGCTGCCTGACGAGGACAGTGGTATCAACAACCACCACCGCCACAATAAAGACACCTAGCGGGTAGGACTGCTGTGCAGCAGGAACCGTGCCAAACTCTGCAACGGAAGGATGATTACCGCCACTTGACACATCAGAGAAGAGCCTCCATTAAGCAATTAGCTCCAGGTCACTAGAGAAACAAGAATTTTTTTCTTTAGCTCTCTCGTAGGGCAGGGATCAGGCCGTGCGATTTCTAAGCTCCTGTGCTTAACCGTTACCCCACGGCCACCCTTGTTTCACGGACATGATCTTGAAGCTGATCCTGCCGTACGAGTCTGCACCATCTCCTGCTCTCTGGGAACGTTCTTGAGAGTTTATGTGCTTGGTGTCTGAGTGGCAGACTCCAGACCACATTGAGATTTGCCTCTTTGTTCTGACACCGATTGTTGTCATGGAATCTTACTTTATGTCCCCGTCTCTCCTCCCTGAAAATAGTCTTTTTGTGACTCATTAAATAGACCCCTGCCGAGGTTTCCAGAACCCAATCATATACAGCTGACGTCCAGCCTATAAATCCTTAAAACAGCCCAGGCTCAAGCGAAGATAGCAGATACATTGCTTCTAGAGTTTAAGACCATTTGGTCCATTGAAGATAAGATTCTTAAAGGGTGTCACTTTATTTCTTTTTTTTTTTTTTTTTAAGATTTTATTTATTTATTTGACAGAGAGAGAGAGACAGCGAGAGCAGGAACACAAGCAGGGGGAGTGGGAGAGGGAGAAGCAGGCTTCCCGCCGAGCAGGGAGCCCGATGTGGGACTCGATCCCAGGACCCTGGGATCATGACCTGAGCCGAAGGCAGACGCTTAACGACTGAGCCACACAGGCGCCCACTTTATTTCTTTTTTTGCCAAACATGCATAGCACCTAGCATTAATCATTGTGAGACTACTACTACCACTAATACCAGGAGCCAAAGATAACAGCTAGCCCTCAGTGCTACCACGTTAGGAACTACATGGGACTCACCACACACAAGGTAAGTGCAACTTTTACCTTCATTTTACAAATGAAGAAAATGAGGCTTGGGAAGACCCCCGTTTTTCATGACCACCCAGCTGGTGAGTACCAGGCGAGAAACCAGGTCATCTATGCTGTGCCGTCGAGACCAAGAATCACTGTTACAGTTGCCCCTCGAACAGCACAGGGGTTAGGGACGCCGACCACCCCCCACCACCGCGCACTCCCAAATCCGCACATAACTCGTATAACTTCGGATCCCTCCAAAACTTCCCTTCAAACAGCCAACTGTTGAGTTCCTCTTACTGATAGCATAAATACCCGATTAACACATATTTTGTGCGTTCTATGTTTTATACACCATATTCTTCCAATAAATCAAGCTAGAGAAAAGAAAATGTCATTCAGAAAATCGTAAGGAAGAGAAAATACGTTGATAGCACTGTCCTGTACTTATCTAAAAAAAATCCGTGTTGCTCAAGGGTCGACTGTAATTCCATCCCCCAAAGAGAACGCTGGCTGTCAAGCTTCCTGAATCTATGTCTTTGCACATTTGTTCAGCATCTATGAGAAACAGGGCTGTGTTTCGGGGTGCAGGGATCTGGAAGGTGGGCAGGCCTTGGCAATCTGTTGCTGGAGGGCTCCTAACTCACGTGGCTGGGCTCTCCCTTTCCTCTCAAGTGACTCTGTACTTGAACATGGTACTCGGACTCCCACCTGTGGCCATTTTCCCTCTTCACCCCACTCCCCGGAGGCAAGATTCCCTTGTAAACCTCAGCCCCCCTCAGCAGACTGAACTAAAACTAGCACACAAATCTGGGCTCAACTAGTTTCAAAACATAAGAAACAGAAGTTTATCAGTATAACTTCAATTTCATTGCATCGTAACGTCAAAGTGTATTTATTATTCTGATACTTGGAACTCTCAGAATATCTTTTTCCTACTAAAAACAATCTGAAATACAATGGTTAGGCTCCCATTCCAGCCCATGTAAGTCTTTAACAATGTAGTTAAAACAATTGCTCATTTACAATAAAGAGTACAGGACAAATGCCTGTCACAATACTAATTATTTTTTAAAAAAAGAATAGAAACAAAATGTAAGAAAAAGTTTGCATTTATTAAAATGTGTAGCCCTGGGGAAAAGCATGTTTAGAGAAAAATGAAACTATAGATGGGAGATTTTGGAGATTCTAAAGGAAACTTCTAGATCCTTCAAAGGACTTCAGAAGTGGTTGAGGGCACAGGTTCTTGTAATATCTAATTATATTTTAAAGGGAAAAAAATGTCCTCCTTTTCTCTAATACAGATTCGTCACCAACTCTGACTCATCAAAAATACTAAGGGCTTTTCCTAAGTTGTGTGACTCACAAGAGGCATGAAAAGAGGCAGGAGAGATTTTTCTTGAGGAAGCTGAGTAAGAATACAGAAAAAGGGTGACAGAAGGGCTACAGAGCCCAGTGGGGACGCTGGATGAGAACTGATCTGAGCTATGAGTGTATGCAGCACCCTGGGAAGGGAAGGCAGAATTATGGGCGAAAGATGAGGTCTGGCATTCCCAACTTAACACCTCCTACCCCGTAAGTCCCAAACCTCTTGACTTGCCATCTGGAGAAAAGGGATAAGTCTTCTGTGGGCTGGAGTAGAAAAGAAGGGAGACACCGTGAGTGCTGTGTATGGAAAACTGTTCTCTTTAGGAAAAAGAAAACAAGCCCTGATTTGTAGTATCCATCGATTGCAGTGGTGTAAATACTCCCACCGTGGGCGATTTCCAACCACAAATAGTTTAACAACAGGCTCACAAAATTCCTGAATATTTAACAATCTGCTTCCACAAGCTGGTGCGAGCCAACTCCAACACACCACTGGATGATGCGACTAACCCTTCACACGCTCAGACGGTTACGGGTCAGAGTCACCTGCTCAAGCATGCGCTCCTCTGTTCTGTGATGGTGATGCTTGAAGTATTTTGACAGTTACTTATTAAAAAAGGGCAGGATATCCATGAAGTTCAGTAAAAGAGTAAATCGCAAAAGCACATCCTGGTCTAAAAGCCACCAGAAATCAGAAGGCAGAGGCTATATGATTAGTCTAAATTTAAATTCAAGGATGATCACATAGCCGAGTTCTCGGGCTACATTAAACATTCTGATGACTCTTTCCTAGCTTTTAAAATGTAAGAGAAAAAAATCACCAGTGACTTTTCTGGAACAATTTTAAAAACTCAAAAACCAGGGCCTGTTCTCTGTAAAAGGTTAATGCATTTCCAAAGTGGATGAGACATGGAAGTACCCAGTGCCCTCTTACTGTTTACGTTCACCTAATCACTCTATGGGGAGCAGGGCTTCTCAGACTCCAAGGGCCTGGTGACGTGGAAAGTTTCTTGAGTGGAGTGGAGCGCTGGGGAGACCTAACACCCATGGAAAAAGCAACCTGCACACCCAAGAGGGACCAGAGTGGACCAGGCCATCGTCTGTCAGCATTCCTGATGGGCTCCTGCCTACACGGTCACCATGATCTGATCCAGAGGTTTCCGTGTGAGGTTGGGCACTGTGGCCTCTTTGCTGGGGTACCCCACCGGGAGGAGCATCAGCAGCTTTTCGTTTGTGGGGCGACCCAGGAGCGCCCTCAGTCGGGGGCCACAGTTGAGAGGAGTGGTAGTGACAGTCACCAGGCCCGCATTCTACAACAGGAGGGGAGAGAATACGTTGGCAAGTCAGTGGGCGAAGAAGTCACGGCTTTTCCTGTAGCCTGGGGACATTCTGGTCCCTATGAGGCCTGCTTGTCCTGTCCTTTCCCTGAAGCTGGGCACCCCGGGCAATTGGATCTTGAACCTTACCTGCTCTCCTCAATCTCCCAGTCCCCACATTCTTTTGACCAAATGGTGAGAGGCTTCTTGAAGAAGAAAAATACTAGTCTTATTTTTCACCAATGGTTAAGAAATAGGAATGGTTATTTCATGGAAGGAAATGTAGGGAATCCAAATACACCAAAGGAGCGGCCCCACAACCAGGGAGTTCCTGTGCTTATAAAGTCAACAATGAAGGCAGAGTATCATCCCCAGGTGAAAATACCTATGTCCAATCACAGAAGACCCAGGGGCCTGGGGATCCATTGGAAGTAGAGGAATTACTCCATCAACTTCTCCCCAAGCCCCTCCAGATAATAAACACCTAGTAAAAATCATGTGCAGCTTCAAGATGCCTCCCAAGCCGACTATCTCCATCTCCCTACTTTCCCAACCGGAGGGTCACTGCTAAGCCTGAGCCAGGCAGAAGTTCTGGAACTGACTTTGAGAGTCGTACAAGAGAGGCTCTTTGGCCCGGTGGTCATTATGGGATCTGTGCAGGTGGGGGTTTCAGGAAGATTCCGCTTTCCTCCCTCACAAATAGGACCTACACTCAGAATTAGGCCTGAGGCGACGCTAGAGGGCAGCAAACTCAACACTAATGTGACGGGGCTGCCGACTCCGAGCTTGGGAAAACCTCTGTGAACTCTGCACTTCTTCCAGCACCCTAAGGTGAATGAACGGTGGGGCCATACGGTCCGACCTTGCACATCACTTCCTCTATTTAACTGCTCACAGAATCAGGAAGGAAATAAGACGTCACCTCCTCGAGGCCAACTTTTCAAGTAATCTAAAAGCAATTTTCTCTTTTGTGTAACAATGACTGTATTTTGCAAGGTGTTTTTGGCAGACACGTTTTTCTTGAAGAAGCATGTAGGCTTTTAGAATCGACTGTCCCTTGAAAGTATGATCACTCGCTCTTATAATCTTGTTTGCTTCATTTGCTTTATGTGTTTCCTGTCTCTCCACCAATGGACCCCAGTTCCCAGCAGAATGCACACACAGTTCACAAGGCAGCTTATCCCTGGCACCCGCCCCAGGGCCTGTCACATAGAAGGAGCTCAGAAACTATAGGTTGAGTGAATGAACTGAATCATGTAAAAAGTGTACCTCAATCCTGCTCTATTTCCTGCTTAACATTGCTCCAGCTACTACATAGATGAGATTTTTTAAAGCACATAGACACCTTTCTCATGCAATACGATGGCAATTGGACTTTCCAGGAAGAGCTCTATGATAGAGTCCTCTTTAGAGCTTTGTAATTCCATTGCCTCAGACAACAGTGAGCACAGCTAGGCAGTGTGTCCGCCGAGACTCTGGAAGCTTCCTGTCGTTATAGATGAAGGTAAATCCAGTGACCGTTTTTCTGAGCCTGAGTGAGGTTGCAAGTGAATTTCTGGAAGAATTCCAGCTTGTTGCACCACTAGACTCACCTATCCAGGTTTCCAGGGTGACTTTTTACATCAGAGCTGCCTTACTTAGGAATTCAACTTTAGATAAACAACTTCCAGATGTCTGAAATGTGTGAATAAGGCCACTGTTTGGCCCTCGGGTATTGCTTCTGTCTTCGGGGCAGGGTGGGAGGGTAACATACCTGCAGAGCGGCCAGGAGGATGCCGCAAGCAATGGAAACACTGATCTCATTGTAGTAGTGGACCTTTCTTTTGCCATTTGCAGCAAAACCATGTACTTGTTTGAAAATCAGAATCAGAACGGGAGCTGTGTCCAAGTACTCCTTAATCCAATTGGTTCTGAAGGGAAAAAAAGATAATCCAGAGACTATTTGCTCTTAATGATTTTTTTTCCTTTTTTACAACATTAGCTTATTTATGTCTAAAACAAAAGCATTTTCTTGGGGCGCCTGGGCGGCTCAGTCAGTTGAGCGTCAACTCTTGGTTTCGGCTCAGGTCATGATCTCGGGGTCCTGGGATCAAACCCCACGATGGTCTTTGTGCTCGGGGGGTGGGGGGTGAGTCTGGTTGAGGATTTCTCTCCCTCTCCCTCTGCCCCTACCCCCCCTAAAATAAATAAATAAATCTTTACAAAAAATAAAATTAAAGAATTTTCTTGTCTTTTATATTTCAATTGAAAAAGGGCAGAATTTTTGTTTGTGTCCTATCATATTTTTCTGTCCGGGGTCATTTAATCCAATAAACCTGTGTTCATACGGGTATAGTATGGCAAGGCACATGAAATGCTGAAAGATACAAAGATGGATCCTATAACCCAGAGGGCAATATGTAAAATTTGGCAAACTAAAACATGGCAAGTGGAATTAAAGAAATGTAAGTCAAGAGCATTAGGAGTCCTCCTAAATGAAGTGTTGATAATTTTGAATAAGCAGATTAGAAGAACTTTTCCAAACTTTCCCTTGAGGTGGGGCACTGAGGACCGAATGGAAAGGGGGCACTGGGGAGGGCATCCTAGTGAGTCGATGAGTAAAGGCAGATTCAGGACAGAGGATGCTTAACAGGCCAGGGAATTTTCAGAAGCCTGGTAGGCTGGAGGATGGGGTGCATGGTAAAGTATGGGTGGCCTGCCCCATACTTCATTTGGTAGGTAATGGAACGTGACCACAAGCTTCTGAGCAGAAGCATCATGTGATCAGGTCTATTTCTGAAAGAGGCAGATTGATGTGGGCAAGGGACCAGGAGAATTTGGGGAGGTGTAGAGGCTGGAACTGATAGGTCCGGTACAGGAGCAAAGGAAAAGGGTGATGGTGAGGTTTAACCAAAATCACAGGGGCAGAGATAGTAATGCTATCAGCCCAGTTGTGGAGAAAAGGAAGGGATCTTTGTGGGAGTGGGAGATAATTCATGTGAGGTATAAATATTAACTTTCAATTTTTGCTTTCCAGCTATGGAGCATATCTTTCTCTATTCCATTACCCTATCCCATACATTTGGCAAAAGTTTTATTCCAGCACAGATACTCAAAGTAGTATTCATGCAATGCTGTATATTAGAATTTTTTTTAGGATACAGATACATTAGGTCATTAATTAACAAGAGATGATTTCATTTTAAGTCTAGTTATTCTTTACTGTTTTAAAACATACTAAACTCACTTGTGCAGTTTTCTATGGTTCCTCTTACACTCTTAACTTCTACAGGTTACATTTCCAAAGCTACCTTACCATGCTTCAATCAGCTTACAGCTTCTCTGCCTTTTGGCTAAGATCAAGTGTAGAACTATGCTTCTATCAGTCACATTGGGCTATTATTATCAATCCTTTTCTCCTTACAAACGGGGAGAATGTTTATTGTTTACAAAGAGGATAAATTCTGGAGCCGACGAGTTTTGCCATGTTGGGCAACCTCCTGAATTTTCCATGTTTCAGTTCCTACATATGTAAAGGGCACTATTAGACACTCACCCCATACAGCTATTGTGAGGGTGAGATCAGTCAAATAGATGAAGTACCTAGAAAAGTACCTAACCTAGCACACTGTTATGTGTGTGTTAGTATTATTCCTACTAATATTATTTTACAATGAATAATTTAAAAAATATTTTAATGCAAGATGAAGATTAAGCAATTTACCTTGGTTCAAAGGCAGATTAGCAATTTTCAATGATTTTTGTACTTTTTTTTTTTTTTGCCTAGACATACATTAGTATCTAATATTTCTGGTTTGTTCAATTTTACAAGAATTTATTATGACATCACATTAAAGCTAATAAAAACACAGCAACAAGACCTATTAAGAGAAGGACAAGTAGCACCTTCTGCCTGGGGTGGAGGGCTGAAACCCACAAACAGAAAAATATAAGGTTTGAAAAGTAGGTTGGACCCAGGTTGTATATTGAGTCTTTAATGACAGCTATGGGTTTCAAAGTGGACTCCAACAGGATGTCAGGACATATGCTCATTTGCAATTCAATTCAACAAACATTTATTCAATTACCTACTATGCATCAGCACTATGCTAAATGATATAATGTGACATTTTAAATCTGGACCCCTAGAGTTTTTATATATATGTGTGTGTGTACATATTGCCTTCAGAGAAAGTCTATAAGCTTTCTAAAATATGGCCTATAACATGAGAAGAAAAGTAAACCAATAATTAAAATGCTATGTGATAAAATGGCCATTTTAGATGCACAGAAGTTGTATATTAGGTGCTTAGAGCACAGAGATGAGAGAGTGACTAATTCTGCCTTTGCTGGGGAGAGTGCCAGGGCCCTGCAGCATCTTGTGGGCACTGTGCATGCAAAGAGCAGGACATCTAAGGGTAGGAACTCAACTTAACTTTTACCCATCCCATTTTTTCCCCATGAATTTGCAATAAGATTTTTATATTTATTATTAATATCCTGCACTAGTTCCAGAGTATGGTAATAAGTTACAACTCCATAAGGCATCAATTTAATAGGGTTTAAATATCTTAGGAAAAATATGTCCTTTGGGGCCAAATAAATGAAACAGGAGCAGAGCCAAGAGGCCCTCTTGCCATCACTCAGCCCTGACTACTGGATAAGAGGTCCCCCCTTCTCCCCAAGGCTG
The DNA here is from genome assembly GCF_004348235.1 of Phoca vitulina. NCBI lineage: Eukaryota > Metazoa > Chordata > Mammalia > Carnivora > Phocidae > Phoca > Phoca vitulina. The sequence goes on from NW_022589712.1 coordinate 16,185,239, forward strand.
CAATCTCATTGCCCTTTCTTTCTTACAAGCTTGGGTCACACTGGGGTTTTGGATAACACCCCAGGACTGGCCACGGAAGGCCCACAGTTGAGAACCAGAGGTGTGAATACCTCTGTATTCCAAGTGCCAATGACTAGAGCAAGCTTCCCTTCTCTGAAGTAAGAACCAACATCTCTGCCCACTGTCCCTCCTCACGCTCAGCCTCAGGGCACCCCGGAGGGGAATGGAAATGGTCTTTGTGGGGAGGGCAGTGTTTTGAGGACTCGGTAAGTGACAAGGCTGAGTCTAAACAATTGAAAGTCACTGTTTTAATGACAAAAGTGACTGAGAAGTTATGGAATGCATCTGAGATATTATGAAGGATGACCGGCCCTCAGTGGGGAAAGAGGACTCCACAAGTCACCGTTAGTTGCAGCCACTAGAGGAACTGACAACTTGCAGGACGTACCCTAATGCACAGAGGCACTGCATTAAATCTAGTTACAATGAGTTCCACCACACTTCCTTCCGGGAGGTAAGGAAGCCCGCACAGTGACTAATGCCTATTAGATATTACACTTGTATCTACTCTTACTAAGCATGTCCTAAAACTAAAGCCTGCTTAGTAAGATCACTTGGAAGATGGTATCACTTTAGCAAATGTAATTTACTTCAGTCAAAGTCCTGAGAAATATCTCACAATCTTACATTCCAGATGGGAGAAAAATGAAGTAAGTCCTCAATGTTTTATTTATTATTACTTGGGTCAAATCCCATTTACTTACCAAAGATGCATATGGCACTTACTAGGTGTCATCATTGTTCTACATGTTGGCAAATGTGCTTACATATTTAATTTTCATAATGAAGTAAATCCTAGACATTCCCATTTTACAGATGAGAAAACCAAGCACAGAGAGGTTAATTAATAACTCCATCAACTTTTGTACCTCAGCTTCTTCAGGTCTGTAACCCATTGGTGTCCCATCCTTTTCAAGTAGTTTACTTCCTCCTCCTCCTCAATGATCTCCCGAATCTTGTGCTTCATGTTCATGTCCTTCACAACCACAAAGGTCCAGGGCTCCGTGTGGGCCCCACTTGGGGCAGTTCCTATCATCCAGTAAATTAAAATCAGAAATTAAAACACAGGAAAATGCAAGAATGTTCATTAAGAATAAATATAATAGGGGCTCGTGGGTGGCTCAGTCGGTTGAGCGTCTGCCTTCAGCTCCGGTCATGATCCCAGGGTCCTGAGATCGGTCCCATATCGGGTTCCCTGCTCAGCGGGGAGTCTGCTTCTCCCTCTGCCCCCACCCAAGCTCGTGCTCTCTCTCTCACTCGCTCTCTCTCAAATAAATAAAATCTTTTTTTTTTTTAAGATTTTATTTATTTATTTGACAGAGAGAGACACAGTGAGAGAGGGAACACCAGCAGGGGGAGTGGGAGAGGGAGAAACAAGCTTCCTGCGAGCAGGGAGCCCAATGCAGGGCTCGATCCCAGGACCCTGAGATCACGACCTGAGCTGAAGGCAGACGCTTAATGACTGAGCCACCCAGGCACCCCTAAATAAAATCTTTTAAAAAAAGAATAAATATAATAACTCATACTTGCTCAAAATGAAGTTAGATCACCTGGCGAATGAAGTTCTTGGCCGCAGACGCTGGTATGTTGCAGCCACTCCGTTTCATTCTGCATCACTTTAGGGGCAACAAACCAGCTAACTGAGGTCAAGACCAATGGTTCCAGGGCGATGGGAATTTATCATCACTTCTATAATTATGTGGGGGAGAACGTTCCTAAATAACTGTACCATGACCATTAAGGGAACCCAGAAGGGAAGTTCTGACAGCCCAAATTCTCCAAGATTGTGTTTCGTTTTGATATTCTTGAAAAAGGATAAAGTCACGAAGCTAATTGAAAAAGATAAAAAATTTAAATGGTAAAATGGCTTTGAAACACTTATGACATGTCACTTAAGCATCTGACTCTTGATTTCGGCTCAGGTCTTGATCTCGGGGTCATGAGATCGAGTCCCACATCCAGCTCCACGCTAAGCTTGAGGTTCTCTCTCTCCCTCTGCTCCTCTCCCCACTCACTCTATCTCTCTCTCTCAAAAAAAAAAAAAAATTCACCTTTAATAAATAAATAAAAAAAAAAATAAATAAATAAATAAATAAAATACTCATGAAAGGTAAAAAAAAAACCAAACCTATAAATGGTTTGGTACCTATATCAGAACTCTGAGTGTGGCACTGTGGGGTTTGTGGTCCTGCTGGGGACACATGGGATCTCCTGGCCCTGGGTGCTCAGTACACATAAGTCTGTCTTCAGCTCTCATGGGCTATGGGAACCCTCAGCCCACACTTGGGTCAGTCCCAGTATCCTGGGACAAAGCTTCATAGTGCATCTCAGCGCCCAAGGAACTTGAATTCTCTTTCCGATTCCAACCAGGGCCAGCTTCTGATGTGAGTCACCCTGCTGTCCTAGAGATGGCCTGCTGTTCCTGGTGAGAGACCACAGTGACCCATAGGTAGGATATTTCAGAAGGAACTATTCCTTTTTCCCTAGTGAGTAACTTAATGACATAATCTCTACACCAGCGGGGTCAGGACTGCCTGCTTGATGGGGCTCTTGTTTGCCTCCCACCACTCCCTGTGGTTGAGAGAGCATGACTGGATTGTGAGATGCAAGTCAAAAGCTAAACACAAAGCCCACATTTCTGAACAGAGTGATTCCAGTTCCCTTGGTACCTATGTTGTCTGTCCACTAAATATTTGTGTCACTACACATAAGAAATAAATTGTTTCCTAATGTTTTCGATTATGCTGAATTTATCTGCACATGATATGTATACACACACACATATATATGGATACAGGTATATACACAGAAGGAACTTAGGAACTGCTATAGTTAAATAAAAAACTAGCCAGTGCATTTGTATTCTTAACTGAAATAAAGTGCTTTACTCTTGCTTCCTTTCAACTTGAGCAATGGATTCACAATGGCCATGTAATACTTTTTGCAAATGAACTTAATGTGATTTCTATAAGAATAATACTCCAATACTCCAATAATACTCAAATGGGGGATTTTTCTTACATCTCCTCCCCCCTTTTTCTTTAATTCTTTTATTTTCCTTCATGGAGATATCAATCTATGTTGAAAATGGGTTTGCTTTGCTGTGGTTTACTTTGCAAATTCATATAGGTAAATGTTGCTAGTTCATTAGAGAACGGTAGTAGAGCATTATGGTGTGTATTATAAAAAATTTGGTTCCAAAAAGAAATGCATAAATGTGAGTGAGTGTGTGTGTGTGTGTGCACGCATGCGTGCATGTGTTTCAAGAGGAGGGGAAAATAAGGGCATGTTTCTCTTCCAGTGTATAATAGTATGTTCAGAAATTTTAAATTTTAATAAAAGATCATAATATTCAGTAATTTCAGAAGTCTCAAACTGTTGTTACATCTGCTCCCAGGAAGTTTGTAACAGTCAATAGTTTGTAGAAAGTGGAAATCATTATGTTTCTGGTAGCCAGTCAACAGCGGGGTAAGACTTCAGAGATAAATGTTCACTCTGGGCTTTATTCACTGTGTTTGAAATTTATTGCTGTAGTATTGTCACTTACAGCTGACATTCTCAAAGACACAATGTACCATTACAGACCTGCTGCTTTGATGACATTATCAATGACTTCTATAGGGACTTGCTCATTACTTATGAATCTGACAGACCGTCTTTTATTGAGAAGTTCATAAAATTCCTGGGATCGCTTAACCATTTCCTTTTCAGGATACCGGGTGTGGGAGAATGGAATATGTTCAACATTTTCCTCTGAGTCTTGCCAGTCATCAGCATCTGCAAATATGAACAAGAAAGGCAGCAAATTAAATTATCTCTCTTGGTCAGGAAGGGGAGCAGAATATGCCACCCCAAAATATGCCTTTTTGGCATAAGTATCACATTGAGCTGATAATTTTTAAGAAACAACAGACACAAGAGAAGTTCTGAAAACCAGAGTAAAAGTTACCTTTTTGTAAGGAACATTTATTTTTATAGAGGATATCTCCATTCCTAAGCCTTCTCTGTACCAAGAAGAAAAGGATGATTCTCACAAGAAATTCTTATCAATGGAGAAGGTGGACTTAAATATGCACAACAAGCTTACCCTTGTTTAAAACACTATGCTCTTCTTGATAACCTCTCATAACTGGATCCTCCTCCCGCAACATCTTTCTTTTGTTTTTAGTTGAAGATGGTAATTAAGGTGGTGGCTTGGGCCATTTCGGGGACTTACTCAATTTTCCTGGATCTGTCCCATGTATACAGGAGGTATACATGTTATTAAGCTCTTATTTTTTTTTTTCTCTTAATCTGTATTTTATTACGGGATTGGGGTGGGGGGGCTGTCTCCGCCAAGAAGCTAAAAGGGTAGAGGGAAAATTATTTTTCCTCCCCTACAGTCATAAGGTGGCCAACAGGGAGAAGGAAATAAAGTTCTCAAAAATGTCTGCAAGATTATCATTTCAAAAGCATCAGGGAAAATGAAAAGAATGAGTCCACAAAATCCTGAACTCTGATCTTGACTATTGGCTATCCAAGTTCCACACTGGTTAAAAATCAAGAAAAAGAAAATTTTACCTACACAAAGATGAAGAATGAAAATTTCTATTAATGGTGAACTGCTGTATTTGAAACAATATCCCGCTAGCTGGAAACCACTAAGATCATGAGATAAAGTATCTTTAAAGTCTTTTAAAAAATCAACGAATTGCTGACAACATAGTAAGAAATTCCTAGGCCAAAACTGAAGGGGAATATGAGCCTGCAGAGGCAAGTAAGCAAAGAAGCCACATTTCTTTTGATAGGATTTGCCAATCTCTACATATTTGAATTTTTATTTTTATATTTTCAGGGGTTGTAGGGAACAAGAATCAAAGCCCAGACCCACACACAGTGAGAAGGCTAATAAGCTGGGACCCCAAGATTACATCCTTAAAGAAAGCATGGATTATAAATATAACAGCCCCCAAGGGGTTATACCATTTGGTGGGTCTTGCCTCAAACTTGAATTAGGTGGTCCTGCCTGAAAATACCTCCATTGCCTAATAGAAGCAAATGCCAATATACAAGTAATTTTAACTACAGTTACTAGCAACCCACCAAATACAATCAATCATAAAAAGAAAACATTTTGAGCAAGAAACAACAGAGTTGATATTTAAAAACGTCTCCAAATATTGGAATTATCAGACTCAAAAGATAAAACAATTTTGATTACTACGTTTAGAGGGAAAAAAACACAAATTTATATAAATCTGTAGGGTACAGGAAAAGATAAAGATGACATAGAAAATATGAAAAAATAAACTTCTAGAACTGAAAAATAAAGTAATAGAATTAAAAACTTAATTTATGGATTTAAAGCAGGATATACATACCTAAAGAAAAAATTAGTGAACTGGAAGATAACTCAGAAGAAAATATCTGGAATGGAGCAAGGAAAAAGCAACATATAAGCAACATAAAACAAAGAGTAAGAAAAAACACAACAGGGTGAGGTGTATATTGGAGGGAGACAAAAGTGAAGGAGGAAGAACCATCAAGAAACCACTGCAATAGCCAGGGTGGGATAATGTTGGCCCAGACTAGGTGTGCAACAAAAGAATGACAAATTCTTGGAGCATCTTGGAGACACAAACGATAAGGCCTGCTGAAGTGTGTGGCTGGAGTGGTGGGAGAGAGGGACTAAGGATGAGACCCAGGTGGTGGGCTTTAGCACCTGGGGAGACCGTGGGACCATCTACTGAGATAGAGGATGAGCAATGAACCATCTGGGGGAAGTAGAGGTAGGGATCACCAGTCCATCACATTTGAGATGCCTGTGAGTTGTTCAAGCAGAGATGTCTAGTGTGAAAGTAAAGGTCTGAGTCCAGAAGGTGGGATGTCACTTTGGGTACCCTCACACAAAGAAGAGAATGACAACAGGAACAGAATGAAGAGAGCAAGAGGATCCAGTGCCTGGCCCTGAGGGTCTGGAACATTCCAGGCAGAATTCAGGTAGAGGATTAACTTTCTCCTTCACTCACATGCACATACTTCACTCCTAGGTCTCTGAAGAATGGGGAGGGGGAAGGCAAGAGGGAATGACTGAAAACCTCAATGGCAATACCATGTCGGCAAGTACCATGGTTTGCTCATCGCTGTTAGTGAGAAAATTCCTTATACGTTTTACTAGCCAGGGAAGTTTGGGCCCAAATTGTACACATTTAATGAGAAGGCCAAGTTACTCAGTTAAAAGGAAGTGGGTGTGATCGGGGAGTGGCAGCAAACACTATCAGCTTTCTAGTGATCAATTCTGAACCAAAGCCAGATGTCATCAGTATCAGCCCTGAACTTATTAAGTGTGTCAATAAAGACTTTCAACACCAGTGATAACTTCTATATCATTTGTTATGAAGTCTGAGAACCTCTGTCCTTAGTAGGTGGTGAATGAGCGAGCAAATGCATGAAATGCCTCATTAACTGTTTGAAAGGTAAGTTACCAACTCTTAATATCCATTCAGCATTTGTATAAGCTAAAGGCAGCCTAGGTGCATGACTTGGCAGTTTCTGCAGCTTCTAAAGTCCAAGGTAAGCGTTCCCACTGTAGCAGAATGAAGCGGCTACTGCCTGAACATTATCAGTGAGCAGGGCGGACAAATGGCCTGACCAATGCTAGGTTGGATTCTCCTGAAAGGCTTGCTCCAGGAAGAGCAGAAGGTCTGCATCTTGCCTGGGGAAACGGGGAAGGCAGAGCCAGACTTGGAGAGAAAGAACCCAGGGAACAGCAGGGCAGTGAACCGATACCAAAGGTCCTTTTCTCCTTCCCCTTGACCTCCTGACTGCTCCAAGAGGAAAGAGAACAGCCTCTGTAAACTAGTCATTCTGCCTCCATGCTAGACGAGAGAAGCCACTCTAAGGGATTCATTCAAGCATAAAACCCATGTATTTCAAAACAAACGTGTGCTATTATGGTCCAGTTTTTGCTATAAATCTGTGCTGCCACATTTGGGATTTGCTATTGGCACCAAGAACAACTCTCCTTTTATCATTGCTTTAATGCCAAGGAACCCTAAACTGCACCATAATTAGGTTTCACAGCCAGGAAGTTCTAGGCCACGTGTATTCTCTAATGTTTAACACAAAGGTGGGTTTTTTTCACTGCATCTCTATAGAAGTTGCTTTTGTGTTTTTGCAGTTCTATTTCAAAAATCTTTGCAAATGAGCTAAATTTTCTAGCTATGACGCTAAAAGGCCAATTTGTGTCATGTCATCCTTGTTACCTCCTCGGAATTTTGGGGAATGTGGAGGAGCAATATTAATAAGGCTGAGGGTGATGCAGCTTTTTGCAGGAGACAGATTCTGAAGGTGGGGATGGAACAAGGTCAGGGCTCAACCCCTGCCCTGAGGACACCTCCTTCCCACCTGCCTCAGCCCTCACTCTGTTTCCACATGGGCCTGTCAGTCATTTGACTCACTACAGTATATTTCACTAGCAGCTCCTGAGGTGTGTGGGGGCTGGGGAGTTTGGGGGCAGTTCAGATGGAAAGTTCTTGAATAGAGCAATGCTATTGTAGTGGCTCAGGGCAGGCGGCCCCAAAAGGTGCCACCATGGCATATTGATTATTTTGAACGGAAGCTACTTGGGAAATAGCTGGTACAAGAAAGACACTCTGCCCCTCCCCTGTCCCCCTGAAAGCAGGAAATAAATCTCTCATGAAAGGTACTCTCCCTGTACTAGAAAGTAGAGAGAGACCCTTATCACCAGAGACAGGGACTTTAGAGCCAAAAAAAGCTGTATAAACAAATCTTGTTACTTTTTACTAATCTACTACCTCAGCCCAAATTCTGTTTAGAATTCCTTCCTAATTGAAACTCTCGAGCATTTTTTTCTTTGTCCTATCAACTCCTCACAAACTTATTGTCTCTGTCTAGAATGTATAAAATCTGCCTGCCTTGGTCATTTCTTTGGGTCTCAATTTTATTATTGGGTCTCTGTGCACACGTAATTAATTGTGTTTTTTTCTTCTATTAATCTGTCTCATGTCAATTTAATTCTTAGACCAGCTTGAAGAATCTTGAAGGGTAGAGAGAAATTTTTCTTCCCCAGTGCTATCCTGAATGAATTTGACAGAATTTCTTTCTGAGCCCCATCATCTCTTGTGTTATCTGGAGTGCCCTTCCCTGCTCCTCCCCCCAACCGTGTGTTGATCCTTACTCTCCCCTAGGACCCACCCAGACTTGATCTCAAAGATAATGCCTCCATTCAAGTCCTTTCCCTTTGCTAATTTTCTCTCATCTGAGTTTACCTGTCCTTTGCCCTAAAATTTTAAGGCCTTATAAGAGTCTTGGTAAACCAACCTCTTAAAATCAACCATGTAAAAGTATTAATGGCTGTGTGTATATGTGTGTGTGTGTGTGTGTGTGTGTGTGTGTGTGTGTGTGTGTCAAAGGATAATGAAATAAAAAGACAAAGCCAGATTTATTGCTTCCTATAGCAAAGGAGAGTCTCTGTGAACATAGTAAATGCTGTTGACCTTTTATAGCATTTTTGATAGTGGTGTGCTAATAAACCAGCTCTAGGAGGCGGTGGGGGAGCCTGACTTACAGCACTTGCCAATTTCCACTGTGGCCTGACTTCAAGCTGATAATTCAAAAATGGCCCACAAAGTTCCTGAATATTTAACAATTGGTTCTTGCTTCTCCCATTGGCTAGTTATACAGCACACCACTTGGTTGGGAAGCTTGGAGTTCAGGGATTGGTGGACTCCCAGAAATGTAATAGGATTAATACCATCTACAGGGAGAATGTTACTTGTTTGAAACTGTTGTTGATTGGTTGGTACTGAAGTGAATTCATCCCTGATTGGCTGGCTTTCAGAAGCAAGAAACTGTCACTGATTGGTCTGCTAGCTAAGCTTTTACTGAGGAGAGTTGTCATTGATCTATTGAACAGATTTGAAACTGGTTCTGACAGCTGTTTATTACCTCAGTTACCTAAAAAGCTGTCCTTTCCCAAGTCTGTGGGAACATTTTAATTCTCAGGCGTTACCCACATTAGATGATTTTAACATAAGCCTTTTTTTTTTTTAATGGCCAGCCACAAACCTTGAGGATGTTTATTATCCCTACATATATATACAAATATATCATACATATACATATATACATATATACATATATATATGCACACAGGGATGTATTAATTTGTGTGTGAAATTTATAAAATCATATACATACACATACATGCATATCTATGTACATATATCTACCCTTACCACTGAGCACTTTTCTAACACATGGTTTTCCCTTGCTTCTGTCCCCCACTGCCTTTCCTGCCTTCCATTGGTATGATTGAGTTTTCTCCATTTTATCTTTTCTCACCTGGAAGTTACACAGTGTATTAGGTTAAACTATATGAAATTGCTAACACAAGCCTTTCTTAGTAGTGATTGGACAATCTGGGACAACCAAACTTTTAATTAGGACAATAGTTTTTGGATGGTCAGTAAAGCTAAGTGAAGACAAATTTCTACCAACATTAAAACAAACATATCTTGATGAGATGTGTTCCTTATATCTTTTTCTCTTATTTCCATTTCCATGAGCTTCCATGAATCAGGCCTGACTAGAGTATGTTTGTGCAGGATTTTTGCCTCATTTTAGGGAGACAATCTAAGGTTTTCTCTTTGTCATTTCTCCTCCTTAGACCGCTGCTATAGTTAAGCAGGAAACTGAAAATACTAACAGAACACATGTTTGACCGTCCCCAAAGGAAGTCTGTGCCTGATGTCTAGTAAGCATGGCCACTCTGCACCCCTCCCCCATTCCCCAAACCACCCACACACATGCTGATTCTCTGGTCTATGAACCTGGAGTAGGAATTCTTTGTGAGCCAAAGCTGGAGGAATTTGGATTGGTACATATTATTTTCCTTAACTCACACTAGAAGGGCCTAAATATTTTATTGTTTTGTCTCTTATAATTAACTTTCAACATGGTTTGAATCTGGTATCCATTTGCTGTCATCAAAAGCTTCTCCATGTTGCTTCAGTAATGGAATCCTTTCTCTTATACCCCTTATACCCCCCCCTCCCCGGCTCAGGCCCCTCTAAACCTGTAGTTGGTATTGGTACAGTGAATCCTCTCTTGGACTGTGTCCACCCTTCCAGGGGCTAGGAGCAGGGACTTGGGTGGCAGAGAAGCCTGGGTTTAAATGTTGCTTCTCACCGATCATCCATGTGACCTCAGCAGGTATCACTTAAGTGAACAACAAAAATTCCAACGAGAGACTGAACTGTAACATTCAGAGCAGAGGTGCCCATGGCTCCTGGGGAGGCCACTAAACGTTCAATTTATTCTTCTGTGTGAGGAACAGAGAAAAAAGAGGCAGAGGATTTGGCAAGAATGAATAAGCACGCAGAGAACAGAACCAGACAGGGCCACACAGCTTTGTTCTGTGTTCCCGACCTTCAGGCCCAGCCCCCGGTCCCTGGTTCCCCACCAGCCTTACCAATCCCTCTCGTATCCCCCAAACTCTTAAATTCCGGGGTCTTTCCTCAATGCACACTACCTCTGATCTCTTGGGGCATTTTTAAGCCTGCTGGTCTTCTGCTGCCTCTGTTCTAGGTTATTCTCCTAGTAGAAAGGCAGCCTAGCACCTGGTTGTGTATCTGGACTCCAGAACAGACTGCCTGGGTCCCAGCTCTACTACTAACTGCTTGGGCAGGTCACTTAGCATAGTTGAGCCCCAGTCTCCTTATCTGTAATGTGGGATAATAACAGTGCCCACCTTGCTGTGTTGACGTGAAGACTGAGTGGTTTACTATACATCAAATGTGATGCTGAGTGGACACAGCCAGTGTCTATGAGAGCCTGTCGTTGTCATTATCCTAGAGCTCCTTCCGCAGGTTGTCTTCTCCATGGTCCCTTTCTCCCATCACAGGCCCTCTTCTCTGCAGGTGTCCAGCTCTATACTCAGTCTTCTTGCCAGCAACATCCCCTTAGGGAATTCATCAGTTTTCCAAGTTTCAAGTATCACCCCGTGCTGGTAAGCATCCAATCAATACCTGTGGATCCCTCACCTGGCCCGCCTTTCCCTGTCTGCTTAGTTATCTTCTCAAATCCAACACATCTTTGTGGACGTTCAGCATCTTCTTTGTGGATCCTCCCCCCTCCCCCATGTATGATAGTGTCTTTCCACCTCTCCCTGCCTCCAGCTCTCATCCTCTCCTTTTCCACATATTCAGTGTATTACCAAACCCCGTTGTTCTTCCTTGAACTTTGCCCCAACTCACTCCTTCCTCTGTGTTCCCACGGCCACTTCTGCATTCCCATGGCCACCATCACCCAGGGCATCCTTACCAGGACAGACCATCACACAGCATCATAACAGATGTCCCTTTGTTCAGGAAAAGTGCTTCTCGACTTGCCATCTGGGTGGGATGTCCTTCAGTGAAAGAGCGAGAGGCAGGCCTGCTAAGAGGCGGCCTGGGCTTGAATCCTATGCAGTACATTTAGCATTGCTGGCTCCCAGCACTGAGTGCCTGCTGTATACCCCAGCCCCCAGTCCTGAGATGAGAGCAACTCAGAACAGGTGTGCACAGACATGCACATAGGCACACCAACACCCCTCCACACAGTCCAGGTGGCCTCTTCCGGGGGCGGGGGCATCACGAGTCCAGCTGAGAATCACTGAGCTTCTTCCAAATTGAATCCATCCCACAAACCACAAACCCACCTCAGACGTACCTCAAATACCGATCATCAAGCCTCCTCAAGAACCTCTCCCTTCCTGCCTCCTCCCTCACCACCTCTTCATCTTAGGGTCAGCCATGACTGCTGGGCCCATGCTCACCACCCCAATTCACTTTCACCCGTCCGCCCCGCCACTGCAGTCCTCCTGTCTTCTCAGCATCTCTCCCAGGGGTTCCATCCCTGCTCTTATGCTCTTTCTGCTCCTTTTGCCTGAGAGGCCTCCTAACCATGGCTACTCATGTCCTATTAATCGGCCAGGCCTAACTGTCCTTTCCCTGCACCCCCACCATGCCCCTATGCCTCCTTGAAACCCCTGATGATCAGTTTGGCCCTTCATTCCTCCCGAATTTTGCCTGTTTTTTGCCTTGTCCGCTAAATTGGACACCCAGCTTTGAGGACACAGCCAACTGGACTCTAACCCACAGGGCCTGGCACAAGGAAGGGTAGTGAGCGCCTGGACCAATGCCACTTTTTACATTTCCAAGTCTTTGATTCAGACCTGACCACTTCCCCCATGGCTACCAGCAGCCGGGGATGTGCCCCTTCAGAAAGATTTTAACAGCCAGAACAGGATTGGGGTCAGGGAAAATGTCAGCCCCTCAACAGCCCTTTGCTGACTCTTTATCCAGAAATCAAGGGGGGTTAGTGCCAGCAGGTGCCAAGCTGACCACCTGAGAGAAATGGTTTGTCTCTGTCACACACTAATTTGCACAGTAGAGGTAGCTGATGAAACTGTCCTGAGTGTTTCCTCCTCTCCATAAGCCCTGCTATCTACTGGCGCTCATCAAAACAACGCAGAAGGTGGAAGCTAAGCAGCTTTGTATCCTTACCTTCTTCCACGGGGTGGAGGTCAGAGCTGTCTTTTAGGTCCTCATCCACCCAGGGACGAGCCTCGGCCCTGGCTCTTGTCTCCCCCTTCCTTCTCTCGATGTTTCCATCAGCATTTTTAAAGATCCAGGCAATCAAAATGCAGACAACTGCTACCAAGACTGGAGTCAGGCAAAACATGGTCATAAGACTGACTCTGAACGGGGCCCACTCTTCCCACACGGTATTTAAACAAACAGAGCCAGGAATGACGAATGCTGGGGGATGGGATGAGGGAAGAGAGCCGTGTGCCACCGTGGGAGGAACCAGGTGAACTCTCTGACTCTAGGAGGACTTTGCAAAGGAGCAAAGATCACGGCGTGTGCATTCAGGGTGTGTTGTGGGTTTGGTAATGCACAGGTGCATCCACTTTTTAAAATTGTGCTCAATCAATATATTCCTAGACAATAATTGCCGGGATCTGAGTAAACACTTTAATGCACCAGATCTTGCTAACAGTGGTCCAAGGGGTTTGGTCTTCCTCCTGCATAACTTTCTCCAAGAGCAATGTGTCTTCAACTTGCCTGAAGCTAGGAATCACCTGGGGAACTTGTTTTTAAAAGAGGAGATGTCCAGGCACCAACTCAGATCTAGTGAAAGAAAATTTCTGGGGGAAAAGACCTGGTAATCTGCATTTTAAAAAGAGCATATTTGTGAAACACTGCCATGAGGCTTTGAATTTTTTTTAAATGAGGCCTGAGGCAACAGATAGAGCAAAGAAATTATCATATTTTGCATTAGAGAAAAACTTTTCGATCCAGGAAAAGTGATCCAAAATCATTAAAAATGACAGTTTGGTTAATTATATAACTTAGATAGGGTTTGTTTGTTTGTTTTTGTTTTTAAGCAGCTGTCTTAACATTTATTTAGCAAATGTTGGTTTGGGTCTCTATAACAAAAATACCATAGGTGAAGTGGCTTAGACAGAAATTTTTTTCTCACCATCCTTGAAGCTGGGAAGTCCAAGATCAAGATGGGGCCCAATTTGGTTCCTAGTGAGGGTATTCTTCCTGATTTGAAGGTGGATGCTTTCTTCCTGTGTCCTCACATGGTAGAAAAGGGAGACCATCTCTCTCATGTCTCTTTTCACAGGGGCACTAATGTCACTCATGAGGGTTCCACCCTCATGACCTCACAGAAACCTAAATAACTCCCAAAGACCCCGCCTCCTCCTACCACCACGTGGGGGGCAGGGTTAGAGCTTCAACATCTGAACTTAGGGGGGAAAACACAAACATCCAGTCTATAGCCAACTATGTATACTACGATACCACTGGAATAAAAACAGCAGAAAATACTACATATTTATATGTGCTTGTATATTCATAACATTTCATGAAGGGTTATACCATAAATTTAAAACAGTGGTTATATCAGGACTTCTCTGTACTAGTTTTGCAATTTCTTTTTTTTTTAAGATTTTATTTATTTATTTGACAGAGAGAGACACAGCAAGAGAGGGAACACAAGCAGGGGGAGTGGGAGAGGGAGAAGCAGGCTTCCCACGGAGCAGGGAGCCCGATGTGGGGCTAGATCCCAGGACCCGGGGATCATGACCTGAGCTGAAGGCAGACGCTTAACGACTGAGCCACCCAGGCACCCCTAGTTTTGCAATTTCTTTTCAGTCTATATTTACTTAAAAAATAAAGTTAAGAAACAACAGTGGCTACTTCTTTTGGATGGAGTGTGGTATTAGATAGAGAGGGGACAAGGGTGGGAGAAAGAATTATTACTATATACTATTCCATAATTTTTAAATTTTTAACTATTATGATTATATTACCTATTCAAAAATTAAATAAGTGTTATTTAAATGGCCCTTTTATGTTTTGTTTTATTTTATTATACATTTTAACATTTCTTTTTGTAAGAGACAACTATTCTTTTAATATATGCTGTGCTGGTTCTAACTCCAGAGAGCCAAGTCAGATTGTAGGCAAAGTTTACAATGGAAAAACTGGACTCCATAGGAGACACTGTAGTTGGGATGGTACTGTGCCATGCCCACAGCTCTTTGAAGGGAAGTCCCCTCCCAAGCTCCTCTGAAAGGACATCCGAGGTGGCCATGCATAGTACAATTGGATCCAACCCCACACCTGACCCAAGGTAGCTGGTCCATGTAATGTGTGGCAACCCAAGCTGTGGCCAGCTCACCTTTTCATCCCACCAAAAGTACAGAGTAAATAAACCACTCAGTAGCAAGAGATGTGCAGACCAAACAGGCAAAGAGAGACATAACTTGGAAGGAAGAAGCACCTTACAGGTCATGAGGAAAGACAGACAGAGGGGCCATTGGTGGTGAATGCTTCAATTCCTGGCAGGTCCCACGTTTAGCTTTGTTTCAGCCCACATGGCTCCTTATCCTCAAAGGATAAGAGTGATCCTCTGTTTCTGTAATCCCAGAGCCCAACTCATATCAGTGCCAGGACAAGATGAAGCCAAGGAGATGGGGGGGGGTGAGAAGGTATCATAGCACGGTGGGAGGTACAGAGTATGGGCAGCCCCTGCCCCCACCCATCTCAGGATGGACCACCAATAGCACACGGCGTGCAGTGGCTCGTTGGCTCATTAAGGTGTTGCTTACATCTCTTTGGTTTCAGACCATGTGCCCGGCAAAACAAGTCTTTAGGAGAATTCTGAAACCATCCATAACCCTAAAAGATAAAAATATGTATATATATATATATGACAACCATGCTGGATAGATGTTTTTTATCATATTTGGCAACCTGCAGTGGGAAAAGAAGACTCTTACCCTGGATTTCTTGGCTTAAGGCAGAGAAGAAAAGCAGGGTGATCATTTGTTCCCTTATTCATTCACTCATTCATTCATTCAGCATATTTTTGAGGATCAACATGAAAGGTGCTGCCTTAGGTGCTAGCAATAAAATGGTGGGCGGAATGGACAGTACGTGCCGTGGTGGAGCCATGGGCTAAGGGGGAGGCAGACAGGATCAAATGTCACAAATGTCACATTTCAACTTCCATAAGAACTATTGGGGGCAGAATAGAGCATGGTTTGGCCAAGTCAGTGAGATCAGAGGTTTCCCAGAGGAAGGAACAGTTGAGTTGAGGTTGGAACCATGAGTGGGAGTCAATTAAGTGGCGAGAGGAGGAAAGAACCTTCCAGTCAGAGGGGCACGTGTGGCAAGGCCTGTGCTTTGGAAGGAGACGGCACCTCTGGGGATTGAAATGGTGGCAGACACAGGGGATGCAGGGAGTCAGCTGATGTTAAGAAGTAGGTGCTAGATGATGCTGGGTTTTGTGGGTCGCATAAACAAATTGCTCTCTTTACCCTAAACAGAATAGGAAAGGGGGGTGACAGGTCAGCTGAAACTGATCGAGTGCTTACCAGGTCCTCTTAGCATTTTATACATATTAACTCACATGTGCTTCACCACAACCTGTGCAATAGATCCCACTGTACAAATGAAGAAAATGAAGCACAAGGAAGTCAAGTGATAGGCCCGAGGTCCGTGTTATATAAATGGGCCAGGAATAACCTCTGTGTGTTAGCCTAAAATCTCTCCATGTCATTTACTTTTCCATAGCAAGCTAGGATCATTAACCCAAAATGCACTGGAGCCAAACTGACTTGATTGGCTAAGGGAAGGTGGGATTTTATGAACTGAATGTTTGTGTCCACCCCACTCCCCCAACTCATACGCTGAATGGTATTTGGAGGTAGGGCCTTTGGAGGTAATGAGGTCATGAGGGTGCAGCCTTCATTGTGAGATTAGCAGTCTTAGAAGAAGAGACCACAGAGCTAGCTCGCTCTCCACCATGTGAGCACACAGCATGAAAGTGGTCACCAATGAACCAGGAAGCAGGTCCTCACCAGACACCAAATCTACCAGCTCTTTGATCTTGGACTTCCTAGCCTCCAGAACTGTGAGAAATAAATGTCTGTTGTTGAAGCCACTCCTTCTGTGGTGTTTTTGTTACAGCAGCCTGAGCCCACTAAGAAATGGCTTTCGGTGGCTCATGCTTAGCTTAGGAGGAACACAGACAAGAGGTTTAAAAACATGTACAGCACAGAATAAAGGAATGTAGCAGGTGTTTTCAGGTAAAGAGTGAGAAGAAAGAGTGCAGAGGAGCCGAGACAGTGAATGGTGGTATCTGGAGAGAAGGAACACAGCTCCCAAGCCTCAGTACCCAAGCCACCTTTTATCCCAAAGCACCTTGTGGTGCTGGTCTCAGCAAAGGGTAGCCTACCTAAGGTTCTTGTTCTTAGATTTCTACGTAACTATCCCCTTTCACTCCTTGTGAATCCCTACAGTACTCACCTGAGCTAAGCCAAGTGGGTCTTCACAGTTCTTTACAACCAACACAATCCCATGACCAGGCTTCCCAGTCATGATAAAGTCAGGACAGTAAAATTCTCCATAATCACTACCCAGCTTTATAGTAAAGGTTTCTGATAATATCACAGTTTCAAATCAGTTTTACTTTAGAAACAGAGCATGGGGTGCTAGGAGACAGAGATGACATATTGCTGATTTGGGGGAGGTTCACCTCTCTACTATGAGTCCTGCTAAAGCATCCTGGGATAATTGCTGTCCCCATGCTTTGCCTTATCAAGTTAGGAGCGGGGAATGCATCCTGAGGGTAGATGCCACACAGCATGGTATGAGACACTTCACACCATTTATGATGATTATTTTTTATTACTCACTTCAGATTCATTTTCTGTTTTAGTTATTTCATTTCCACAGAGTGGCAGAAAACTTAATTTTGCTATCTAGATGATTTAACCTGTACCATTTTAAAATGGAGATGATTAGAAATGTCTCTTGTCCTTCCTTTCCCTGGATACCCTCAGTGTGTCCTGATATCAAAGGAGAGGCATCTGGGCCTTGGTGTGGGCCTTTTTCTTACTGGATTTCATGAAAAGGTACAGTTTCAGGCAACAGGCACAGTATGGGGGGACCTCCACATGAAACATCCTATCTCCCTACTTCTGTCCTCACTCTTCCAAGCCCAGATCACAGGGTCCTTCTGGTTGGACCATTCTCAACCTATCTCCATGCCCTTTTGAGTAGTTCCAAAATCTCCTGGGATATTCTCCTGTGGTTTTAGGGACTGGGAGAAGGATTACCTCTCTCATTCACTGTTTGCCTTAGGTATGTGTACATTATTTGAATTTGTTTCAACCAATATGTACTATTTTTGGTATTTTTTATTTTGATAAAATATAATAACATAAAACTTACTATTTTAGCCCTTTCTAAGTGTGTAGTTCAGCGTCATCAAGTACATTCACAATGTGGTACGCTCATCACTACTATTTCCCAAACTGTTTCATCATCCCAAACACAAACCCCCATCATCCCAAACAGAAACAGTTAAGGAATAACCTCCCACTTCTCCTTTCCCGGCCCCTAGTAACCTCTACTCTACTCCCCTCTACTCTACTATGATTCGGACTACTCTAGATATCTCATACAGGGGGAATTGTACAATATTTGTCCTTTTATGACCATGTCTTTCACTCAGCATAAGGTTCAAGGTTCATCCATGTGTTAACATGGATCAGAATTTCATTCCTTTTTATGGCTTACGTGTGCTATGTTTATAACTAACAAACAGATACTAAATCGATACCACATAAATCCTTCGTGAGGTTTTCAAAAGACCATTACGATACCATCGGATAAGGGCTGTGCACTCACGGTCCCTCATTCAGTCTGACACAGGACAGGATTCCCAGAAAACATAAAGCTTTTCCTGAGAAGACAAGGCTTCTGCGACGGTCCTACTCGAGGAACTTGTGCCAGAGCGATGTAATCAACTCGTTGTTCTCTTCCTTTAGAAAGTTGTACTATGGGGCACCTGGGTGGCTCAGTCGTTAAGCGTCTGCCTTAGGCTCAGGTCATGATCCCAGCGTCCTGGGATCGAGCCCCGCATCAGGCTCCCTGCTCAGCAGGAAGCCTGCTTCTCCCTCTCCCACTCCCCCTGCTTGTGTTCCCTCTCTCGCTGTGTCTCTCTCTGTCAAATAAATAAAATATATTTTTTTATATATTTTATTTATATAAATAAATAACAATTTAACAGTTGTACTACAAAAAAATCAATTGGCCCAAACAGTGTAGTGTAGTCACTTGGTTGGTTTATCAGAATTTACATTCTAGTGTGTGCCATATATTCCCTTTTATGATTGGTAATCGAGAGCGGATGGACTGGCCAGTCTGCAGACCACACTATGAATAGCACTATTCTAGAAAACACATTTTCCCAAGACATGATTTTTAACTTTCAGTGCTGATGTTAAATCTGATTGACTCTGTCCCCACTTACTTCCTGTTTCCCAAAATTCCTTAAGTGTATTTGCAGAAGTCAAATGAGATGAAAGAGAACTTTCCAGGAAAGCGACTTCTTAGGGCATTGAGTGAGGTAACACGGTTCTAATGGTTCACACAGCAAACTGTTAGCAAGCATTTCCATCACATGCTCATTCAGCAAGTGGTCATAGCAAGTGTTCAAGCGAAAGGTTTAAAATAGGACGTGCCTGTGTCTACACCATAATGGTATCTCAGTTTAAGTGTGAAGTTGGGAAAAAAAAGGAGGATTCAAAAATGTTTTGTTTACTTACTTGTTATTTTTTAAAGTAAGCTCCAATCTCTCTACATCATCCAGAAGAGCAAAGCATTGTAAACATCAAATGTTTATTGAAACTCTTTCCTATATGGTGTCTCAGTAAGGTACAGTATCGTGCACATAATAAGTCCCAATAAATATAAATTCAAAGTTTCAAGAGTGGAAAGGATGTTTTTAAAATTTTATTAAGGAAGATGAATATGGCCACAAAATCCGGTGCTGATAAAAACCGTGGCTAAAGAGGAATTGCAGCCTCCCCGGAGGACAGCTCACAGAGCCTCATCCAGGGGACTGCGGGGCTGGGAAAGGGATATGGAGGCACAGAGTCTGGAGAAGGTGGATGTGACAAGGTCCAGACATGGGGGTTAGAGAATAGGAATCAAAATTTACAACCCCCCTTCTCTGAGCAAATGGCACATTCTTACCCATGCTTTGTCTCACTCCTTCCTTGCCCTGGGGGAAGGAATGCGGGATTTCCTGGGCTTCCTGTGCCATTTAACCCAGTGAGCACTGCAGTGGCATCACTGATGATCTCCCTGGAAGAGAGACTCTTCACTAGCTCCTTCTAGTGAAGAGCTTGAAAGAAAAGCTGGGGATTGTTCTGGAACGTGATTCATCAAGTGAGACTGTCTCTGCCCCTATCAAAACAGGACTTCTGAGTTGGGGACTTTCCAGGTGTTTCTTTTCCTCACCCAAGCAATAGCCACACAATACTGCCAGGTCATGGGTTGGGGCCCACAAAAGAAAAATGACAGGAAATCTCCAACCGCTGCGTTACGTTATATTTTCAAAACCATGCTGTCATTTGAAAGAACTTAGCCACAAAGTATATCCGTTCTAGACAAGATGACAAAACGTTGTGATATTAGTCTCAAATGTTTTTTAAATAGAAAATGGCATGTTCCAGAGCAATATTATATAGCGTTTACCAACACTGAATTTGCTTTCCCAATAGAGATTTATTACTTTTCTGAAAAGTAAAAAAGAAAAAGTCAGAACTAGGGATTGTTTCTCAATGTTACTTCTCTGAGAATAAATTATGAGGCACTATTTTGACAAAACAGAGGGGCTCTTGTTAAAGGCATTGCTTGCTTGGCATTGAAGATGATCCCTGGTATATTCGTTTCCTAGGACTGTTGTAACAAAGTTCCCTAAACTGAGTGGCTTAAAACAACAGAAATGTACTGTTTTAGTTTGGGAGGCTAGAAGTCTGAAATCAAGGTGTCAGCAGGATGGTGCTCCCTCTGAGGGCTCTAGAGGAGAATCTGTTCCAGACCTCCTTGCTCCTGGTGGTTGCCAGCAATCCTTGACGCTCCTTGGTTTGTAGACACCTCATTCCAGTCTCTGCCAACAGATACACCTGGTTTACTGGTGTACTCCCTGTGTGTCTTTACATCATCCTCCTTGTATAGATGTCTGTCTCTGTGTTGTTTCTTCTCTTCTTAAAAGGACACCAGTCATGGGGCACCTGGGTGGCTCAGTCAGTTAAACATCAGCCTTTGGCTCAGGTCATGATCTCAGGGTCCTGGGATCGAGCCTTGAGTCAGGCTCCCTGTTCAGCAGGGAGTCTGCTTCTCTCCCCTCATGCTCTCTCTCTCTCTCAAATAAATAAATAAAATCTTAAAACAAAAACAAAAACAAAAAAAAAGACACCAGTCCTTTTAGATTAAGGCCCACCCTAATGACCTCATCTTAACTCGATTACATCTGCAAAGGCCCTATTTCCAAATAAGGTCAATTCACACGTTTCAGGTAGACATGAACATAACTCTTTTGGGACACATTTCAACCCATAACACCTGGTAAAGTGGAAGTAAAGATACTTCAGCCTGTTTCCTTTGAGGATAAGTTCATTATCCATGCAGACATAATTCAATATGGGGAAGTCTATTAATATATTACAATAATTGGTCAAATTTTAAAATTATGTAATAGTCTTCAAAGATTTCCAAAAGCTATCTGAGATTACTTACTGCCCAACCTGATTTTTAGGAATTTCTTTAGAAACCAGCAATTTAAAAATATTTCTTCAATGTGGTTTAAAAAATCTGTCTTAAACTGAATCAACAACATTCTTAATAATAAATACAAGAGGCAATTTCATTAAAATCAGAAATCATACATAAATGTAATTACTCAGCCATCAAAAAGAATGAGAACTTATCATTTGCAATGACGTGGATGGAACTAGAGAGTATTATGCTAAGTGAAATAAGTCAGTCAGAGAAAGACAAATGCCATATGATTTCACTCATATGTGGAATTTAAGAAACAAAACAGATGAACCCATAGGAGAAGGGAAGGAAAAATAAAATAAGATGAAATCAGAGAGGGAGACAAACCATAAGGAACTCTTCACTCTAGGAAACAAACTGAGGGTTGCTGGAGGGGAGGTGGGCAGGTGGGATGGGGTAACTGGGTGATGGGCATTAGGGAGGGCCCTTGATGTAATGAGCACTGGGTATTGTATACAACTGATGAATCACTAAACTCTACCTCTGAAACTAATAATGCACTATACGTTAATTAATTGATTTTAAAGTAAAAAAAAGAAATCAACATACAAAAAAAAAGGAAGGAAGGAAGGGATGGAGGGAGAAAGGGAGAGAAATGGGGGCTAAATTCCCCATTTGAGTTTTACCAATAATAAAACTAATATTTGTGTTCCCATCTGTCTAACTCCTGGGTCTATCTCTGAGCTCCAAGCAGCAGAGAGAGAGGTGAGCATTACACTCAAACCCCAGCAGTAGACACTACTTTATTTAAATCTTTATTTTATAGAAGAAACAGGCTTGAAGAGGTCAAGCAATATATGTGAACACAGGAAGGGCCACCATGTTCACACTGCTGGGCACCCGTGGTGTGAATGGCATCTTCCCGGAACTGCACCGCGCAAATCTGTCCCCCACCGTGGCTGCAATGGTTCTGGTGCCTCTTAAAAACAGTGTCCCAGGAAGGGAACTGCTGGGCCACAGGGTAGGCAAATGTTTAGCTTTACAAAATAATGCCTAACAGGCTTCCTGCGATCCTAGTAGCGGAGTAGAATGTTAAAAATATTATTCCAGCATTTGTGGAAGAGTTTATTAAGGGACCACGGCAGCAGTGGTTTTGCACTAAGGGAGAGAGACTGGGCTCCACTCCGAAGACAACAAGGAAAGTGGGGATTGATAGCCGAGATGTGGGGTGGGTCAGTGGATAGAAAATTATTACGAGGACACATCAAGGCTCAGTGGATTCTTGCTAGACCCAACAGGGTTCTTGCTGAAGGCAGGGCAGGATTAAAAGATATCAAGGGTGGAATGAGGAATTTGATCAGATAGCAAGGGTGGGGGATTTTTGCTAAACTGACCCGGAGGATTCTTGCTAAAAGTTGAACTAAGAGGACCAAGGACACAGCCCCAGGTCTGGACCTAGCTGAGAATAAGGCTCAGGGGAGCCTGACTCAGTTTTGCTTAAAGAGAAAGTCTTTGTCAGTAAGTTTTCTTTATCCACATCTTCATCAACATGTGACATTGTCCTCATCGGGGACCCCCCATGGAGCAGCATACACTTGCTTGGATGAGTGAGTTTCCGGTGGGTCAGTTAAGAACCTCAGAAAGTAGGTGGGCTGGAGCCATCTTGCTCCTGGTCAAGAGGCTGCCCTGTAGGGGATGAACCCCAGTGGTCAAGAGGCTGCTGAGGGCACCATGGAGGACAGGCCCTGGAGGGGATTGAAGGAGGTCAAGTTGGAGCTGGTCTCCCACTTCATGACCTCTCTGTGGGCACACCTCTCACCAGGGCACCTGGACCAAGAAGCACTTTTTATGTAAAAGAGTCATAGAATAAATCAAAAGAAGAAAGTTTAATTAAATGATTATATAAAAATTTAAAACATCTGTATATCAAAACAGCACATACAAAATTAAAGGACAATCAAATCAGAACACAATTATCATAAATATGACCAAGAGAAAATATATTTCACATATTAAAAGTGTGAACAAACTGACTTAAGAAAATCATCAGATTCAAATAGGCAAAAAAACAACAGAAAAGTAGCACAAAAGAAATACATTAGTCTAGAAATATAAGGAATGTTCAAACTCAATAGGAAAGTAATATAAGTCAACAATAAGACACCAGGTTTAATTTACCAAATCAATACACCAACCCAGCCAGACCTTAGCCCCCTCATTTGAACCATATTAAAATGATACTTAAGTTTGGCAAGACCAGGGTAAAAAGTCTTTCTTGTTTCATACACATCTGAGGTATGTAAGTTATACAGTTTTTATGAAAAGAAAATTTCCAATATTTAGTAAATGTCTTTTGAAGAGTCATTTTAAACCAGAAATTTCTCTGTTAGGAATCAATCTTAAAGAATCTGAAACACAGAAATAACTGTTTACACAAAATGTTCTTTTCGCTATTCTTTATAATAAAGGATTAAAAACAATAAACAGCAAAGATATATAAGCAGTCAAGCAAGTTGTGATAGACTATTAAAAAACAAATTAAGGGGCACTGGGTGGCACAGTCAGTTGAACATCTGACTCTTGGTATCAGCACAGGTCATGATCTCAGGGTGGTGAGATCGAGCCCCATGTCTGACTGCACTGAGAGCAGTCTGCTTGAGCCTCTCTCGCCCTCTCCCTCGGCCCCTCCCCCATGCTCTCTCTCTCATAAATAAATAAATAAATAAATAACAAATTAAAATTATGTTTTATGAGTAATAATATAGGGAAATGAGTGGGAAAATTATATAAGTAAAATACATTAAATTGAAAAGAGCATTAAGTGAAAAATATTGTTATAAAATTGTAAATATAAGCTATAGCATAATATAAAATTTTAAATTATATTCTATGTTAATATTAGAAATATGCATAGAAAAATACAGGACATGCATCAGAATGTTAATACTGATGATTTCTGAGTGGTACTGGTTTTTTTATGTTCGTAGTTATATTTTCAACATTTTCTATTTTTTCAACCATCAATATGTAACGTTCCTATAAATTTTAAAGGCAATATGCTCTCTAAAATATAAGCTTGAATACATAAGAATTCCTTTCGTGATGTTCTAGGGTCTAGAATTACTTAGAGAAGAGGTGTCACGTCATGGTGAGTGCACAATCTGGGCCAGATTGCCAGAGTTTCAGTCCTGGACTTGCCCCCAACAGCAGTGGGACCTTGAACAAGTCACTCAACCTCTTTGTGCCTCAGTTTCTTCCTCTGCAAAATGGGGGCAGCAAGAGTCCCCACCTCCTGGGGTTGTGAGAGAGGCGACTGAGTTAATGTATGTGAGGGGCATAGAGCACGCCCTAGGAAAGACAGCCATTATTATGATTCAGGAAAAGAAGGAAGAGTTTTAGCTTGCATGCTCCTTGAAAGCGAGGCCCATTTCTCTTAGTTCTTTTACATCTTTAATACCTTCTACCTGCTCCCCAGACAAAAACCTTGACAATAGTGCTGAATCCATAGTAATGTTCTCATAGAGTCAAGGGTTAGTAACTTCTTGCCATTCTTCTTACTCCTTTACTTGAGTATTGCAAACTTCAGAAGTGACCTTCCCGGCATGGAGGTAGGTGTGCGAACACAGCTCTACCACCATCATCATCGTCCCATCATAACATAGCGTTATTATTCAATATATTCAACGAGATATTAATGAAAGCAAATCCCAAATCAGCCACTTTGTTTTTTATCAGAATGTTCTGCATTCTTTTTGCCCTTAGATCAACAACACCTGTTGCCTCTAAAAGAGCTGGATGTCAAGGGCCTCTCCTTGCTGTTGTGAACGGAGAAGAACTACTTAACCACGGGTGCTGGGCAAGGAATCCTAGAATGTGACCCAAAGAAGGCGGTAGGAGCGTCTGTTCTGGATTTCCAAAGTTGACAAGCAGTATGTGAATAGGATCACATTCAAGGGGAGCTGTTGACGTCTAGGAGAGAATCAAGCTATCCGAGCAAAGTGACTTGGAGGATGGTGACAGGAATCTTAGTAGGGAGCTGAAGGCGGGGAGGGGAGGTCCAAGAACAACAGACATCCAATCAGAGACAATTGTTGAGCACCAGGACCGGATACCGTCCTCCATGCTGGGACTGTGGTCATGACAAACTGGTGGCGTGACATGATGGTTCCCCTTTGAGAGTCCTGGGGGTGCTGCCGGCACTCAGCCCAGCTGTCAGCCCTGGTGAGTCTTGCCTAATGTCACACAGCCCACATTCAACTGTCAGTTGGGCAGAGATGCAAAGCCCTGGGTATCCAATCCAAACCTGGTCAGTTTTGAAGAGTCATCTCATCTTGATTCCCTGTAGGGCATCTGTTGAGATGGCGTCATGGCCCCATGGCCACCTCTGCCCAGTGATGTCTCTCCCCTCCCCTTTCACAGTGCTAATCCTGAGAGCTCCCTGATAAAGGCCTGCAGGGAAATCTCCACCTCAGAGTCTATGACAGTCCCCGCTCCCCTCCGACAGAGCTTACATCCTAGCGGGAGATACAGAAAGTGAACAAGCAAGCAAACCAATGAATAACTTTAGAAGAAAATAAGAACTAGAAAGAACATGAACTAGGGAAAATTGATAAACAGGGACAGGCTAGGGCTAAGGGAACCAGCGAAGGCCTCTGAAGAAAGGACTTTGGGTTGAGACAAAAAGCAGTGGAGAAGTCAAAGGTCAGGATTAGCAGGTGTTTGCCAAGCAGAAAGAAGTCACTGACCCTGGAGTGGAGCCATCCAGGGTGAGCTGGGGAACACAGAGTTGGAAAGGGCTTTTCCATATAGGAGCTGACAGGCATAACAAGGAGTGTGGGTTTCATCCTGGCTGAATGAAAAGACCCGGGAGGGTTTTAAGTGCTCCAGAGACCTGATCTAATTTAGGTTTTTAAAAGACTATTCTTGCTGCTGGGTGGAAAATAGATTGCAGAGAAGTAAGAATAGAAGCAGGGAGACTATTCAAGAAATTTCTCCTTAATCCAGGTCACTGCTTCTCAAAATACAAGCCACAGCCCATTAATGGGTAAAGCAATCAATGCAATGGTTATGAACAACATTTTTAAATGAAATAGCCTAGGCTAGATTTGAATAGAATAAAATAGAAGAGAAAATTAAGTGTGTGGCATTCAGTAAGAATAAATATCACTTCATGATACTTAATGGGGTTAAAAATAGCCTTATACATCTATTGGTTGTGTCAATTAACCAAGACCAGAAAAAATGACTTAAAAAGGAAGAAGAATTGACAAAGGACCAAAGGGATGTGATGTTCTAGAGTACTCAGTGGGGTCAGAGATGCCTGTGAGAAGTAGCAGGGAGAACAGCACATGGCCTAGAGGTACCAAGACCAGAGTAAAGACCAGAACAAGACGAGGTAGTCCGGGAGGGTGGAGAGCATCTGGAGTGATTGGGCTTTGACGCAGTATCAATCCCAGCAGAGGAAAAAGGTTCTGTTTGATTTGGGAAAAAAAAGGGGGGTAGGTCTGCTGGGGGAAGGCTGACCCAACCACAAGATGGCAGACACACACTTAGGGAGGGTTCCAGTTTCAGCCCAGACCCACTGTGCAGGAGCACCTCCTTTTGCGGTGGCAAGTTCCATGGTTCTCCGGAAACTGAAATGGAAGA
The DNA here is from genome assembly GCF_004348235.1 of Phoca vitulina. Lineage (NCBI taxonomy): Eukaryota > Metazoa > Chordata > Mammalia > Carnivora > Phocidae > Phoca > Phoca vitulina. The sequence goes on from NW_022589712.1 coordinate 16,212,082, forward strand.
ACAGTGGTGTCCGAGGCTGCAAGACATGAAAGCGATGTTGACGGTAATATTCAAGGCAACCTGAGGAGCTCTGTGAGCTGGCATTCCAGACGCCAAGGGGCATTGTTTGACAAATAGGTTCCACAAGTCATTCATTCCACAGTATTCTCTTCCATTATAAAGTGCTCTGGGCACATAAGTTGGGGAAATGTCTTGTTGTGGGTTCAGTTGCATCCCCCAAAATGATATGCTGAAGTCCTAATCCCAGTACCTCCATACCTGACCTGATTTTTTTAATAGGGTCATTCATTGCTGATGTAATCAGGTAAATTAAGACGAGGTCATCCTAGAATAGAGTGGGCCCCAAATCCAATCTGACTGGTGTCCTCAGAAGAGGAGGAGAGACACAGAGACACAGAGACACAGGAAGACAACCAGCTGATGACAGAGGCAGAGATTTGAGTGATGTGTCTTCAGGCCAAGAGAGGCCATGGATTGCTGGGAAGCACCGGGAACTAGAAGAGGCAAGGAAGGATCCCTCCCTACAAGCTTCAGAGGGAACATGGCCCTGCCAACGCCTTCCTTTCAGACTTCTAGCCTCCAGCGAGACAATAAATCTCTGGTGTTTTTAGTTGCAGCATGTTGTGAAGGCAGCCCTAGGAAATTAACACATTGGGCATCATCTTAGATGCAAAGCAACCAATGCCTTTTGGAAGGAATATAGCTCCATACATGTCATTGCAAATGGCAAGATTGCATTCTTTTTATGGTGAATAATAATCGATTTTATATATATATATATATATATATATATATATATATATATATATATATACCACTTCTTTATCCATTCATCAATGGATATCATTGTCATTGGACAATGTCAATGGACATTTGTGCTGCTTCCGTATCTTAGCTATTGTGTATAATGCTGCTATAAACACAGGGGTACCTGTATCCCTTTGAATTACTGTTTTTGTTTTCTTTGGGTAAATACCCAGTAGTTCGATTGCTGGATCATAGGGTAGCTCTATTTTTAACTTTTTGAGGAACCTCCATACTGTTTCCCAGAATGACTACACCAATTTGCATGAGTGTTCCTTTTTCACCACATCCTCTCCAACACCTGTTATTTCTGTGTTTTTCATTTTGGCCATTCTGACAGGTGTGAGGTGATATCTCATTGTAGTTTTGATTTGCATTTCGCTGATGATAAATGATGTTGAGCATCTTTTTCATGTGTCTGTTGGCCAACTGGATGTCTTCTTTGGAGAAATGTCTGTTCATGTCTCCTGCCCATTTTTAAATTGGATTATTTGGCGGGGGGTGAATTTTATAAGTTCTTTGTATATTTTGGATACTTTTTATCAGATATGTCATTTGCAAATATCTTCTCCCATTCTGTAGGTTGCCTTTTAGTTTTGTTGATTGTTTCCTTTGCTGTGCAGAAGCTTTTTATTTTGATGTAGTCCCAATAGTTTTTGTTGTTGTTGTTGTTTTGTTTTGTTTTTCTGCCTTTGTTTCCCTTGCCTCAGGGGACCTATCTTGGAAAAAGTTGCTATGGCCAATGTCAGACAACTTACTGCATGTGTTTTTTCTAGGGTTTTTATGGTTTCAGGTCTCACAATTAGGTCTTTAACCCATTTTGAATTTATTTTTGTGTATGGTGTAAGAAAGTGGTCCAGTTTCTTTCTTTTGCTTATAGCTGTCCAGTTTTTCCAACACCATTTGTTGAAGAGACTGTCCTTTTCCCATTGGATATTTTTTCCTGCATTGTCAAAGATTAATTGACTATATAATTGTGGGTTTATTTCCGGATTTTCTATTCTGTCCTGTTGATCTGTGTGTATATTTTTTGCCAGTACCATACTGTCTTGATCATTATAGCAACTTGAAGCTGGGAATTGTGATGCCTCCAGCTTTGCTTTTCTTTTTCGAGATTGCTTTGACTATTCAGGGTCTTTTGTGGTTCCATACAAATTTTAGGATTGTTTGTTCTAGCTCTGTGAAAAATGCTGTTGGTATTTTGATAGGTATTGCATTAAATGTATAGATTGCTTTGGGTGGTATAGACATTTAACAATATTTATTCTTCCAATCCATGAGCATGGAATGTCTTCCCATTTCTTTGTGTCATCTTCAATTTCTTTCATCAGTGTTTTATAAACTTCAGAGCACAGGTCTTTCACCTCTTCGGTTAGGTTTATTCCTGGGTATCTTATGGTTTTTGGTGCAATTGTAAATGGAATTGTTTTCTTAATTTCTCTTTCTGCTGCTTCATTATTGGTGTAGAGAAATGCAACAGATTTCTGTACATTGATTTTGTATCTGCAACTTTACTGAATTTATCAGTTGTAGAAGTTTTTTAATGGAGTCTTTTGTGGTTTCTATATATAGTATCATGTCATCTACAAATAGGAAAGTTTTACTTCTTTCTTACCCACCTGGATGCCTTTTATTTCTTTTTCTTATCTGATTGCTGTGGCTAGGACTTCCAGTACTATGTTGAATAAAAGCGGTGAGAGTGGACATTGTCTTGTTCCTGACCTTAGGGGAAAAGCTCTCAGTTTTTTCTCCATTGAAGATGATGTTAGCTGTGGGTTTTTCATATATGGCCTTTATTATGTTGAGGTATGTTCCCTCTAACCCTACTTTGTTGAGGGTCTTTATCATGAGTGGATGTGTGAATGTACTTTGTCAAATGCTTTTTCTACATCTATTGAAATGATCATATGGTTTTTATCTTTTCTCTTATTGATGTGATGTATCACATTGATTTGCAAATATTGAGCCGCGCTTGCAACTCAGGAACAAATCCTTCTTGATCGTGGTGAATGGTTTCCTAATGTATTGTTGGATTCAGTTTGCTAGCATTTTGTTGAGGATTTTTTTGCATCTATCAGAGATATTGTCCTGTAGTTCTCTTTTTTTGTGGTGTCTTTATCTGGTATTGGTATCAGGGTAATTCTGGCCTCATAGAATGAATTTGATAGTTTATCTTCCTTTTCTATTTTTTGGAATAATTTGAAATGAATAGGTATTAACTCTTCCTCAAATGTTTGGTAGAATTCACCTGTGAAGCCATCTGGTCCTGGACTTTTGTTTGTTGGGAGTTTTTTGATTACTGATTCAATTTCATTATTAGTCATCAGTCTGTTCAGATTTTCTATTTCTTCCTGATTCAGTTTAGGTAGGTTATATGTCTCTAGGAGTTTATCCATTTCTTCTAGGTTGTCCAATTTGTTGGTATATAGTTTTTCATAATATTCTCTTATAATTATTTGTATTTCTGTGGTGTGGTCTCTCTCACTTGTGATTTTATTTGGGTTCTTTCTCTTTTTTTCTTTGTAAATCTGGCTAGAGGTTTATCAATTTTACTGATTTTTTTTTTCACAGAACCAACTTCTGGTTTCATTGATCTGTTCTACTGTTTTTTGGGTTTTTTTTCTTTTTTTAGTTTCTATATCGTTTATTTCAGCTTTAATCTTTATTATTTTCTCCTTTCTGCTGGTTTTAGGTTTTTTTGTTCTTCTTTTTCTAGCTCCTTTAAGTATGAGGTTAGGTTGTTTATCTGAGGTTTTTCTTGCTTCTTGAGGTGGGCCTGTATTGCTGTAAACTTCCCTCTTAGAACCACTTTTGCTGCACCCCAAAAGTTTGAATGGTTTTGTGTTCATTCTCATTTGTTTCTATGTACTTTTTTATTTCCTGGTTGACCCATTCATTGTTTAGAAGCATGTTATTCAGCCTCCATATATTTGTGTTCTTTCCAGATTTTTTTCTTGTGGTTGAGTTCTAGTTTCATAGCATTGTGCTCAGAAAAGATGGATGGAATGACTCTAGTCTTTTTAAATTTGTTGCGGCTTGCTTTGTGGCCTAACATATGATCTATTCTGGAGAATGTTCTATGTGCACTTGAAAAGAATGTGCATTCTGCTGTTTCGGGATGGAATGTTCTGAGTATATCTGTTAAATCCATCTAGTCCAGAGTGTCATTCAAAGCCACTGTTCCCCTGTTGATTTTCTGTTTAGATGATCTGTCCAATGAAATAAGTGAGCTGTTAAAGTCCCTAACTATTATTATATTATTATCAATTAGCTCCTTTATGTTTGTTATTAACTGTTTTATGTATTTAGGTGCCTCCATGCTGGGTGCATAAATATTTACAATTGTTATATCTTCTTGCTGGTTTGTTCCCTTGATTATTATTTGGTGTCCTTAAAGGAAACCATTCTTTAAAAAATATGTTCTAATCCCAATCTTTGTCTTCTTTTCAGTTTGAATACTTTATTTGGTATACCACTTATATGATTCTACATCCAGGTGCTTAACCAGAAGGGAAGAAGTTAAACACTCAGATTGTATTTCAGAGAGAATCCTGAAAAACTCAGAGGTTTGGATAGCTTCCACACCATTTCAAGGATCACTGGGCAGTAATGATTTCTCCCCCTGTCCCTTGTCATCTGCTAGTGAGGCTGCCTGTTGGCAGCAGAGATCTCACAAGAGAAGGCCCTTCGGTGGATGGTGTTTATGTCTTCACTTCACACCCTTAATCTGGGTGGGAAGAAGGGCAGAAAAGAGCTCTTTTTTTCTAGAGGGTACACACATGAATGACAACAGTGAGCACCAGGAACCGTCACCCAGAGGATCCCAATAGAATAAAATTAAATCAGAGGGAGGGTAAAGAGTTTCAATAGCCTGGTAGAATCGAGCTGTGTTTTAACTAAGACGCTTCCGGCTCATTCCTCCATCTGTTTAATAGAGCATTTACATCAATTACTACTGCACTGCAGTAAAACAAGATGCTAAAAGCAAGACTTCCCCGGGAGATGGGGACAGTGTTGCTGAGCAGGCGGGCAGGACCAGGACTCCCGGGAGCTGATGGTGGTGGCTGCGTCCCCCCAAACAAATCTATTTCCTCACAGGGATTTGAGATGGAGTTCATAATGTGAACTTATTTCTTCGTTTGTTTCTCCCTTCTGGGGAGTGAGGGTGGTTACCATAGAAGTCAAGACTATTCAGAAACCTGAACCTCATTGCTGACCACACACACACACACACACACACAAAAGTTAGTTTTTAGGGTCAGAATCAACACTTGCAGGAAGGTAACTGAAGGAAATGTAGAGGTGACATTTCAGGGGGTGACACAAAGTCCAAAGTAACCACAGCATCCAGAATTCAGACTCTGTAACACCATGCTATCGTTCACACTCTAAAATGACCCTTTTCCTAAGGAAGTTAATTGTCGCTCTGCAAGACATCCACAAGCTTCCTGCCCTGGGGTAATTAGGCAGAGCCAGAGCTGAACCTTGGATTTAAGCAGAACAAATTACTTCAAGAGGCTTGGGGCACTGAGGGATTTTGCTGATTCCCCAATGAGTTTTCAGCTAATCTGTACTTATAGGAAAAAAATGAAATCTCACTGGGAAGTATTATCCTATATTCCTAATTTCCATACCTGACACTTACTGGGGATCCGTGGGAGAGAAAAATGGATGGGTCCGCTTCCCACCACCACAGAGTCACAGAATCTTGAGATCCCAGGTAAACCTAGCCTCTTACTTTACCATTGACGAGTGGCTTACGAGGGTTGCACCGCTCTGGCCTGTAGACCCAACACCTTAATACGTTTCCTGATTGTTCTCCCCACTCAGCCCTGGAGTCAGATGATCTGAGATGAAATTCCTGCTCAGCCACTTACAGGCATAATAGGCACTCAGTAAATATTTATTAAAGGAATAAATGAATGAATGGAGAATATTCATGACTTTAACAATATTTAGTGGTGAAACAATTTTTATCTGAAACTTTAAAAATTTTTTAAAAATTTTTATCTGAAACTCCAATATTTTGCTCAGCCAATTCAGCCTCTCATTTCCCTCCAGAAATTCCTCAGGCCCCTCCTAGGTGCCTCAGAACAGATAGAAAACCTAGAACCTTATAGAGTCATTAACATTTTTATTCTCGTATTTTGGCCTTTCCTCCATGAAGAGATATCTATTTTTAGATTTAAAAATTTGTTAATTGGACTTGTTCAAGGAATACTATTTTGTTTGTACCACACACATTTTCATCAAATTAGACTCTGAGTTCCCCAATAACAAGTATCATGTGATTTACACACAAATTGTGTGTTCTGTTTAACATTCCTTGAAGCCATTCCATTTCATTGACTTTAGGCAGATTACCTAACCGTTCTAATCTTCTTTATCTTATCCATAAAACAAGGACAACAAAACCTGTTCTTTCTTCTCACCTCACAGATGACTGTGATGCTCAAATGACACATGCAAAAGAAAATGCTCCTAATTGGCAGACATATTTACAAAGGGAAGACAATTATCAGGACTTCCCATCTGTGGGTGGGACTTCCCGTCTTTGGGCGGGATGTCTCATCTCTGGTGATGAATGAGGGGATGATAAGCCACAGGCTCTTGAATTCTTGTCAGGTAGATGCTAACAAAAATACCCAAACACTTTGGTCCTTTTTTCTTTTTTTTTTTAATACTTTAACGTGCAGAGTTTGATTTGAGTTAGGAATGTCAGGCTGCGGGGACAGCAAACACATCAGAGTTGGTTCCAACAGATTCGTTGTCAGCCCTCCTGAAAAGAAACATGGAGCCACCTCCCTTTTCCTACTTCCTCCAAGCTCCATAGGTTCTTATCAGCGTCACCCTCCCCGACTAGCACTTGCCAAAGGGTAAAAGAGAAAGGGGGCAGGATGAACCTCCCGCACCATCATTCCTGTTGCTTATCCTTTTAGCCAGACTTGCATCTTCACCTAAAATGGAAGAGAAAGGACAGTTACATTCACAATCTTCCTTTGATTTCCATGTGCTCTCTGTAAAATAGTGCCAAGAGTGTATCCATTTTTATTTTTATTTTTTTTATTTTTTATTTTTTATTTTTTTATTTATTTGATAGAGAGAGACACAGCGAGAGAGGGAACACAAGCAGGGCGGGGGGGGGGAGAGGGAGAAGCAGGCTTCCCGCCGAGCAGGGTGCCTGATGCGGGGCTCGATCCCAGGACCCTGGGACCATGACCTGAGCCGAAGGCAGACGCTTAACAGACTGAGCCACCCAGGCGCCCCGAGTGTATCCATTTTTAAAAACATGCTCTGAAATAATAAGGAACCGTTGTTATCTTTGTCATTTATTTATGCCAATACCTGAGTAAATATATGCTCAGAGTCAGAGGTAGGTGGTCAGCTAGCATAACGCCTGCCATAATAGGCACTCAATAAATATTTATTAAAGGAATAAATGAATGAATGGAGCATATTCATGACTTTAACAATATTTAGTAGTGAAATAATTAATTTTAAAATTTTTTGTCTGAAACTCCAGTATTTTGCTCAGTCATTTCAGCCTCTCATTTCCCTCCAGAAATTCCTCAGGCCCCTCCTAGGTGCCTCAGAACAGATAGAAAACCTAGAACCTTATAGAATCATTAACGTTTTTATTCTCGTATTTTGGCCTTTCCTCCATGAAGAGATACCTATTTTTAGATTTAAAAATTTGTCAGTTGGACTTGTTTAGAGAATACTGTTTTGTTTGTACCGCACCCATTTTCATCAAATTAGACTCTGAATTCCCCAATAACAGGTATCATGTAATTACACACAAATTGTATGTTCTGTTTAACATTCCTTGAAGCCGTTCTATTTCATTGAACTTGTTAGTAGAACTGATTGTCAGAAAAACCAAAAAGCAAAAGGATCCTGTCATGTGCCTGGTTTCACCAAGATTCTACAATCCTGTACTGATCTAAACAAGAAGCAACCCTATTTTCCCGTGGATTCCAGATGCAGCTAGGACAACTGAGTACAGTGTCTTAAACTGGATGGAACTATTTATATTGTTTTGTGTGTCTTGGTAGGAAGCTGAAATGTATTCTCGTGCTATTCACTGCAATGAGGTTTTATACAACAGAAGAATTTTTTGTGGGAAGAGAGCTCAAGGGGGCCCTTCATCCATTTCTCACTCAAAGGCACAACAGTAGACCCTTGGCATTTGAGGAATTCCAAATAAGAAATTCCACCACCGACTATGATCTTCTTCACAAAAGTATGTTAAGTTCAATGGAAAAGAGCAAAGTGATCTCTTTGGACCCTTCCAGATGGCTGCTGCAAACGAGGCGATAAATAGAGAACAGTGAAGTCTGGTAGAAACAGAGATATTGGCAGTTGGCTAGGCTCACTTACTAGCTATGAGATGTGTTCCCACACACCAGCTTTAAAGCGCACCCATTCCCACAGACCTGTACCTCTGAAACAAATAATACATTATATGTTAAAAAAAAAAAAAGAAGAAGAAGATGATAGTAGGAAGGGAAAAATGAAGGGGGGTAATCGGAGAGGGAGACGAACCATGAGAGACTATGGACTCTGAGAAACAAACTGAGGGTTGCTGGAGTGGTGGGCGGTGGGAGGGATGGGGCAGCTGGGTGATGGACATTGGGGAGGATATGTGCTATGGTGAGCGCTGTGAATTGTGTAAGACTGTTGAATCACAGACTTGTACCTCTGAAACAAATAATACATTATATGTTAAAAAAAGAAGAAGAAGAAGAAGAAGAAGATAGCAGGAGGTGAAAAATGAAGGGAGGGAAATCGGAGGGAGAGACAAACCATGAGAGACTATGGACTCTGAAAAACAAACTGAGCGTTCTAGAGGGGAGGGGGCTGGGGGGGGTGGGTTAGCCTGGTGATGGGTATTAAAGAGGGCACGTTCTGCATGGAGCACTGGGTGTTATATGCAAACAATGAATCATGGAACACTACATCAAAAACTAATGATGTAATGTATGGTGATTAACATAACATGATAAAAAAAGAAAAAAAAAGAAAAAATATAAATAAAAAAATGTTATTAACATAACATAATAAAACAAAAAAGTTAAAATAAAAATTAAAATAAATAAAATAAAATTTTAAAAAAGCACACCGATTCCTATCTCAGCCAATCTAAAACTTACTACATACCATGGGATTTTCAGATCACTTGTAAATAATTTAAACTCCAGAGGTTACATCTGAGATAGAGGTCACTTTATTCTAAAAAAAGTCATCTGAGACTGCATCCAAGGGGAATCAATCCTACTAATCTTTTCATGAGACACCGTCCATCAGTCAGTCAGTAACTATCTACTTAGCCATTCCAACATCACTGTTGCTAGTTCCGGAACAAGTAAAGCGTCCCTTCCAGAATGTGGTTCCAAAGCTCTAGCACCTTCTTTAAAGGTCAATGGCACAAAATTCTGCTCCTGATGCCGCAGATGTTTGTTGGTATTTTCCATCAATGTTTGCTTTTTTGTGTTCTATTTTAACTGGAAAATTTGAAAAGTACACAATTAAATCACTATAAAAAACATACACCATAGACAAAGAGGTTTCAATTAAGAAATCTAACCACATTTTAAGGATTTGACGCAAACTCTGGCATCAGATGAGAAAATACTGTCATAACTGGAGTAGGAATTATACGCAAGCCAATAAGTTTCCAACATCCCCATCATTACTAGGAATATAAACACATTCACTCATCTGAAATGATTCAGGAAAACCTCAGTTTTTGAACTTTTTAAATAAAATGTTTAAGTAATATTCTCTTAAGTTTTGTACCACATGTTCTACCAAAAGAATTTGAGACAATCTACATATCAACGTAAGTCGAAACACAAGATATTGGACACAGAGAGAAAAAAGATCAGATTGTACCTAAAATAAGGGTGCACTTGTGGTCCCCAGAATAAGGCAACTTGGTGCCCCTTGGTAAAAATATCAGGTTGCAAGTTTTCTTATCTGCTACAGCAAATTAAAAAGCCCACAAACAATAAACAAGCCCACAAAAAATAACAAATCTATTTTTATCTAGAGGTAGGATTTTGCACATTCATCACATTTTGAAAAGAGGTGAGAGATTTTTTTTTTTTTTAGATTCAAAAGAACAAAGAGTCAAGCGAAGACAAAAGACAACTACAGCCAACCAGCTTTGCGTAGCATCCCCAAGGCATCCTGGGATGATACAAGCATCCCCAACCGCCTATTTTAGTAGCATTTGCAGCAACCAAATGCCAGTTAATTTGCAGATTTCATACACCCCACTCTGCCTTCCCTGGAACTGGGTCCGGAGTCCAGGGCCTTCCACAGTACATGTGGGGAGGGGTCCAGACAGATGCTGAGATGGCCACTGGTCCCCCCAGGTCAAGGCTGGGCGGTCCATCCCCTTGCCCATGTGGGACCACACACGGCCTGCCAGCCTTACGGCTCCCTACCTCCCATTCCTGGCTTCTGCAGGAAAACTGCGTCCCTCTATCCCTCTAGCAGAGCCCTCGATGCCCATCATCCTGCCCCTTTCTTCATCTAAGAAATTCTTTTCTAGTTTGAGGGAAGGAGACCTTCTTCATTCTTTGATATTTCTCTAAACATTTTACTGGAGCTCGGAGTCCCTTGCATCTTCCTAATATTTTTAAGGAAACCAAAGCCAGGAAGTCTTGTCAGCTATTTCCCGTGTTCTTCCTTGTCCCATTCCTCTCCTTAAGGATGAGCAAGAGATCTCCTTGACAATTAGAAGGGGGCAGGGGAGCATAGCAAATTATCCATGCCCTCCTCAATGTGGCCTTCAGAACCCTGCATCCTCCAGCTTTTCCCCACCTCCAGCGGCCCAGCACCACCTGTCCCCTCCCTGCCCTGCAGCCACGGAGGTCTCTCCACGGTCCTTTGTACTCACTGCGTTCTTGGTACTACAGAGTCTTTGCGCGTGCTGTTCACACTACCTGAAAGACTCTTGCCCTCTTCTCTAGTAATTAAGCCTTTTCAGCTCAGATACCACTTCCTCGGAAGCCTTTCTGTGCCTGTGTGTCCCTTTTTAAAATATTCCATAGCACAGTATTCCCCTCCTAGTAGCCATATCCCACTTGGTACTTAGTATTTATGTACCCACCTCTCTTTCCAGACTGTAAGCTCCATAAACTCAGACTACCTGGCTTTGAGATCACTCTTGCTTTCTATAGAATTTGGCACTTAAATAAATACTGAACGGAATGACTAAACGAAAGAAAGAAAGAAAGAAAGAAAGAAAGAAAGAAAGAAAGAAAGAAAGAAAGAAAGAAAGAGAAAGAGAGAGAGAAAGAAAGAAATTCAATAAGTAAACTCAATAAATAAATGCTGAGTGAGTGAATGAATGTGCCCACTGTCTCCTTTCTCCTTGGCTCTCTGCTCTTCTGTGAGCCCCTGTGATTTAGCTTTTTTTTTTTTAAAGATTTTATTTATTTGACAGAGAGAGATAGTGAGAGCAGGAACACAAGCAGGGGGAGTGGGAGAGGGAGAAGCAGGCCTCCTGCTGAGCAGGGAGCCCGATGCGGGGCTCGATCCCAGGACCCCGGGATCATGACCGGAGCCAAAGGCAGACGTTCAATGACTGAGCCACCCAGGCACCCTGTGATTTAGCTTTTATATGTATCATCTGTCAAGGAGATACATACTTTCCACCAAGTGGTAAAATAACCTTCTGTATCCGGTTGTCTGTGTGGTTCAATCAGTTAAGCCTCTGACTGTTGATTTCAGCTCAGGTCATGATCTCAGAGACGTGAGATCAAGCCCCACGTCGGGCTCCACACTCAGTGGGAGGCTGCCTAAGATTCTCTCCCTCCTTCTGCCCCCACCCCTCAAATAGATAGATAAATCTTAAAAAAAAAAAAAATTACCTTCTGTATCATGTTCCTTTAAACCTCCCGTCTTGGCTACTTGTAAACAGTTGCACTCAGGGGCTTCTTGCTAAATTTCGGATTTACCATTGAACACATTTGTGGGTGCTATAGTTAGCCAACCCCTTTAAAATAATTTCCTTCTTTTCTTTTTATTAAGCTTTTGTAAGCGTGAATTATGCATTCCCACCTGAAAGCTTGAATACTTTTTGACTTTGCTTTAGCCTGCAGTCTTAAGGGTCATGGGAAAGAGAAATTTGAATTGCATTCCATTTTCAGCTAAAGGAAACTAACTTTTGAGTTGAGTCTTGCCGACGACGCAGTTAAGCACAATGAATGGCCTACTTTGTTTAATGACTGGCAGGCCTGTGAGTCACAACAGTATAATAACCTAATTCACATGCCCAGGTGATGGGCACCTTATCAAAGCAGTAGCCATTGTCACCTGCCAGAAAGTTCTGCAGTCCTCCAATCAGATAACTGATCTATACACATCAACACTCTTCAAAGACCAAAATTACATCAATGAACCAGAATTTAGGAGACCTTTGGCTAACTTCTGGAAGCAGTAGTAGGCTGGATGTTAGAGGTGGTGGCCCCAAAATTTATATAGGAGAGAATTCGAGGCAGCAGTCTGCTTGGAAGATGAGGATCACAGCTGCTTTTGGGTAGAAAATGTCAAACGTCCACATCATATAATGGGGAGCTGAGTTGACGAGGATTATAGAAGAGGGAAGGCTAGAGTCCCCATTCCTCACCTCTCGGCTCCAAATGGCGTTTACTTCCTGAAAACAAACTGCTGGTTTTTTTCTGCCCCCAACCCCAGCCCCCTCCCGGAATAATGGTAGCTTTTAATGATGGTATTGCCCTTTGAACCTTCAGAGCCCACAGTCTGCTTAACTCACCTTACAGTGCCTAGAACCAGAACCAAAGGCGCTTAATAAATACATCTCGATCAGGAGAAATATAGTAATGTACAGTGGTTAAAAATAGGGTGTCCATATATATCTCTTCCATGCATACTGAGAAATACATTTTACTTTTGGCGCCATTTAAGATTTAACACTTGCGGAAATCGTTCTCTTTTTGCTGTTTATCTTTTAGTCGGCTGGCTCTCTTTCTCTCTCTCTCTGGTTATTTCGGTGCACCAAAAATTATTGAAAAAGATTCTCCTCTCCTCTTTAGAAATCAACTCTAAAACCTCCAAAGCCAAAAGTGGTATTTTTCACAAATTCAAAAGGAGTGCAGGCACAATACCAGTGATAAGTTACCAGGGTTCCTATGTGGTAGAGATTTTTGCATTCAATAGTGAAGCGATCATTCTCTGAGACATTTATTAACATTTCATAATGTGCAGTTTGGGTCTCTAAGAGACGCAAGGAACTGACCCTGCAATTCAAGTAAATAGCCACTAGGGGGGGTGAGCGATACAATCAACCCCAAATCAAGGCTGCGATCAAGTTTTCATGTAATGTCGAAAAATGCACTTTCTCTTTTTCCACTGTGGAGCTTCCCGTTAAGACAGTTGACCCTGCATGATCTTATTAGATGCTATGTAATGACACTTCATAACCCAAAGTTTTACGTAGAATAAAATAAAATATAAACCTTGGAAGCGTGATAATTTTTTTTTTTAAAAGATTGACTAACATAACATAAAATAAAATTTAAAAAAAAGATCACAGATGAAATAGCAATACTTAAAATGGAAAAAAAAAAAGATTTTATTTATTTATTTGACAAAGAGAGACAGAGCGAGAGAGGGAACACAAGCAGAGGGAGTGGGAGAAGGAGAAGCAGGCTTCCCGCTCAGCAGGGAGCCCGACGCCAGGCTCGATCCCAAGACTCCGGGATCATAACCCGAGCAGAAGGCAGACGCTTAAGGACTGAGGCACCAGGTGCCCCGAAAGCGTGATAACTTGCGTATCCGTCCTCCCAGGGTCCCTGGATATGGACCATCTCTTGTCATCCTTCTGTTCCCAATGGCATCGAGGGCACTGAAAGGACTGTCTGCCCTGGAACTGGCTCTATGAATGCTTGTCGAATCCTCCAGAGAATCATGTCCTAGTCATCAAATCCTGACTTGATCATGTCTCACTTGTCTACTTTTTCTCCTGGGTCCTTCTCTCAGGCCCCTGCCTTTCTGGAATGACGAGTGGGGGCACTTCGGACATGCAGAAGAAAATGTAAGTGTTTTCTGAATCTAGTCTGCAATCTTGGTCTCCTCCTGAGGATCTACCACTTACTCCGACAAAGAAGAAACCACTAAAACTCCAGCTCAGTTCAAGGATCTGATCTTTGACATAGAGCCATGCTGCTCAGTGTGGCCTGAGCCCCGTGACACTGACTGGCCTCAGGTGGGAGCTTGTTCAAGTCTCAGACCCCACCCCAGGCCTCCTGAGTCAGAATCTGCATTTTATAAAGTCCCAGGCAAACTTCTTGCCCATTACCTTTTCAGAGGCCCCGAGACAGGCCCTTTGGGCACAGAGCTCAGCCTCTCCTAGATACAAATGCTGCTCACCTCTGTAGCCTTCCCCTCCCCTGCCTCTCTCCCTTGGGTGCATCTGGCCAGGGAGTCCTCAGGGATGAATGAAGTCTGTCACAGGCCATCCCCTGGCCTCCTAGGCCTCACCCCACATCACAGTGTTTAGACCCCTCAGAGGCCTGGCAAGACTCCTGCTTGGCTCAGTTCATGGCCACCCCCAACCCTAACAGAGGCTTCCTTGTCTTCAGCTGTAGAACCTCCCTCTGGCAGGACCCACAGGTGACTCCCAGATAATTTTGGGTCCTGCCTGGGCCATTTCAGAACCTCAGGGCAGCTTGGTAAAACCCTTCCTGAGAGCCTTCATCTACCTGACTACACCTGGCTACTAATTTGTCTCCCCTCCACCTGGTATGGAGGCAAGTCACTGACTCTGCAAGTCAGTCTCCCCCGGGACCCCAAATTAGAGGGCGGGCTCATCTGACTTCCACACGCTGCTCAGTTTGTCCAGAATATCATCCCCATGGCCAAAGCACAGAGAGGGGAAATCACTCTGCTTAGTGGCTTCCCTGAAAATGCCAGGTGTCCTCCCACCTCAGGGCCTTCGCACTTCCAGTTCCCTGTTTGTAAGTTTACCTCTCCCGACCATACGTTGCTGTAGGCTCCCTTGCTAACCTCACTTAGGTCCCTGCTCGATTGGCACCTCTTCAGTGAGGTCCTGACTGACCACTCAGTTAAAACTGCAACCTCAAACATTATTGGACTCTTTACTCCTTTCTCTGCTTTGTTTTCTTTTTTCATGGCGCTCATCACCACCTGACATTATTGTCAGTCTCTCCCACCAAGTCACAAGTTCTGCGAGGGCAAATGTTTTTCCATTTTGTTGGTTCTTTTTTATTCATGGAAAATTTCCTGGTTCATTTGAACCTGAACGTGTAGAAGGAGAAAGATGATTACATTTTTGGATTGGAAGGAGTTTTGTTTTTGTTTTTTTTTTTGAAGATTTTTATTCATTTGACACAGAGAGAGACAGCAAGAGGGAACACAAGCAGGGGGAGTGGGAGAGGGAGAAGCAGGCTTCCCGCTGAGCAGGGAGCCTGATGCGGGGCTCGATCCCAGGACCCTGGGACAGTGACCTGAGCCGAAGGCAAACGCTTAACGACTGAGCCACCCAGGCGCCCCATGAATTGGAAGGAGTTTTAATGGCAATACCCAGGGGCACCTGGGTGGCACAGTCGGTTAAGCAACCGACTCTTGGTTTTGGCTCAGGTCATGATCTCGGGGTCCTGGGATTGAGCCCCGCATTGGTCTCGCGCTTAGCTTGGAGTCTGCTTGAGATTCTCTCTCCCTCTCCTTCTTCCCCTCCCTCTCATGCTCTGTCTCACTCTCTAAAATAAATAAATAAATAAATCTTTTTTAAAAAACGGCAATGCCCACATTGCTCCTTGCCCTGCTTTCCCACTGAGTAGCCAGCATGCGCCCTGCTGTCCCGGACACCCCAGCCTACAGCAAACGGGGGGCAGGGGGGAGAGGAAAGGGGGCTGCAGCCACCTGCTCCTCTGGACACTTAAAATGTGAAAGAAATAATCTAGCAATGAGAATGTCCTTAAAACAGAGGCTGAACATGTGTTTCCATTCTTTGCAACCTCAGAGAAAAGCTAATGAACAAAGCAAGGTGGGGGTTCTCCTGGGAAAGTCTGTGTTGGGCCGTCATCATCGGAACAGTCACCGTGGGGCCACGAGACCTGGGCGGAGGCTGTGTGGTGGGGTCGGTGAGGCTGGGGGCTCCTGGTGTGTCTTCTCCGCTCCCTTCTTGTTCTGTCCTGCCCCCCTTCAGCAGCCACCGGGCTTGTCTCCCATCGGCCTCGGCCCCTCTTTGTTCTGAGCTTGCTGGGCATGCGGTGTAGACGGCTCCACCACTGGGCCATGACTCACCTACCGCCAGGAACATCACCAGGCAGCCTCGTGCCCCATTTATGTGCAGAGGGTGCCCACGGCTACATGAAAGGGGAGCCGAGTGAAGGGACCCGCGATCAGAGGAGGCTGCCCCCCCCCCGCACCGTCCTTCACTGTGGGGGCCATGCAGCCCCTCTGCAGTCCTGTGGCGCTGCCCTGCTCCTCGGAATCAGCCGCCACCCGTCAGCAGCCCCTGGCCAGAGACCCAGGCGAGCAGCCGAGGTTTGGAGATGGTGCAAGGGAACGGGGACCCGAGGCCACAGGACTCCACAGCAGAGCAGGAACCGGACCCCGAGCCCCAGCTCCTCCGTCACAGAAGCCTGGCAGGGAGAAGGGGGACGGGCCCATGGTTCGTGACTGCTGCTGTGCCCGGGCTTCCCGGTGATCATAGGAAGCACTACATATGCTCACACCAGGGTGCTTCGTCTCCTCGTCATGCTTGACCCACATGTGAGATCAGTGACTATTGTCACCGACATCTTCTAAGCCAGACTCCGGGCTGAGTGCCCCGTGGCTGGGGTCACCCGGCATTTTCATGGCCCCACTGCACAGGCGAGGAACTGAAGCTTAGGGAAGTCTGGAAACGGTGCCAAGGCACTGGGGCCAGTGTGGCTCTGGAACACGGTTCCATCCCCTCCACGCTCCCAGTTCTCCCTCAGCTCGGTCTCCTTCACGTCCTTCGGAAGGGCTGGAAGGAAAGGCAACAGACACCCGAGTCCTGAGCAGCCCCAGGGAGGATTTGCAACACACAGTGATCTGAAATGGAAAAAAAGAGGCATTTCTAGACCCAGAGCATATTTGTTCCAAGTAAGGAGATCTTTGTCTTCCACAGAATCGCAGACCAGGTGAGGACCGAGCCGCGGCTCCGATAGGAAGGAATTAAACCTTTTCACCAACAGTTTCCTTTCAGGGGAAAAGGGTTTGGAAGAGCACAGTTGGTACTATTTTACTAATTTTTAAAGTGCAATTAAGAAAACACCTTTAAGTGCAGAGACAAACCCGCAGCATGAAGTAGATCTTGATAACCCGGACCTTGCAAGGCCAAGCCCCGTGGTCAGGTGGACCTCAGCCAGGTGCAGAGGTGGGGACCTCGAGACCCCTGCCGGGGCCTCCTTCTCTGACCACAGCCTACTGGAGTAGGATCTGCCCCTCATGGGAGATGTGACTAATAAATCTCACGCGTTAGCCAACTGGCTGCGTCACTTCAGCGGACTTGCCTCAATTCAAAGGGAATCAAGAAAGCTCCCTCGGTCCCAACAACGAAGACTTCTGTGGTGGCTGCATTAAGAGAAATTTTTTTTAATGTAGCTCATGTTGCTGGCCTCTTGGCCCCAAGGCTTCAGCGTGTTTGCCTAATTCAGGAGCGCTCTATCCCCATATATTTGGGACTACACCTAAAAATTGGCATCAATCATGAAATCGTCCCGTATGGCTGTGCCTGAGGCCACTGAGGCAAGTAGTCCCCTGGCCAGGGGCTGTGTAAGCCAAGCACACACTTCTGCATTCAGTACAACACTGTCCTATGTGGAAGGTTTACTCTTAATATATATATATAGAGAGAGATGGGTTTGATTCTTTTCCTAAGGATACAAAATATACTGCAGAAAAAGAAACAGAACTATCTTAAACATTTACCAAAAAAGCAACTTTATAAAGAATAGAAAATACAACTTTCCTTTCAGTGCCTGGAAACGTATTGGATACAGACTTTAAAAAAAAAAAATTACAAAAGTCTGTAACTTTGTGTTCTTAAAGTATTACTTATATTGGATATAAGGCCATTATTCTTTTTAAAATATGAGATTTTCTCTACATATATAACTACACTGTGCTTTCCCATTAAATAATTGGGACCCCGAGTTGCCCTGGCTGATTCTGGACATGAGGACGGACATCTGCCCCTGACCTTCATCCTTCCACACGTTTACTGGGTGCCAGGCCTGGCAGGACATTTTGAAGGGATGACTGTTGACAAGATGCCTGCCCTCGGGGCACTTATATCCACAAGTAATAAAGAAATAAGGGAGCAAGTGTATGGAGCAGGGCCAAACCCGGGGTGCTGTGAGGGAGAGTAAGTGGCTAGAGAAGGTGGTGTGGATGGCAGCCCCTGGGGAAGAATAAGCCAGCCAAGGGAAGAGCCAAGAGCAAAGCAAACCAAATGGAAACAGCAGCAGCTTCCAGAACTGGGGGGCTTGGGGACGCCCAGACAGCAACAAGGCCAGAGCGCTCTGGTCTGGGAGAAAGCTGAGAAGTTGCTTGGGTGGAAGTTTGAGTATATTCTAGAAGGATGGGAAACCACTGCAAGAGTTTAGCAAGGAAGCCACATGACTGACATACAGTTTTTGAAGATCATTCTCTTTATCTTGGTTGTGGTTACATGAGTCTACCACGTGACATGATAGCATACACACACACACGTGCGCGCGCGCGCACACACACACACGCACGCACGCACAGAAGCGCACAGGGTCATAAAAATCCCCTCTGTGGGTTGCACCAATGCCAATATCCTGCTTGGACATTTATTTCTTGTTGTGATAATTGTGTAAGCTGTGATTATTGGCAGAAACTGGGTGATGGGTACACGGGATCTCCTTGCACATTATTTTTTGCACCTTCCTGTGAATCTATGATTATTTCAAAAGAAAAAAGTAAAAAACAAACAAACAAACAAAAGGTCATTCTGGTTCCAGGGTGGAGAACGGATGGAAGGGAGGTTTTGCAGCAAATATGGCAAGACATGGTGGTGGGGCTTGGAACAGAGGCAGAGGGAGAAAGAAGAAGAAGGACTTAAATTTTAAAATTGAAATAGGAACTCTCAGCAGATTTAGATGTTATGGGGCCAGGGATGGGGCAGTGGGGGAGGGGAGAGGATGACTCAGAGGTTGGAGGCTTCAGCAGCTGGCTGGATGGTGGTTATATTCTGTAACTTTTTTCTGGGAACAAAAAAAATCCTGGGGAGAAAAGTTCAAACTGGCTGTCACTTCAAAATAACAAACCTAAATAAGCATCTTGGACACAATGTGTCATTAATAATACTGGGAATAAAATATTTAAAAGAGAGTAGATTTTAGACAGTCCAGAAGTGAAATGAACTTAGAAACTCTGGACTCTGATCCAGGTTTTGCTCTGTATTGTGTGACCCTGGACAGGTCATTTCTTTCCCTCAGGCCTCCTTTTTTCACCTGCAAAAAAATGGACTAAACAGAAGATCTCTGAAATTCTGCCTTAAAAATTCCGAGAGGGGTGCCTGGGTGGCTCAGCCGGTTAAGTGTCTGCCTTCGGCTCAGGTCATGGTCCCAGGGTCCTGGGATCGAGCCCCACGTCGGGGTCCCTGCTCGGTGGGAAGCCTGCTTCTCCCTTTCCCACTCCCCCTGCTTGTGTTCCCTCTCTCGCCGTGTCTCTCTTTGTCAAATAAATAAAATAAAATCTTTAAAAAAATTCCAGGAAACAATATTGAAGTTGGGAGACCCTTTTTAACATCCTTACTGACTCCAGGTATGGTAAGTGGCACAATGGTGTGTGTTTTCTCTGGACACCAATTCTCAGAACATAAGTTGCTTTTAATTTCATATCTATGCCAACTTCGCTTTGCAGGAAGAGCCCCCGGGTGGCTTCTAGTCCATGAAAATCAGCACCGTTGCAAAGCCTCCCAGCCCATGTAAGGGCAGTAATAAAATACACGGTGCACCCGGGATGCTCTTCTATTCTGTTTAATTTAAGCTCTCCGCGGTCTGCACCCGGATTAGCCTCGAGACACAGAGAAGCCACTGCTGACGGGACTGAAACCGTATCTGGGCTTCATGGATACGGTAGGTGTCCATTCAGTGCGCCTGGCTCCCTGCCACGACATGCCGCTGCCTTCTGCCTCCTCCACTGCTGTAATTAGACTATGATCCCCCCTTCCTGTCCTCAACTATGGGCAGGGTCACTTCCCTGGAGGCTATATTTTGAGTCTGATTTGATTGATACGCTGCATTTGTCAAACTGTGGGTGTTGCTTATCCACAGGACTATTTCTTACGAAGCCCAAGCAAAGGGGTCTTTGAAAAGGAATGGCCTACAGAAGCACGTGAGCAGGAGCCCTACATGTGTATGAAAGCCTGATGGGAATGCAAACTCTGCTGCAGGGCAGGAGATGCATCCATCACTCCCTTGACTCAGTGGGCATTTATGTGGGGGCCTGCTAGGCAGCAGGCACGTAGGAGGGGACCAGGGAGCAGCTGCCCCTTCGGGGAGTCTTGCTGAGGCCACACGTCCCAGACAGCGAGACACCCAGAGAAACTCAATCCTAGGAGCCCTTCCTGCAAGCACATCACTTTTCAGATCACACACAATTAGATTTTCCAGGTGAGGTCTCTGAATGGCAATCATATGAGCAGGAGGATATGGAGAGAGTTGTAGTCACCTGGCCGTAGCTGGGAGGTGGCCGAGCGGGCATCTGGCTCCAGGGTCCTAACCTAACCTAACCTAACCTAACCGTCCTAACCACCAGGCTGTGCTCCCACTATCCCACAGAGCCGTGCGAGCTGCGGAGGGCAGGCCGAGAAGCAGCCCCCCACCTCTGACTCCGGCCCTTGGTTTCCCAGGCCTGGAGCTGGATGGAACGAACTGCTGAGGGCCTTCGGCATTTCAGTGCTGCTGGGACACGCGAAAGCCCCGAGCATCTCGGGTTGCTCTGCTGAGCTCAGCAGCAGACACGGTATTCGGCGGGCTGGGGCAGGGCTGGGGCAGGGCTGGGGCAGGGCTGGGGCAGATGTGTCACACAAGCCAACTGCTGTGTGCCCGACTTCGTGAGTGCCGTGCCGCTAGCAAGCCACCGAGAGTACCAGGCTTGCCTCTGATCCCCCATTTCCAGCCCCGAGTCCCAGTAAAGAACTGCCACCTGCGGTTTGGGCTGCGTCCGGAGTGGACCCGCATGACAGCACAGAAGCGCAGTCACTGCCCCCACCCCCCAGCCCCCACTGCTCGCTGCTCATTGCGTCATCTCCTGCCCCACAGGACCACAAAGACATGGAGGTGGGAAGACCAGTCAGCTTTGTCATTTTGCAGCAAGGAGTTCTGGGCATTTTCAGAGGGGCCCCCGGAAGAACCAACGCATTAAGCACTGGGCAGGGGGACTGGCGCGTGCATAAGCAGGGGTTGGTGACAGACTGGCCACTTTTGTCCGGCCAGCCTAACATGCTTTCACTGAGGTTCCCCAGGGGCAGCCTCTCTAGCTGCACGAGTCTGAGGAAGCTTCTGTCGCTGGGGAGGGGCCTGTTGTGATGCTAAGGCCTCCGCCACGGGGCAGCTCTTCTGCGCTCCCAGCCCTGCCAGGCAGTGACAGGCTGTTCGACAATGAATGATCCCCAAATGTCCTCCCACAGAATCCAAGTCTGATCAACACCCTTATCAAAGGAGACGGCCTACATCGAGAAAGATCAAGGGTCATCAGAGTAATGCTGCTTTCTTGAAACCATTATCTGTGACACTCAAAGATAGAACGTACCTGAGCTGTGGGGTCATATACTTCTAAAGCAACTTGGACATGGCAATGGTTTGGTTGCTCAGAATGGGTTAGAGATACCTTGAGTCTGTTTCACCTGCCATGGACCAGGGCCCCAGGGCCCCGCGTGCACGCTCGGCCAGGGTTCTCTCCTGGGGCAGGAGCCTCTACCAGGGGTCATGTGTGCTTTGAGTAAAGCCCAGGTGGCCTGGGGACAGCTGACCCACAACAGTAGGGCTCAGCAGCAAGGAATGGATTTGGCAGATCACCTCTGAGGACAGAACAGTGAAGGTACCTCTGAACGTCCAATGATCAATCATTATCTTGAAAATGGTGACTACTCCCTTCCTTCTACATTTCACTTCCTGATTGGGTCCCCGAAAGGCTAGCACCCACTCCAGCCAGTGCCCCGATTTTTAAAGCAAGAAAGGAGAGAAAGAGATAATGTGCTGGGAGCAACTTCCTGTGATTATCTTATGAAATCATTTGAGTTTTTATTTATAACCAGACCATAAATGCCATCTAAAATGATAAGCACGTACACATTCTCCCTAGCCCACACCCATGCATTGCTTGTCTTCTAGGCATTAACATCATCCTACATATCTTATTATTTATATAATTGGTAATTTTATATAAATCATATTAATTAGGGATATTGCCTGTGTGTTCTTATCATGTTGCTTTAGGTACTCATACCACAGGGGCTCAAAAATCCTTGTTGAATGAATGAATAAATGAATTAAAAGGCAAACATCAAGTCAACCATAAATTGACTCAGAGTCCACCACTGGCTGGACATCAAGGCATTGCTTCTCTCTTTGATTATGAACTGAATTATGTCTTCCCAAAATTCATATATTGAAGCCCTAAGCCCAAGAGTGGCTGTATTTGGAGATGGGCCTATAAGGAGGTAATTAATGTTGAATGAGTTCATAAGGGTGAGGCCTTGATCCAAAAGGATTAGTGTCCTTAACACCAGAGAGTGGCCCCCCCCCCAAGTGAGGGGACAACGAGGTGGCAGCCACCTACAAGCCAGGAAGAGAGCCTTCACCAAAACCCAACCATGCACCTGATCTCAGACCTCCAGCTTCTAGAAGTGTGAGAAATCAACGTCTGGTGGGGAAGCCCCCTAATCTGTGGTATTTTGTTACGGTGCCCGAGCTGACTGAGACAGTCCCCTCCCCGTGTGCCTCCTCCCTCGGTCCCTGCAGCTTTTCTGTTTTTAGCCCCCAGGGTCCTGGCCCTCATCCCTTGGTGTCAATCTAGAGACACTTCGTTCTAAGCAAAACATCTGTCCAGTCTCATGACTTAAAACTGACTTTAATGTGTTATTCCTCCTACAGAGTCCCTGTATTTTCTTTTCCTAAAACTAAAGCATTCATAGCAAGGGGGAGTTATCAGTGAAAAGACGAGAAGACGCCAGGCTTCCACACGAGGAGTCAAACTCACTCTAGGGTCTAGGAATGAGGACTTCACCTTAAGGATACACATGTGTGGGAGCAAGGGAAATGGGGAAATCCCAGAAAAGCTGACCCAGCAACCACCTGGCCACAGGATGAACAGGGGCCACTGCACAGCCAGCCCCCCAGAGAGCAGACCCCAGCACAGGAGCCGGAAGGAGCCCCATTCAAGGCCATGCTGGTGGACAGGTATCCTGTCCACAGGGGCTGGAGAGTGTGGATCCCCAGGTCAGGGTGAGCCAGCCCTCGCTTTCCTCCCTGTCTGGCTCCTGCCTGCCCTGTGGCCCTTGCACCTCAGCCTTCCTGCCTTCTGCTTTCTGGTCACTGCTGTGCACTCACGGCCCCTCCCCGTGTGTGTCTGCAAGTCTTTCCTCAGGATCCATCACCAACTAGTAGCTTTGACCTGGTTCTCCAAAGCAAATTCCAGAAAGAGAGAGACTGGTTGATCTTTTTGCTCCTCTTGAGTAAGACTGTTACCCCAAACTCTCACAAGCTGCCAGAGAGCCCAGGCTGCTTGCCCTTGAGGCAGGAGTGCTCCCCAAACCCAGCTGTCTCAGAGGGGTGGGATCCATCGGGTTGGGCTGGGGCTGGATTGCGGGGGTGGAATTGGGGGGAGGGAGTGGTCGGATTGACTGGTGGGGCCCAGGGAGGGGGTGGTTCTTGTGATGCCAGGCACACAGCTAGGGACACATGGTGGGTGAGCTGTTTCCCGAGGAGGAGGCTGCATACTGTTGGCATGCCGAGAACCAGGCCAGTCTGGTGCCAAGGAAGCATCTGGTGTGTCACTTGGAAGGATACTCAGACAAGAGGGAGTGGCAGACGCTGAAGACAAACCATCTATTTCATAGCTTCACCTTGGGCTTGAGCTACATGCTGTGGGAATTTGCCCAACCCATGCCATCTTCCCTTTACCACTCTTTATATATTCATTATATGGATGTGAAATATTCATACATATTAAATAAGCAGAATTATTTGTTCTGGTTCTGGAGATACCTGTTCTTAAAAATAGCCCAAGTGTGAAGGTCAATGTACAAAAGAGACGTGGCCCAGAAACTCCAATAGCCACATCTCCATCCCTCCTCCCAGCAAATGCTGCAACAAGCCAAGACACAATGAATGCCATTAAGAGGAAACCTAAATGCTCTCCAGGGACACAAACACTTTCCTAGCTTCTATCGCTCCGCCAACATCACAGACAAGAGGGCTGATCTGGCTTGAAACCACTTCAAGTTCTAAAAATGGTTCTCTCCCTCTCTTTTTTTTAAATGGCTCTTTAAAAAAAATACTATCATGGAAATCATCAAGGCTGGGCTTCATACATGCCACTCCAAAAAAGAAAAAACCACATCACTGTCCTTCTTTCCTCCCCCTCTCTTCCTCCTCCTCCTCCCCCTCATTCTGCAGGTACTCTGAAATGTGAGGTGAAGTCTCCAACTAGAACAGAAGGAACTGACAACATCGCCCCCCATGTTAATGGATCACGCGCTAGGGACAGCCAGGGATTTAAAGCTCTGGATGAGCAGCCTCTTCCTGAACCAGTAATTCCCCATTTGTCTGCTGAGATCAGGTCTGCCATCAGTGCTCATGTCCATTTGAAAGATTTTGAGCTGTTATATTTAATGAAAGCAACTTGTCCTTCATCAGTAAAGGTGAAGAGAGTTGGCTTTTCTCCAGCCATTTCTTTAAAAAAAATTAAATGGGCAAATAGCTTTGAAACCACCCAGAAATGAGCTCTTACAGTCCCAGCTGTTGAACAAAATTGCTCAAGGGACAAAAGAAGCCAATTGAAAGTTGGGAGCATCTACCATCGCATCAACATCCATTCATTCACTGTGTGCCTTCCCTTAGCTAGAGGTGGAGAGGACACCAGACATGGCCACTGGTCCCAAGGGGCATGCGTACTACCATGGATAGTAACAGCCAGCTCTTACTAAGCACCTATTCTGTGTTAACGACTTATATGCATTGTCCCTGGTCCTTACAACAATCTTCTAAGGCAGGTGACAAATAATTTAATTGAGGAACAGGCCATGTATATAAATGAAAAAAAAATAAGGAAATATATGTAAAGTTTCAAACACACAGTAAAAAAAGAAACACAAAAAACAAAACGAAACAAAAAAACAAGTTACTAGAGTTTTGAGGAAGGAAGTCAACTAAGGTGCTCTTTTGAGGCTTCCAGGAAGTGTAACAGCAGAAGAGAAAGAGGAAGTCCTTCCAGGGAAGGGAGGGGCAGCGGAGGCCAAGTTGCAGAGGCAGGGTTTGTGAACCTGGATGGGAGGGAGGGGGAGCTGAGGGAGGCAGCAGGGGGGCTGAGTTCTTTCCCCACTGGGTTGACCAGATTTCCCACATTTCTCTGTGCATAACTCTGGCCTAGAGGGTTCCTCAAATGTATTGCAGTTGGCTCAGAGCCCCCAGAACCACCTTTTTTTGGGCAGAACTTGCCACCCTCCCCAAGAAGCCTTCTGTATCAGCTCCATCTTATGACATCTCTTCCTGCCTGCCTGCCCAAAGCTCTTACGTCTGGAGAGCCCAAATTTTCATGTGGTGGTTTTTTTGTTGGTTTTTGTTTTAACCATTTTCTTAATTTTTATTTAAATTTTAGTTAACATACAATGCAATATTGGCTTCAAGAGTAGCATTTGGTGATTCATCACTTACATATAATACCCAGTGCTCATGGCAACAAGTGCCCTCTTTAATGCCCATCACCAATCTAGCCTATCCCCCACCTCCCTCCCTCCATCAATCCTCAGTTTGTTCTCTGTCATCGAGTCTCTTATGGTTTGTTTCCCTCTCTCCTTTTTTTTCCTCTCCTCTTCCCATATGTTCATCTGTTTTGTTTCTTAAATTCCACATGAGTGAAATCATATATTTGTCTTTCCCTGACTAACCTATTTCACTTAGTATAACACACTCTAGCTCCATCCATGTCATTGCAAATGGCAAGATTTCATTCTTTTTGATGACTAAATAATACTCCATTATATACACACACACACACACACACACACACACACATACATACATACCACATCTTCTTTACCCATTCATTAGTCAATGGACATTTGGGCTCTCTCCATAGTTTGGCTATTGTTGATAATGTTGCTATAAATATTGGGGTGCATGTACCCCTTCGAATCTGTGTTTTTGTAGTGCAATTGCTAGCTTGTATGGTAGTTCTATTTTTAACCTTTTGAAGAACCTCCATACCATTCTCCACAGTGGCTGCACCCATTTGCATTCCCACCAACAGTGTAAGAGGGTTCCCCTTTCTCCGCATCCTCGCCAACACCTGTTGTCCATGTGGTGGTTTTCATAGTCATGCGTCCCTCTCCAATCCTTCATGTTATACACGTTTAGTACCTCCATCCAGATGGCAATATCCTGGAAGTCAGAGGTGGCATTTGACACTTTCCATCTCCTGTTCCCTAACTCTGGATTTGCCCAGGGCTCAACCCTCCGTCCTCTGATCTTCAGGCTCATTTTTATCTGCCATTCAATTGCAGTTGACCCCTCAACCTTTATTCCTACCTGTTCCCTGTCCCCCAAGTTCTGCTCCTGAATCTCCAATTGTCCATAGGATAATTCCACAGCCATGTCTTGTCATCATCTCAATATAATATACCCAAAATAGAATAGTCCATATTCATGGCAGACCAGCTCCTACAGCCAACTTCCTCAACTTTGTCAAATATATCACCGTGCACTCAATCATAAAATCCTTTTACAAAATTACAAATGATGAATACAATGTTCATTTGGTTGAATTCCAATACACTGTTTGGCTCTTTTTTTTAAATTTATTTTTTATTTAAATTCAATTAGCCAACATAGGTGCTCAATTTCAACCAAGTGTGGCACTAGGTCCAAGAGCTCAAATGACTAAACATCTCTCTTGTGTGGCTGTCACTTGTCCAACAGCCTCCGCTACCTCCAACATATCTGGGATCCCAGAAGTGAGCCCCAAATGTTCAGTACATTTGTACTATTATTAAGTAAAGTTACTAGCCAAAATGATGCCTCCCCCCAAAAAAGTTAAGATCTAAAGTTTTTAACTCTGCCAGTAGGAGAGCCTTCTCCAGGTACTTTACATTCAGTTTTAATGGATGTGGTTATCTGGTTTACAACTCCTTCCTGCAAGCAGACAAGTGTGAGGGAGAAACAGAGTTGAGCAACAGAAGGAAGTCTCTCAGAGAGAGGAGAGGGTTTTAGAGCCATGAGAGAGGCTCAAAAGAATAGGAACCCAAAACCATCTCACACAAAGTCAGGAGGACTTACCTCATTCTAAAGCAATGCTATTTTGTAGTACAGCATGAGTTATTATGTATAATAATAGCAAATATTTGCCTTACTAGTACTTCACATTTTACAAAATGTTTTCCAAACTATTTTGTCTGCTTCCTTAACCATCTCTCCCTCCCTCCCTTCTTTTCTCTCCTCACACTCCACACTTTAGACTAAAAACACTACTTACATCCAACCAGCCTAGGATGAGCAGAATTCAATTCCTGAAAATGCATTACTCATTCACCCAGAGAAGACCATTCTGCAAAAATCCTTTAAAACTAATTACGAACTAAGGCTTCCAACCTTATAAACTCTATTTACTTTACTCCAAACCCTCTTTCAATATTTAAAAATGAACACATGTGTTATGGAGCTATAATCAGTGTGTTCATGCTATTTCAAGTCCTGGGTTTGTTTTTTTTTAACTTCCTTTTTTTTTTTTTTTCAAATACAGTATCCATATTAATTAACACTTTCACACAGCATCTTATTAGCTATCCCACATTCCATACGTTCCCCTACCACAGTTTGCTAAATCAACAAAATACCCTTTAAAATACATTTTCAGCACACTGCATGGTGAAGGATGCCATCTGCACTGACCTAATGCAGGCCCCACTGGGGAGGAAACCCTGACATTTCATTTCTCTTCCACAGTCACTGCTACAAATCTTTGTGCAGTAGCTGCCTCCAGCAAAATGCCAGATTGCACCTTGAGAAAGGGGTGGAGGGGGAGCTAATTTCCACTCCTATCTTTCACCTGTCTTTTTCTGTTAGAAGCTCAGTCGAGGCAATTTTATCCCTGGGAGAAGGAAGTCAGGCTGCCTGTTGGTGCTTTATTTTTATACCCACCCATGTCCTTCTGTGGCAAATGTCATATCCAAAACCAGACTCAGGGGTCACTTAGCTCCCATGATGCTGGAACACACTAGTGTTCCTGAGCGGTAAATGGATGGAGTCCCCAAGCTTTCAACATGGCCAGGAGAGACAAACTCCAAAGCCCCAGACAGTTGCTGCTCCCCACACTTACCCCATCTCAATGCTACTGACCTCCATGTGCTCTACTTGGACATGGAATCCAAAGACCTCGGGAACAGCAAAGTGCCATCATCGGAAAGTGACCACTGTAGAGGCATCTGAAGTAACTGACCACCAGCAACCTCTACTGAACACCTGTCATATGCTAGGACCTGGAAATGCAGCCATTAATCATCCGGAGTCAAGGTGTTCACTTTCTAAGGAGGGGGGGAGATAAGAAAATTCTATAGAAAGCACGCAGTGGTGAATGCCATAGTGGAGGTGTTCGCTACATGTGAAGGCAAGTGCAGCATCTACCCCTGCCGTTCTTCTGTCATCCTGATGTCCGAGAAGTCACTGCCTCCCTGTCACCGGCCAGGCGGGTGGGTGGAGCTGACCCCACCCCCAGCTGCCGGGAAGCAGGAAACGCTGAGTCATTTCTGCTGGTTACTATTTCTCATCATCTTGGCCTTGGCGATTGGTTCAGGGATAGACGCTTGACCCAAACAGTCAATATGGCAGGAGGAGATTTTCACAGGGAAGGAAAAAATCTTCTGACTGGAACCACATGCGAATGGGGCTGACATCATGGAAGCAGAGCAGAGGAAAAGAGAGAGATTAGGACCAAGTCACATCACATGAGCCCTGAAGCCAGCCAGACCTCAAGCCAGGCCCACAATTGGACCTTTCAGTTACATGGGTCAATAAATTATCTTTATTGGGTGCCTCAGTCCATTAAACTTCTGCCTTCGGCTCAGGTCATGATTCTGGAGTCTCGGGATCGAGCGCCACGTGGAGCTCCCTGCTCATGCTTGCTCCCCAGCCCCTCACCCAGCTCATGTTTGCTCTCTCTCTCTCTCAAATAAATAAAATCTTTGAAAAAAAAATAAATTATCTTTATTAACTAAGTCTGCTTGATACGGATTTTGTCTGACTTGCAACCCAATAAGAGAACTCGATTGTTGTTTAGTTGGGAAAACTGGCAGGCAAACAGTTAGCTATAATATGATGTGATAGGTGCCATCTCCACAGAAGGAAAAGCCAAGCAAAAGGAATGATTCACTCTGACTCAGAAGGAGGGGTTCTTCTACATCAGGGGCAAGGAGGAAGAAGAGTCTCCTGGTACAGTATTCCCTTGTCAGAAGCTTTCATAAGCAACTAGACCATGCAGCCCCTAGAACTGTTTAGATGCCATTTCACACTCAGATAAGAAATCTCCAAGCCAGAGTGGGTGTGCCTTGCCTAAGATGTCAGAGATATATGTCAAAGTTGGAACCAGACTAGAAATCTTAATTTTTTAAGATTAAGTGATTTAAATGATTTCCTTCATTTTAATCCAACAAGGTTTTTAAAAAATGTATTTGTAGGGGCTCCTGGGTGACTCAGTCGGTTAAGCCTCTGCCTTCGGCTCAGGTCATGATCCCAGGGTCCTGGGATCGAACCCTGCATCAGGCTCCCTGCTCCGCGGGAAGCCTGCTTCTCCCTCTCCCTCTGCCTGCCACTCTGTCTACTTGTGCTCTCTGTCTCTCCCTCTCTCTGTCAAATAAATAAATAAAATCTTTTAAAAATGTATTTGTAAATTCAAAAAATGGTCTGTCACTTTAAAATCCTTATTATTCCCTTCATTTGTGAAGTCCTAAATCAAGCTTTTCTTTGTATTTGGGCTCATCTTTTTTATTAATTCAGAGATGGGGGGGTGTAGACATCGTGTATAGGGGAAAAGAGCCATCTTGGGAGCAAATCCCCATGTTTCATAAACCCATAAGACAGCAGGCTGTGCTATTAGATGTTTATATCTGAAAAAGCAGGAAAGGAAGTGTCGGATGATTTCAAGGCTCTATATCCCAGGTTATCGAGGTGGAGGTTTCTGCAGTCATGAGTCCATAAACAAAAGGATCTAAGTCCTGGGATTCAACTTGGAAGAGACAGCGCTCATCAGAGCAGAAAGGGTGAACTAAGGGGTAGGGATCCTCCCAAGTTCTTGGATGGGGAGGGGGAGGGACAGCAGCTGGGGGTGGGGGATGGGAGGGGGAGAGAAGGAGGAGGGGAGTGTTATCAGAAGAAATTATCAATCACCAGTGCCCAGTTAACATTCATTATGTTCCCTTTGAAAAAATCTTACAAAGAGGAGGAGGAAGAGGAAAGAAATCCTAGGAATAGTATTTTCCACATTACAGTGGACAGGTGAAAATGACAAGGAAAAACAATGAAGGGACCCATTTTTTTTTTTTTAAAGACTGAAAAAAAAAGTCCAAGTTAGGATTTATGAAAATAAGGGAAGGGTAGCTGAATATGCCACCCCAAATATGTCACTTTGGCATATTGATTATTTTAAACTGCAGGCACTTGAAAAACAGCAAATGCAGGGAGTAGCTTTCTCTAGACTCCTTTATCTGCCTCAAGACAGATTGGTAGATTCTGAACTGGTAGATACTTTCCTAAAAAGAAAACAAAACTATAACTGTATTCATAAATTTCATGTAGAAATAGCTACGTCTCTAGAGGGAGAGTTCTATTTTCCACTGCTCCGTGTCACTGTATTTATTTATATATTTTTTTAAGATTTTATTTATTTGAGAGAGAGAGACAGAGAGCACAGGCAGGGAGAGGGGCAGAGGGAGAAGCAGGCTCCTGGCTGAGCAGGGAGCCCGATGCGGGGCTCGATCCCAGGACCCTGGGATCATGACCTGAGCCAAAGGCAGACGCTCAACGACTGAGCCACCTAGGCACCCCTCACTTTGCATTTAAAGAAGATGCTAATGGTGCTGCTAGACACAGAGGGTAGAGCTGGCCTGGCCTTCCCCACCACCCCCCAGCCTCATCAGGGTCAATGTCACCACCTAAAGGTCCTTTGTTTCTGACTCCATTTCTTCAGTCCTTGGCTTCTGTGGTGAGGAAAATTAAAACTCTGCCCATGTGCCTTTGGATGGAAATGGGCTACATAACTTTAACGTCTTCTCTTTAGTTAGCCACAGAATTGGGAGTTTTGTACCTCAAACTTCCAGCAGGTTCTGAAGAAGGAATTAAACCCCTTCTGTGCTAAACTGTACAAACAAGCAGGTGGAAGGGAGATCCAATTATGATTTTTAAAACCATTTTAAAAATCAGTAATTTTTTTTTCCCTTCCCAGAATACAAAACAAGTACACCCTGGTGATGACAGGGAAAGGCTTTGATTTTCTGGAAAAGGTAAAATGCACCTACCTGCTTGGAGTTCAGAAGGCAAATAAAATTGTCAAAAATTGTAGCATAAATACAACCCCCTGTGTGCATTAGTGATGATCACAACAGACTCTGATTCTGCTCATCTGGGGAGGATCCAAGAATGTGCGTCTTTAGCAGCACAGGGACCCAAGACTGGATCCAGCCCAGGGAAAACCCACCCAGAGCAAGGCCTGGGAAGAAATGTTAGCAAGTCAGATAGATGGCCCCACCTCGCCCAGGGAAAAAAGTGTCAGAAGCAGCCTGACCCCTTGTCCCCCCGGAGTTGACAGTTTACTAGTTACTAATGGTTGGTAAAGAAAGGTGGATCTAATTACATGAGACGATGCATTTTGTTTTCTTTTTTTTTTTAAAGATTTTATTTATTTATTTGTCAAAGGGAGAGAGAGCACAAGCAGGGGGAGTGGAAGGCAGAGGGAGAAGCAGGCTTCCCGCTGAGCAGGGAGCCCGATGCGGGACTCGATCCCAGGACTCTGGGATCGTGACCTGAGTTGAAGGCAGACGCTTAACCCACTGAGCCACCCAGGTGCCCAGAAAACTTCCTTTACAAGGCCAAATAGTAAATGTTTTAGGCTTTGCACACCACTGGGTCTCCATTACAAGTGTTCAGCTCCTCCTTGTAGCTTGAAAACAGCCACAGATAATCCATAAACTAATGTGTGCAGTCGGGTTCCAATACAACTTTGTAAAATCAGGCTGCCGGCCTGGGGACTACCCGGGTGCTGAGCCTCTCGGTAGGGTGTCTTGTTCTGGGAATACTTGACACTTATTTACTCAGTCTGGTTTGTCTAATTTTGGAAAGAGAGATTTATTTTTTAATTGTGTAAGCCAAAATCCACTGTGATAGGAATCTCCGAAATAGAGGTGAAATATATCACACGTGGGCAGTGAAGGAGAAAGTTGTCCCCCCACGCCCCTGCCCTCCGGCGGGGGGGGGCGGGCTCCAGCTGACCTGCCCCATCAGCCCCAGCTCAGAGACCTGCTTCCTCACAGCCCCCCAGCTCTGCCTGTTCCCCGGGCCAAATGAGCTTCACGGCTTCTATTGTTTCCACCGCGCTGCTGGCGACGGCGCTTAGCGCCTTGCATCCCCGGGATATTACTGCCCAACACCAATAAAGCAACACGCTAAATTTAGCACAGGCCTGCCTGTCCAATCAGACGGAACTGTCACCCTTGGAAATGCAGTCTGCAACACTTCCTAGCTGCTTGAGTCCTGCTGGTTTTCCCCGGGTCAGAGTGAAACTCGACTCTCGCTTGCAATAAACTCGTTGTGGCTGGCTTTGATCTTTGTCCCCAGAGCTGCTGGAGCCCCTGGTTTGTGCTGCCCAGGAGCAGCCCCCAGTGCTTCGGCTGTCACAGCTGCATGGGGAAGAGGGGGACAAGTTGTGGGGCCGAAGGGGCAATAGATGAGATGCATGGAGTTTCTCCTCCCGTGCGGTCGGGGGGAGGGGGCGGCGCAGGGACACAAAATCAAGACCACACAGGTAAAGATAATCTCCATAACTGTCTCGTAAGGGATGTCAGCTGGAGGGTGAGAAGTGAATCATGGCCAGGATCTAGGGGTGAATACCAACATCTAAAGCCATCAGCACCCTGCGGATACCCCCACAGGGCCCATTGAGCCCGGGACGGCCAGTACCGTCCTCTTGCCCTCCTTGTCGAACTACCCAGGGCCCTGACACATAAACAACACCGAAAAGCAAGGGCTGCTTGTGAACGACTCATTTTGTAAGTGCCTGGTTCTATACGGCCTCTGGTCTCCCAGCTCAGCCTTCAAAAAGCAAGTCACTGATTCATAGGATTCACTGTCAAGGCTGATCTGACATGAATGCATCTTACTGAGGCTCTGAAAAGCTGACACTAAATGTTGGTGATGGCCGTCAACTTGGCCTCATCAGGGAATAGCCTGGAGTCCCTGCCTCACCCATGTGACGGCTTCTAAGACCTGGGGAAGTAAAAATATGGGTTAGCCTGGCAGCAACAGGGTCCGTCTGGGTGAGCTGAGATTGCCCACGGGGAACGGAGAAGTGTGCGTGGGCTCTCAGACCTCTGGAGGTCACAGGACGGCTAGTTTCCAAGAATCCAGGACAGCCACACAAAGCTGCTAGATGCCCTGAGCCAAAGGCTTTTTGCACGAATCAAGTATTCCTCCAGAAGCGTTGGTCAGTGTTAGCAGGCTTCTACCGGAACGCATATCACGTGTGAGTAAGGCTTGGGGTGTCGCGGGGCCTATGCTGGGGAAATCCATTAGCAGCCGAAACAATCCCTTTCCATGTCCTTGCCCTCAGGTTTGCTGATGAAAGCATGCTTCTGGACGCAACACAGCTCTGAGCGGGGGAGCCCTGCGCTTTCACGGGGTATACTGAGATGAGGCCGCTCCTTGCCACATAAAACCTTGTCTGACTCTCTCCGGGGTGTAATGCAGACAACACCGGCCTACAGATCAGAAGCCAGGATGTCTAGTAGCAGACTTGGCCCCTCATACCTAACTCAGTGGCCTTGGGGATGTCAGCTAACCTCCTAGAACCTTGGTTTCTTACTTGTAAGATGGTGTCATTGGAAGGGAATCATCCTTAAACTCCATACTGGAATCACCCTTACATTTTCGACTGCTGCTTGCCTGTAATGTTACTCCAGGGCACACAGCTGCATGGCTGGTACCTGAAAATCAGGACGTGCTGGAGCCCCCAGAAAACTAAAAGCAACCATTTCATCCAGCTCCTTTGCTCATGAGGAATTTTCATTGAATGCTCTTTCTGGCAGGATTTACGAACAGTTCAGCCTCACTCTGTCCCATAATCAGCTGTGAGTGGTGGAGAAGTAGGTCACTCTCAGCTCTCATCTCGGCTGCGGATGGCCTTTCATCTTACTTGACATCATCTCCGTCAGATTGCCAAACCTCTCGCCCGGGTGGGTGTTCATTCTTATAAATGAGAGCTCTCTGTGCCCGGGAAGGCAGCAGCTCTGCTCTTCAGAATTGTCCAAACCAAGTTCAACTCCTCTTCCCTTGGGACTGTATTGGCCCCTGCCCACGCCCTGGGCCAACTCACCAGTCAACTCTCCTCTTTGCTTGGATCTCCCATGCTGAGCCCCATGCTGGCCCTTGACAGGACCTACAGAAGGACTCCTCAGCTTAGAAGGCTTTCTTTCACTATCAAAGCCCTGTGCTTGCTGCCTCTCACCAACAGTCAAAGGAGGGAACCAACTGGCAGTCAGATCTTCAGCCCCATGCCAACCCTGGCCGCCATCTTGATTGCAACCTTTGAGGAGACCCTGAGCCAGAACCACCCAGCTGAGCACTCTGAGATTCCTGACCTACAGAAACTTTGTGAGATAATAGATGTTGTGTGAAGCCACAAGGTTTTAGGATAATTTGTTATACGGCCACAGATAACAGATACACGTGTCAAACTTTTCAGAGGCTTGGGGTCCAAAGCCTAGATTGTGGTTCTTGCATGGTGCCTGGGGATATTTCTGAGGATCCAGATTCCCTCAGCAGAGTATGAACAATTCCCATGAGGGAGAAGGCCAGATACTCAGAGCGAGTATGGTGGGAATGGCAGAGTCAGCACTCTGTGCCAGTTACTACTTTCATTCAGGGAGGCTAAATTGTCTAGCACTCATCAACGAACCCAGCAGAGTCCCTGACAAATGCATTTTTGCTCCTAAGGTGCTGGAGCTCTGCTATCCTCTATTAGAAATATCTGGACCAGACATTTGCAACTGATATCAAAATTTGGTCTAACACAGTCCTTCCCCATCCCTGCAAGGATCCCAGTAATTTCTTCTCAGACTCCCAGTCTGCTGCCCAGTAAGCAGAAAACTTGGATTTAAAAAACAAACAAACAAACAGAATGTGGATTTGACAAAGAAAAGCACAGTCATATCAAAATGTGCCTTCTTATAACATGTCAGGGGAACACTCAGAAATTACTCTCTTTAGAATCTCTGTGAGAAAAAGAAAAATTGTTTTCTTTCACACAACAGTAACAGTGCGAATTGTGTTGAATTATGACAGAAGGGGTCAAGAAAGACGCCAGCAAAAGCGATATTTAGTGTGAGTGAAGATTTTTTTCCCTGGTGTGTGACATTCTCGGTATGACAGCTGAACGAGGACCGTTCCATCACTGTGACCCCGTCCCTGTTGGCCACTGGGCCCAGGTCTCTGCTCCAAGAAGCGCAGAGAGTGCTGTGTGACTTCTTTGTTATCACTGGTATCAAGAGAAGCTGGAGAAAAAGACACTCCCCTGAAGCCTGTGTTTTCTAGTGCTTCTGAGGCACTGCAAAAACACACACAGAGAGAGAGGAGAGACAGAGAGAGAGAAGCTTAATAAACTGGCAACATAAAGTTAACTCTAATTTCAAGCCCCTTTAAATCTCTGGCAGGGCCCAGGACAATGGTAGGGCCGACGACGCAAATGATGTAGCTCCGGGGTACTCTGGAGCAGACAAATATGTCCTTGCTGGCCCCCAAGACATTTTTTTCTTATAGCCCCAGACTTGTTCACAAAGATGATGTCTATCAACAGATCTGCCCTCCCACCAGAAGCGTGAGTCCACAAAAGGTGAGAAATGGTCAAGTCATACAACCCTGAAAACTAAAAGCAAACGTTTCGGAAAGCAGTCCGTGGACAACTCTTTCCCTGCAGTTTCCCGTAGGAGGGTTTGCGTGTCCCCGTCTGCATTCGGCGGCTGTCGGAAGCCCAGAGGACTTTGGAGACAGCTGGCCACCCACACGCCCCCCCACCTCCAGGGGCAGGATGATCCCCACGAGGCCCTCAGACTCCATGTTCCGCCCAGCTCCCCTTGCACCCCAGCTCCTCCACTGGCACCCCTCCTGCTTTTCTACTTCGCCAGCAGCCACCCCTTCAGGTCCCCCACCACCTCTGCCTGTCCTTGCCTGTTGCCCGCAGGCCACCTCCACGCCCCCGCTCTGCACGCATGTGCCCAGCACCTGCGCTCACAGAGCAGTCGCTGTGCTCTGTGACCCGGGCGACACACACATCCACGTCCTCCCCAGATCTGGAAACCAGTCCTAACATTCCCCGGGGGAGGCTGTCTGGTCCGGGCTGACTTGGCTCTGCTGGAGGGTCTCTGATGGCTTCTCTGGCATTTCTGGGGCCTCGGCTGGGATGGTTGGGATAATTGGAACCACTCCTCCCTCCAGATCGACCCAGACTTGTCCACATGGTCGTGGAAGTTTCCAGCAGCAAGACAAGGCAGGACCCAATGCACCAGCCTTTTTTAACCCTCTCCTTGTGTCACATTTGCTATTGATCCATTGGCCAAACACGTCGCATGACTAAACCTACACCCACTTGGGAAAGAACCAGTGCAGAGAGGCATCAACAAGCCCGGGCCACTCAGCTCTCCCCGACAGGCCACCCCAGCAGACATTGTGTCTCTCACTTTCATATCTCAGATGGTCCCCAGGTAGCTCCTTCATGAATGAATAAATATGACCAATTATTAACATATGATTAACATATGATTATGTTAAAATGATAATGCTTCATTTGTGCTTGATAAAATCTTTGGGCTCAGATCAGACATGCTAAGCAAGCACTTCGAAGGAGGCAAGTAAGCTTGCTGGGAAAAGTGGAACCTGCGTGGGGCGGGGGAGGACGTTTACAGCTGGGAGAGGAAGAGGGAGCAGTGCACACGTAAGGCTTCATCGGGGCCCCGCTGAAAGGCAGATCGTGCGACTCGGTACATAGAGGCTGAGCAGTCCATCACGGATCTAGTCCCCTCTAGATCTACTACCTGCTGTTCACTCCCCTGTTCTGAGCCAGGAAGGCTGAATCTAGAGGATCGCAGAGGAGGAAGCGATGGGGTATTTATCCCCTCCTCCTTGAGGGAAGCCACTTTTTTTTTTTAAAGATTTTATTTATTTATTTGAGAGAGAGAGAATGAGATAGAGAGAGCACATGAGAGGGGGGAGGGTCAGAGGGAGAAGCAGACTCCCCGCTGAGCAGGGAGCCCGATGCGGGACTAGATCCCGGGACTCCAGGATCATGACCTGAGCCGAAGGCAGTCGCTTAACCGACTGAGCCACCCAGGCGCCCCAGGGAAGCCACTTTTTGACAGAAGTGGTTTCGTAGACCACAGCCTCTGTTCAACGGTCCCTCAGTAACTTTTTCACAGCATCCCTTGGCTAAAAGAAATACCGAGTAGCTCCGTGTATTTAGTTGTTAGGTACAAAAACCTTAATAAATACCTTAAGTCTTCATATTTGAGTAGTCTTTGGGGAAAATAATCTACAAATGGAAAGAAAAAAATAATATATTTGTTTCATTCTTAAATAACCCCACAAGCTCACTACTGGATATTTATGCCTACTGGGCACTGCACAACTTCTCAAACCTTGAACCAGGGCAGAGACCGCCCCTGTCATTTCCTGCTTCACTCTGATTTTCATGTAATACTTGCCTTTTATTAGAGCAACTACCAAAAATCCAGTTTTGTAAAAATATGCTGTCTCCAATAGAAATAAAGCATGACCTAATGTTGAAACTGTGAGCTACCTTGACCTAGTCATTCACTCAGTGTCTGACAGATATCCCTGGCTTCCCTCAAAATTTTAAAATATCTTGTGGTGCCCTGAGTTTTGAGGCACCTCCGGGTGCTTCAGTCGCAGTTTGGGAAACACAGCCCTAGATCTAAATTTTGCACTTTGGCAAACAGGATTTCATGTAATCTAACAAGAACTCAAGCTTTAATATTGTTAAAATGCCCATACTAACCAAAGGGATCTAAAGATTCAATGCAATACCTTTCAAAATCCCGGTGGCATTTTCCACAAAAATAGAAAAAACAATCCTGAAATTCATAAGGAACCTCAAAAGATTCCAAATAGCCAAAGCAATCGAAAAAGAAGAACAGAGCTGGAGGCATCATACTTCCTGATTTCAAGCTATACTACAAAGCTATAGTCATCAAAACATGGGGCGCCTGGGTGGCTGAGTCCGTTAAGCACCTGCTTTTGGCTCAGGTCATGATCTCGGGATCCTAGGATCAAGCTCCACGTTGGGCTCCCTGCTCAGTGGCGATCCTGCTTCTTCTCCCTCTGCCTCTCCCCCTGCTTGTGCTCTCTCTCTCTCTCTCTCTGTCAAATAAATAAATAAATAAATAAATAAAATCTTTAAAAAAAAAAAGCTATAGTAATCAAAACAAGTATGGTATTGGCATAAAAACAAACCAAGAAATAAACCCATGCATATATGATGGATTGATTTTTGACAAAGGAGCTGACAATATACAATAGGGAAAAGATAATCTCTTCAATAAATAGTGTTGAGAAAACTAGATACGCATATGCAAAAGAATAAAAATGGACTCTTATACCATACAACAAGTCAATTCAAAGTGGATTACAACTCGAATGTAAATCTGAAACCAATTATTAGAAGCAAACATAAAGGGTCTTCGCAATGGTTTCTTGAATCTGATACCAAAAACAAAGAAAAAAATTAAAAGCAAAAATAGACAAATGGGACTACGTCAAATTAAAAAGTCTGCACAGCAAAGGAAACCATCAACAAAATGGAAAGTCAACCTATGGAATGAGAGAAAATATTTGCAAACCACATATCCAATAAGGGTTAATATCCAAAATATTATATACAAAAAACTCATACAACTCAAAAGCAAAAAAAAAAAAAAATATATATATATATATATATATATATATATATATATATGTATTTATCCCAACTGAAAAATTGGCAAAGGACCTTAACAGACATTTTTCCAAAGAAGATACACAAATGGTATCCAACAGGTACATGAAAGGATATTCAAAAATCACTAATCATTGAGGAAATGCAAATCAAAATCACAATGAGATATCACTTTATACTTGTTAGCATGTTTATTGTCAAAAAGATAAGAAATAAATGCTGGTGAAGATATGGAGAAAAGGGAGTGCCTTGTACGCTGTTGGCAGGAATGCAAACTGGTGCGGCCACTCTGGAAAACAGAATGGAGGTTCCTCAAGAAATTAAAAATAGAACTACCATATGATCCACCAATCCCACTTTTGGATACATATGCAAAGGAAACGAAATCATTATCTCAAAGAGATATCTATACTACCATGTTCACTGCAGGGCTATTCCCAAGCCAAGGTATAAAAACAATTTAAGAAGCATCTGTCGACAGATGAATGGATAAAGAAAATATGGTATATATACACAATGTGATATTATTCAATCTATAAAAAGAAGGAAATCCTGCCATTTGCAACAACATGGATAAACCTAGAGCATATTATGCTAAGTAAAATTAGCCAGACAAACAAAGATGAATATTGCACGGTATCACGTACATGTGGAATCAGGAAAAAAAAAAAAAGGTGAAAAAAGTGGAACTCCTAGAAACAGAGAGTAGAAAAGTGGTTGCGAAGGACTGTAGGCTGGGGGAAGTAAGAAAAGGTTGGTCAAAGGGTACAAACTTTCAATAATAACA
Organism: Phoca vitulina; assembly: GCF_004348235.1. NCBI lineage: Eukaryota > Metazoa > Chordata > Mammalia > Carnivora > Phocidae > Phoca > Phoca vitulina. The sequence goes on from NW_022589712.1 coordinate 16,252,154, forward strand.
TGGGATAAAATTGGAGGATCTCATGTTTAACACAGTGGCTAGAATTAAGAACACTGCATTGTATAATTGAAATCTGCTAAGAAAGTAGAACTTAGGTGTTCTCACCAAAAAATTAAATCTTTTTAAAAAATAAAAGGTGAATATGTGAGGTGATGGATGTGTTAATTCGATGGGGGGACCCTTTCACAATGCAGACATGTATCAAATCATCACATTATACACTTAAAATATAGTCCGATTTGATTTGTCAATTATTCTTCAATGAACCTGGAAAGAATAAAATAAAATAAGTTATAGAAATAATAAAATTATGATTTGAGTATTTATTTGAGACTCAGCTATCTTCCCAAAGTCTCACCTCTAAATCCCTTCCCTGCCTGATTATGCACCTGCTACCCCCCTACACATTTAGAAATGACACCACCATTCCGATAGATTACCAGACTAAACAGTGACCTTCCACATAGTGACTTTCTTTTTCTCTGGAAAAGAACCAGAATGTTCTGTGGCAATTTTAAAGGATCAATTTTTAGTTTTTATAAAGAGATGAGTTAATTCTTTGTAAGCTTTAGCTTTCATAAATTTAGACTTGGTGCTGTCAGTCTTTAGGAGAAAATACCAGAGAAGTGTGCTTTACATAAGTCATCATTACATAAGTTTTCCTGAAGCTCAAGATGTAGAATGACCAGAAAAAAATTCCTAGAAAAGCCATTTCCAAAATGTAAAATTTACAGCCACCACCAACTTAAAAGAAAAGAAAACAACACACCAGAGAAATGCTCTATTCTCATCAGAATGAACAAAGATGATCTGGCTCAATTGCCTCTGGTTAACCTCTGACCCTGCCTGGGCATTCTGGGATGTGTAGGTCCTGGAATGAGGCTGGTCCACTCTGGGGAGGAAGCAAATGGCACCTTTGCTTCTCCTCTAGGTTCATTTAGGGCAGATTTCATAACACTCAGAAACCAGAGGCACAGGTAAAGGATAAATGCTCACTTTTTTTTTGTTATGGTTTGGATCTTGTAAGAGAAAAATGTTATAATTTAAAACAAGAGAAAAAGAGAGACATTTTTAAAAGTTGCTGGGTCACACTACTAGGAATATAAACTAGAAGGCTTAATGCAAATGTCCCCTCCACCCCAGCGGCATAGGGTCTCCCATCCAATCCCACCAACTCACTCAGTTCCAAGTCAGATGCTTCTGACGGGACCTCTTGCCCTTCGTTGGCTCCCATCTTGGCAGCAAATGCCCAGCAGTCAGCAGCATCTCCTCTCTCCCCAGGAAAGCTCTGCCCTTCTCCTGAGGCCCAAATCTGAAAGCTTCAAGGAAATGAAGAACATCTCTTTCCCATAAAATAATCTTAAGAAAGCACAATGAACTCCCTTTTCCATAACACTTGAAGCAACTGGGAGCATTGGACCCCATTTGACCCTTGAGTACTCCAGTATTCCACCTGCAAGAATGGGTGAGTGCCTATCTAGACCCCTTCGTCTACACGACTGCACATGCTATGATCTCGTCTTCCACTTCGTAGAAAATGTCGTATGATGCAATCCAAGTAGTACAGTCCAAGTCAATTACTACATTCCAAGTCTTTCCCTTGGGGGGTCACCCTTAGCTTTACTATCCAAGCAAAATGGCACAATGTAATCAGAAAGGCAGGTACCGGGCAGTGCCACCATCATATAGGTGCTTTTTATTACTCAACAAGATGAATATTTTTTGAGGACCTAATATGTGAAAAACTCAATGTGGGTACCTATAAAGATATATACAATTGTTTTTTAAGCGATCGTCTGGTCCTCAAGAGCTGTTATAACCCAGTGAGTTTTCTTTCACTCTTGCACCAAATCTCAGCAGTACACCAGGAGCAGGTAGGAACTCCCGTCCAGTAGAGGCTGGGAGTGAAAGGGCAGGAGCAAAGTGATAGTCAGGGGTGAGTCTAGGCCTGGAAGCCAATGCCTGATTCTCTAAAACATCAGGAATAATCATATACATTAGGAGATCCATTATCTGCTGTTTCTGCTGGCTTTCAGGACCATGTCACCTCCCTTCTCCTAGCCGTGAGCTTTTGTCATCCCATTCTGTCCACAGTAGGAATTGGCAAACCTGTAAGTGCAACTGAAAGCTTCAGGGACATGAGACTCAGCTCCTCGGGGCTCAGGTTCTCCATGAAGAAAGATCCCACCGGCATTCCTATGAAGCCTCAAACAAATCACATTGGATTCCCAACAATTTCAGATGAAATCAAGTGAACAATGAAAGTCCAGGGAAGAAAGAAAAAAAAAAAAAAAAAAGGAGACATCTTATCGTGCTCTCCACAGGGGTGACTGGAAAGACAGGAAGGCTCTGCTGTTGCCAAGCAACCCCCCTCCTTCTCTGAGCTTCAGGTTGGGGCCCTGACTGTGGGAATGACTTCCTTTGTCTTCATGTGTGCCTCCCTGGCTCCCAAAATGTCCTCTGGCAGTGGAGATCACCCCATGGGTGAGACCAGAATCTCTATCCTTATTCGTGCTACCCTAGAAATACTTATTTCTGAGCTTCTTTCTTTCTTGGGAACTCAAAGCCCTTCTCTGTATGTCATGGATATTATACAATCTATATGCAGACAGCATATATGAACACATTACACATGCAAATTGAGCCAATTCCTTGGAAGTTCTCTCCCAGCTGACAGCCAGCCAGACCATTTTATTCATCACTGCACAAAACCAGGGTTTAGCCCCTCTCTTCCTAAGAATCACAGAATACAAAAGCTGGGAAAAGCCAGGGGTGGGGGGGGTCTCACAGTTCTCCCTTGACAACTCTAGCCCTTTCCAGAGGGTTAAATTAAGCATTTGGTCCCAGCTATTGTGAACCTGTCTTCCTTTTGATGGAGCACTTGTGACTTTATTCTTTGGGGAGCACTGAAACAGTGTCTGAAGAACAGCTGGATACATATGAGAAAGAGGGAAGTCTCAGCCTCTGGGGGGGAATGCCCATCAAGGCCCAAGGTTTCTATGTGTCAGGAATGCTTGTGGCATCATATAAATTCTCCTATCTGATAAGAAACTTACGATGCAATCTAAGTGTCTGCTTGAGAGATCAGTTCCCAAGTCTTTCTTCTAGGGGAGGGGGGTCACCCTTTCCTTTAACATCCAAGCAAAATAGCTCAAACCCATTCCGCATTCATGATGAAGCCCAGTCTCCTGGGAGTCTCAGAACGATTACATTCCTCTTGGTGTTCTCTCTCTCTCTCCCTCCCTCCCTTCCTTCCTCCCTCCTCTACCGTTTCCACTGAATTTTCCATCCTCAAGCAACATCACTTCACCTTATGCTCTCCCTCTTCATTTATTCGCCCAAAGCACCATCAACACAAGATTACTGTGTGTATGACACAGTTTAGTGATGGTTGGGATAATGAAGGGAGAATTGTAGAACAATTCACATGACATAAAATTGAGTATTAGACATCTCAGTCCTGAATTTCCCCAGCCACCTTTGCCACACAGACTTTCTCGTGGGCATTCCTTCCATTTATGGCTCTTTCCTGCTGACATTCATAGGGATCCTGTGGACTTCTCCTTTAAGTTCCTACCAATTACCTCCTCTCTTTCAGGCTGTGAGACCCTAACCCAGAAATCCTGCTACCTGTAATGCAGAAAAAGCTTGGGTTTTTTATCTAAGCCTCTTATACCTGGTCAACTATTGTATTTTCTTCTGGATTAAAAATATTTTAATCCAATATAAAAGTTAGATTTATATTCTTTACCTAATCTAAATTTAAATATATATGTTCATTCCTACTTATATTCACCACTAGAAAAGTCTCCTCAAGAAATCCATCATGGAATCACTTGCAAGATGAGAAGACTTTGGACAGTTTTGCTGTCTAAAACATAAATGGCATCTCTCCCCTAGAATGGAGATAATAGCAATCAGTGTTGCTGTATTTGTTTTTACTAACTTTTAAAATTCCAACTATGTTGTCATAATACTAATAGAATAACTAAAACTCCCAAGAAAGCAAGTCACTTCACTACTCTCATGAAGTACAGGTTTGAGGAAAATCTGAAAAATGGGAGAGTATGGACCAGATGATCTCCAAGATTTCTTCTAGCGAATACTCCTCTGCATCTTCTCTTCCCTGCAGACTTGGAGACTGAGGTGGAAGACGGAAATGGATGGGCAGGAAGCGAACCCAGTGGGTTTTAATGCACTGTATGTTGGAATAAATCTGAAAGAATCAACTGGAGAGTTTGTTAACTAAAAAAATAGGTAGCCAAGTCTCACTTTTGGTGATTCTAATTTAGGAAATCAGGCATGAAGTCCAGCATCTATATCTTAAAAAACAAAATAAACTCCACGGGTAATTCTGATGAGAAACAAAATTTAGAAACTACTGGATTTGTATAACAATTGACACTAACAATGCAGGATAAAACCAAAATGCAGGTTAAAACAATCCATTGGAATACCAACGAGGAAAATAACATTAATCTATTTCAATAGATTTTGTACAGGTATAGGGCACAAGGCAGCACAAGTTGGCTTTTCTCAAAGGCTACACCAAAAACCAAGAATCTCTCCAAAGGGTATATTAATTAAATATTCATTAAAATGTAAGTTTCAGCAAACCCAAAGTACAGTGCTATACCCAAACACATAGCTTTGACTAGCAATCAGGCCTCTTTAATACTTATGAGTAACCTAACATAGCTCTTTCGCTGGTGTCCCCTCATTTTAGGATAATTAAGGACATTTTAACAAGCAATGTATTCCTCCTGGATTAAAAGTAATCCTACCAATACTTCCCCATTCAAAAAAGTAACATGTATTCTATTCCTATTTACATCATTATTAGAAAAACCTCTCAATAAAACTATAAAATCTGAAGCACACATAAAGCATGATATTACTTACAAGTCTTTGCCTTTACATTAGACATAGCAAATATTCATATTTCTTCAGATCTCAATTTTCCTGAAAATAATAGAAATTCCTTCATTAATGTGGAAAGGAATCATTAGAAAACAAGGAACTGAAAACTACTTTTGAAAAGACAAGTAAAACTTTTTGTTTCAAAATATATTTGTCTAGCTTTTGTGTTAGTTGTCATTGCTATATAGTAAATTACACTAAAATTTGGTGACTTAAGACAATACATACTTACATCTCACAGCTTCTGTGAATCACAGTTCTGTAAGTGACTTGGCTAGGTGGTTCTGGCTCAGGGTCTTTCACGAGGTTGCAGTCAAGATGTTAGCCATGGCTGTGGTCATCTGAAGGCTTGATTGGGGCTGGAGGATCTGCTTTCAAGTTGGCTCACTCACAAAGCCTAACGAGTTAGACCTGGTTGTTGGCAGAAGATCCTAACTGCTTGCACTGACCTCTCCATGGGCCTGCTTGAGTCCTCACAACATGGCAGCTGACTTCTTCCAAAATGGGTCATCCAAAAGAAAACAAGACAGGGGGTGCCTGGGTGGCTCAGTCATTAAGCATCTGCCTTTGGCTCAGGTCATGATCCCAGGGTCCTGGGATCCAGCCCACATCGGGTTCCCTGCTCAGCGGGAAACCTGCTTCTCCCTCTCCCATTCCCCCTGCTTGTGTTCCCTCTCTCGCTCTCTCTCTGTGTCAAATAAATAAATAAATAAATCTTTAAAAAAAAAAAAAGAAAGAAAAAGAAAACAAGACAGAAGCAGCCAGTTTGTTTATGGCCCAGCATTGAAAGTCACACTCTGTCATTTCCATAAGGTCCAACTGGTTGCACAGGTCAGCTTTATTCAGTGTGGAGGGGGACTCCCAAGGGCATAACTATCAGGAGGCAAGAATCACAGGGGACAGGGAGGGGCATCATGAAGACTGGTTACCACACTGCTTGAAACTAACATCAGGCCTCAATAAACACTGTATTTTATCGGATCTAAAATACCACTGATTATGTAAGATACATTTTTGTTTTATATAACAATAAGAAAGAAAAAAAATGGCCAATATTGGGAGACTCTCCAAATAAAGCTGGTCTACCAAAGGCTATGCCTTCAGTGTAGGAGTAAATGAAAATAAATCCATGACACAAAAAGGAGCAGCAGAAGACTCACAAGTCTCAACTTGCACTGGGTGAAGGTAGGGAAAAAAATATTCTCTGGAGAATTTGAACCCAAGCAGGTAGGACCCCCAACTGAGACAACTGTAAATAGAACTATCTGCAGATCCCCTGTTAAGAAGCTTCATTTCAATCCAGGTTGAATGCAATTGTCAGAGACTTTCTAATTTTAAAGGATGTTAAAATGTAGGAAAATATGCATATTAAAATCAAGAAAGCACAGAAAGTCTTATTAATGAAGATTCAGGTAAAATGTTCAAAAATAGTTTAGAGTCAGCATTCTTTAGGGCAAGATGACAAAAATGGAATCTTATTTTTGAAAAAAGAACAGAACCTTGGTCCATCTGCTGTGTTCTGTTGGCCAATACTGTGTCCTTTCTCACATCAGTTTCTTAGACTCAGCTAATTACAGAAGCAGAAAATGAAGAAAAGCAGAAAGTTAAGATGGGAATCAGTGCAGAATCAGTAGGAATAGGATGAACTTGAATTAGACCCACGGCTGAGGTCCAGACCTTCACAGCTTTATGATCTTGAGCAAGTTGCTTTAACTCTCCAGGTCTCTAGTCATATGACCTTTGGCAATGATCTACCTTGCAGAGTTGCAAGAATTAAATATTACAAATATGAAACATCTAGCATGGTGCTTATCATATTTGCTCAACAATGATAGCTATTATTGTGTTTACTACTTATCAGTTTCTAAGACTACACTCCTTTTTTGAGACTTTTTTAAAAGGCTCAACAAACAGGAACTCTAGGATTCAGGGAAGACTGCCTTCTTCTGCTATTCATTCAATAACAACTGTAATTATTGGTGAGGTTCTCAGTCTTAATTGCACATGGGTCCTGGACTCAAGAGTTATTCCAGGAGCACCACCCAGGCAGCTCTGCCTCCTTCCCAAGGAGCTGTAAAGAGAACGGAGCTGGTCCTTAGGGCTGCCTTCCTCCAACCATCACCAAAAGGAGTCCCATTAAGTCTCCATCCTGGAGAAGTCACCTTCACTGATTAGGAGTGAATGGTTCTTCATTCTACAAACGTTTACTAAGTATCTTCTAAATTCCAGATTCTAAGTCAGGTTGCAAGGACATAGAGATTTATAAACATGGCCAGTGCCCTTGAGAGGCTGATAATCCTGTGGAGGAAAGAGCAGGGAGAATGAATCATGACAGCCAAGTGAGAAGGCCGATGAAGGAGAAGTAGGTGAAGGTTGTGGTAACAACTAGGACACATCGACTCTGCCTGGTGAGATCAGGGAAGGCTTCAAAGAGGAGGTGATGCTTGGCAAATCTTAGATGAACCATATTTTGCCAGATGGATACTGAGGTCTTAGGGGTTCAACATTTAACAGTCATTTATTTTTTTCCCTTCTCAAGTATGGAATTGATTGAGAAAGAAGACATCATAGATAGACCAATGGAGGTCAAAATCTCAGCTTTATTGCTGAGAAAGCCAACTGGAGAACATGGCTCTACACCTATGGTGAAAAAAGCATGCCAAAAAAAAGAGTAACTTTACGGTGGAGAAACTTGAAAAACATACCTCAGCCAGGTGATCAAGGTCAAGATCAACAGTCATAAATCATGTTGATAGCAAATGCCCTTGATATGATAAGATGAGAAAAACCCTTTACCTCAGTGGCCTTCCTCCCCAAAACCCATAACCCCAGTTTAATTATGAGAAAAACTTCAGACAAATTCCAGTTGAGGGACTTTCCACAAAATACCTAACCAGTCCTCCTCAAAACTGTCAAGGTCATCAAAGCAAGGAAAATCTGAAAAACCACCACAGCCAAGAGGAGCCCAAGGAGAAATGACCAAAAAAAAAAAAAAAGCCCTGCAATATGGTATCTTGGGTGGAATTGGGGAAGAGAAAAGGGACATTAAGTAAAAGCTAAGGAAATCTAAGTAAACTATGGAGTTTAGTTAATAAAAATGTATCGATTTTGGCTCCTTAGTTGTAACCAATCTACCATACTGATGTAAGATGTTAATAATAAAAGGATGCAGAATATATGGACCTCTCTGTACTGTCTCCCCAAATTCTCTTTAAATTTAACACAAAAAAAAGAAAAACAGAGGGAGTGGGTTGCCAATACACCCCAGCCCTCCATCCAAACATAGACAGTGGGGTGGATATTTGGGAACAGCAGAGCTGGCCCCCTGACCCAACACTAACAACAAGGAGAGGACACTGAATCTCCCAGACCTGAAGGCATTTAATGGGGTCGCCCCACCCAACGGTGGCCCATTGGCTGTGACCCCATTCAGGTCATGACTGTGGCCTCCATGCAGGGTCAGAGAAAGGTTGCGAGAGGTCAGACATGTTTCCAGAGAGGCCCTTTGGCAAAGCAGTCAGCACATGGATGCAGGAGCCAAGCCGCTTGAACTCCAAGCCTGGGTTTGCCACTTCTTGCCTGTGTGACCTTGACAGCTTGCTTACCTTCTCTGAGTCTCGGTTTTGTGATCTGTAAGATAGAGATGGTAATAATATATACCTCAGGGGGTTGACAGATTAAATTAGATACTACAAGCAAAGTAGCTGGAACGGTCCTTCGTACCCGGTAAGTGTTCAACGGGTATAAGCTGTTCTTTGTTACTCTCATGGAAACATAAAGCCAGGGAAAAGGTGCCCTCCCTGCCCTAGCAGTCATCATGGGACAGGACACTGGGTCCCAGAAAGCAGCCCCTACCTGGGCAGGGAAGCGAAAGGGAACGGGGCACATCACTGGAGTGGCTGCAGCCCAGGGTACACCTGGGAACTCGGGCAAGATCAGCCTGGAGCACAGCTGGGCTCAGCCACAAAGCCAATGACCTCCAGGATTCTGAACTTTTCTAGGGATAGACAGGAACGTTGTGAGCTATGGTAGGCAGACTTTTTCTGTAAAGGGCCAAGGAGTACATACTTTAGGTTTTGTGGGACAAGGGGCAAAATCAAGGATATCATGTATCCTTGTTATATAACTATAAATAAAAATATTTGTATATAAATATATATAGCTATGCATATCATATCTATATATATTATATATATTTATTATATAAAAGAGAGAAAATTGTCCATTAACAAAAGTGGATTTCGAGAAAAATAGCTACGAGAGTTATTTTGGAACACGAAATCAGTATTTGAAAACAACTATTAGGTGAATCTGGTGCAGTTGTATAGCCAAATTCCACCCCCTCGCAATCGCCAACCCCCTGAGAGCATGGGTTTAAAAATCAAAAGAGCCAAGGTAAAATGTGGGGTTCTTTGGTCTACAACTGTCGGCAAAATCATCCTCAGCAACTACTGAGTTGGAGCCTAGTGCTTCAGATTTACTCGCCTCCTCTCCTGTGTTCTGTACTTTGAGGTCTTTGGAATAGTTGTTCATAAAAAATAAAATGAAATGGCCTACTATGACAGAAGGGGTGGCACCCCAAACGCCATTGAGTTACAACAGCATCACTCCAATTTATAGCGCACCAAGTGGCAAAGGGTCTCGAGGGCTCTTGGCAACTGCTGTGGGGCAGAGCGGAAAGCAGCAGAGACAACACGTGGACAAATGGGTGTGGCTGTGTTCCAATAAAACTTTATTTGTGGGTACTGAAATTTCCCTTTGAAAATGGAAAAACGATGCTTAGCTTCGGGACCCTACAGAAACAGACATCAGGCCGGATTCTGCCCGTGGGCCAGATTACCCACTCCTGTTTTTTTTTAATTAATTTTATTTATCTCATTTTATTATTATTTTATTGAAATACAGTTGACACACAATGTTACATTAGCTTTGGGTGTACGACGGAGCGATGCGTTATGCTGTGCTCACCACCAGTGTCCTCACCGCCTGTCACCATGCAACTTGTTACAATACTATTGACTATATGCCCTGTGCTCTACCTTTCATCCCCACAATGCCCCCTTCTCTTTTAAAGGATGGTCCTAAATAAACACTGAATCTTATCAACTCATTAGCGAACAACATACCTAAAGCCTCTTCTCTCCACGTTCTAGGGCTGATGGGCTGTCTGTCTCCAGGGCTCGGGAAACCCCTCCAAGTGACTCGTGTGCTGTCTGGTGGGTTTGCAGCATCCCATCCCTCCCTTCTATGGCAGGTGCTGTCTCAGATGGCAGCAGAAGGAAACTCAGAAAAATTCTTATCACTCTAAACTGAGGGGATCCCAGGCTCCTGCCACCATTAAGAAAGAGCTTCTTTTAGCCTCATGACTATTGCCAGAACTTAATGAGCTCAATTCAGTTGCTATAACTCACTTGCACAGCATTCCCCCGGCTATGCAAGGTGTTATGCTAGATGGATGCTCCAGGCTCCCAGCCTCCGGGAAAGGGATTTACGATGTGCTCGAGGAGAGTGACATGTAAACCACAAAGGATATAATACACTAGAGAAGCAATGTGTCCACAGTTAAGTAGTCTTTGGTTTGTAATCGAGTTGGTTTGTATATTGAAAGGAGTTTTGAAATGAGTAACAATAGCCAGAGGTGCACCCTTCACAAGTTGGTGCAGAACTGGCCCCAGGTGAGGGCTCAGCTCCTTTGACAGAAGAAGATGAGTCCACAAAGGCCAGAGGGTCTCCCAAGGTCACACAGCTTGCAGCTGCGCCTCATTGTCCCAGGCTGGGAAGGACAGGTCGGCCAGACTTCTACGATCAAACTGGCTGAAACCACAGGGTTGACATCAGTTTACACTGACAATCTCCAGCTCCTCCTCTTAAGGAAGCAGGCATTTGGTTGGGTGCCCAGTATTGTCTCGTGCATGTTTTTCCAGGGTCGCTAACAGCACCCTCTTCACTCTCCACAGTGTCTGGATGAACATCAGTGAAATGGTCATCCTACTATTTAATGAAGGTAAAGAACTTAAGGTTCTGGACATGCCTGCAAGTGTCTGCCAGGCCTCCAGGACAAGTAAGTGGGCAGGTGTCCCCTGACCCAGCTGGAAGACTGCAGGCCCCCTGGGACGGCCCAAAGCATATGTTCAATCATGCCCTTGTTTTCTTCATCCAGCTTTTTCCCATGGTATTGGTCAAGTTCAAAGAGTCTTTTTTTTTTTTTTTTACACTATGCAGTCACGTTCTTCATGCACACAAAGCTCATAGCTTGTTTTCAGAAAACCAGTTCAAGACCTAGAGCAGACCAGGTGCAGACAACACCGATCAGTGCATCTGCCCCTGCCCCTTGGAACAGCCCAGACCCTTCAAACGGTCCTGGAGAGCAGCGACACCAAAGCCCGAAAACCCTTTCACGCTTGAAGTTCTGGCTTGACATTGGGGGCTGTTTCAGAAACAGAAAGGTTAGAAATGTTTGGTGTTGAAAATACTTGGTGTTGAACAACAAGAACGCAGGTCTGGACAGAAGAGGGTTAAAGGTAAACGTCAAATGATCCCTAGAAATACAGTGTGACTCTGAGCATTCTGAAATTCAGTCAATAAAGGGAGGAAAGACAGTGGGTGACACTGTTTGAGCAGGTTTCCCGAAGCATGAACTGAGGACTTCCTGGGGGTGTGGTGAGTACAGATCCTTGATCTCCATCCAGGAATCTGAGAACAAGGTCAGAAGCTACATCTATAAAGACTCCAGGTTATTCTAATATAAAACACATGCTTGAGAGAAACTGATTTAGAAACATGTTTCAACATACCCTGACCATTCTCTTTATACATTTTTACACCACCTTGTGGTTGCTTAATGGGCCTTTTTCCTGAGATTCCCTGAAGACAGATTTTGATTAATGATGGAAAGAATCAATCAATCAATCAATGAATCAATCAAAGAGGGGCAAAGGGAAGTAAGGGAGGGAGGAATCAATCATGTGAACATCAATCTCTAGAAGAATTTCAAGCTGCTCCATGATGAACCTCCCTCTGATAGCGTCAGATAACACAGCTGACTGGGCTCATGGAATTCAGAATGTTCCCCTGGTATTGTCTTGGTGGGTTACAGGCCTCATCTCCTGGTGGCCTCGCCTTCTGCTCGCCCTGTTTGCTCCGGTGTGCCATTAAATATCTTTTCCTCTTCATGCCATGATGCAGAAAAGATTGGGAAGCACTGAAATTATTTCACCACAAACATAGTTGTTAGCCTTCCAAGATTCTGCACCCAATTTTAAGGTGTGGGGGTGGGCACAGGGACTCCCCATGGACAAATAACTCTCCCACAACAGCTGCGTCTTATACAATTCAACTCAAGCCCGACGCTATCTACCCAAAGATAGCATCTGATCCCACAGGTTAAGCACTCAGTCCACAACATGGCCCCCCAGCCGCCCCCCCACACACTTCAAGTGCCAATTGCAGCCCAGGTAGTCACCTGTACTTCAAACTGCCCAACTACGGATTGGAGCTTCCAATGACCCCCTCCTCGGATTCCATTGATTTGCTAGAGTGGCTCACAAAACTCAGAGAAACATTTTACTTAGTAGATGAATGGTTTATTATAAAGAATGTAACTCGGGAATAGCACATGGAAGAGAGGCATAGGGCAAGGTAAGGGGAAAAGGGCAGACCTTTCATGCCCTCTCCGGGGCACTCTCCCAGCATCTTCTTGTGTTCACCAGTCTGGAAGCTCTCCAAACTCTGTCCTTTAGGTTTTTATAGGAGCTTCATTACATAGAGATGATCAATTAAATTATTGGCCATTGATGATTGATTCAACCTTGAGCCCCTCTCCCATCCCTGAGGTTAGCGGGCAGGACTGAAAGTTCTGACCCTCTAATCCCACCGCTGGTTCCTCTGGCCACCAGCCCCCATCCTTGTGGTTACCTGTGGACGGGTGGGGGATGCTTTCCAAAAGAGACGTCATCAATAAAACAAGAGAGGCCTTTATTGTTCTCATCACTTAGGAGCTTTCAAGGGTTTTAGGAGCTCTGTGCCAGAAACAGGGACGAAGACCAAATATATAACTTTTATTATAAATCACAATATCACACCCTCTCTTTCACTGATTTTGAGTGGAAAGTGCTTTCAGTTTGCTTGCTATTGAGTGGGGCGGGGAAACAACGTTGTCATATCCACGTGTTCTCTGCCAGGGTCCAGCCATCAACATAAGACTGGCTTATCACCAGAACAGATGGAAGGTTGTGCGTCTGCCCCATAGCTTCGCTTCAGAAAAGGCTGAAGCTCACACACTAATCTGACCTGAAAACCTCGGATCTTAACGCCTCCCTCTTCTCTCCCTGCTTTCCTTCTGAGTTCACTTCTCCGGGCCACGTTTCCTGGAGGCTTCTGAGGTGTCAGCAATGAAAGGGAAAAGCGCAGAATGGAGGTGGGGATCCAAGTGGAGAGGAGAACAGGGGACTAGAAAGCGCTGAGATGCCTCTTTTGCCACCAGCCCAGCCCAGCCGGTGCCCGTCCGCCCGGAAGATCTGAGAGGCCAGTGCATTTCAAACCTTTCATGTGTCTGCAGACTGTCCGGCCCAAGGAGAGAAAACAGATCTGGCTTTCCCCTTGAGAGAATCCTCTTAGGACCGATTTGCCCTTTTGAGTCACCCAAGTGTGACGCCAGAGATGTGTGAGGCTAAATTTAACCTCCACCCAAACCCAAACCCAAACCCAAACCTCAGCTGCGGTCAGGGTGGGTTGCTCAGCCTAGGAATCAGCCAGCATTGGCTTTCCCTCTCACTCACAATGGGATCAAGCTACGCCAGACCCACTGGGAGCCCTCGGAAGGGTATTTATGGGCTGCAATGCCAGACACTCTTTTTTCCAGAACGAGGTCTGCAGGCTAGCAGACATGCCCCAGCCTGCTGTTTTCCCCTGGGGAAAGAGAAGGAAAGCCAGATGCTAACTTGCCGTGGGCTAGCAGAGTCAGGACATATGTCAAGGGAGTTAGGGTGATGCTGCCCGTTCAGCACAGCCTTTGTCCACACACTTTGGGGAGAACAAAAAAGCCCTTATTCATTCAAGGCACTTCCTCGCACCCGCCAGACACCAGTCAGCCCCTTGACAACTCTACCAAGCAGCTTCTCAGTTGACTGGAGAAGACTGTGGGCCTTTCTTCGTGTCTCCTAGAGAGTGAGGGCCAAATGTTATCTATCACCATGGGCGATCGCCTAAAAATATGGGCTATAACTATACCAGCTTTTTTCCGTTAGCTGTAAAAAAAGAATTTTCTCAGAGTGACGACTATTGCAAGGGTAAGTGGTGATGTCTGCCTGGTAATGTCTCTACAAGAGGAAAGATCCGCATTCACACAATGAAGACCTCACTCAGATATATGTACATGTGTCTCGTTGGATTGTTTTTAAAATCCCATGGCTCTGAGGAAAAAAACGCCCAAATGTTACTGGGTGGTACAATTATAAATTAGTTTTCTCTTTTTTCCTATTAGACATATTTTCCATGTTCTAAGAAAAGCATTTAATACCTTTATCATCAGAAAGAAGGAGCCATGTTGTTCTGGGACTGGGACAGCACTATGCTGTGCTATGCAAATGGGTTAACTTAGCGGCAGGTGCTCTGTTGTGGCAGGCAGGGAGACATCACCTCCATGAATCCTGCAGTTGGAATCCAGCCTCAAGAAGTCTTCCACCACGTGGGTGGAGCTGCCCTCCCTCGGGAATATGTCTAAACTCGAAACCTACCTGGCCCTGGAGCTAGGTATGGAAGCAGAGGATGGTGAAGTATGACTCAGCCACACTTAAAAATCCCATTAAATGCAGGCTTCCAGAAACCCTCTTGAAAGTTTGAGAACTTCTTTCTCCAAAGAAGACGTCCAAATGGCCAACAGACACATGAAAAAATGCTCAACATCACTCGGCATTAGGGAAATACAAATCAAAACCACAGTGAGATACCACCTCATGTCAGTCAGAAGGGCTAAAATTAACAAGTCAGGAAACAACAAATGTTGGTGAGGATGCAGAGAAAGGGGAAACCTCTTACACTGTTGGTGGGAATGTAAATTAGTGAAGCCACTCTGGAAACCAGTATGGAGGTTCCTCAAAAAGTTGAAAATAGAGCTACCCTACGACCCAGCAATTGCACTACTAGGCATTTATCCAAAAGATACAAACATGGTGATCCGAAGGGGCACATGCACCCTAATGTTAATAGCAGCAATGTCCATGATAGCCAAACTATGGAAAGAGCCCAGATGTCCATCGACAGATGAATGGATAAAGAAGAGGTGGTATATATACACAATGGAATATTACTCAGCTGTCAGAAAGAATGAAATCTTGCCATTTGCAACGACATGGATGGAACTAGAGAGTATTATGCTAAACGAAATAAGTCAGTCAGAGAAAGACAAATATCATATGATTTCACTCATGTGGAATTTAAGAAACAAAACAGATGAATATAGGGGAAGGGAAGGAAAAATAACCTAAGGTAAAATCAGAGAGGGAGATAAACCATAAGAGACTCTGAACTATAGGAAACAAACTGAGGGTTGCTGGAGGGGAGGTGGATGGGGGGGATGGGGTAACTGGGTGATGGGCATTAAGGAGGGCACTTGATGTAACGAGCACTGGGTGTTATATGCAACTGATGAATCACTATATTCTAACGTTGAAACTAATAATACACTATATGTTAACTAAATTGAATTTAAATTTAAAAAATATGTTTAAAGTTTGAGAACTCTCAGCTTTACTGAGAGCTATCATCAACCATCCAGTCTTGGCGAGGGCTGGGAACAAGATTTGAAGAGAGAGAAAGAGAGATGAATGGGCTGCCTTTGGCGCATCTGATTCTGTCTCTGGCCCATAAAAGTGGCCATTGTCAGAAATCATCGTGGGACTTGCCTCACGCTGGTTTAGCAAGTCATTTCTCCAAACTATAGTTGCCTTGAGCACAAATTGGGAACAGGGGACAGAGTAAGAGTTTGGATCTTTCTAGGTAGATCTATTAAATCACACAGGCTTCAAATAGGAAGCTGATGAGAATATTCCCTCTTGCCAGCTCCCAGCATTGAGCTTTAACGGCATATACTGGACAAAGGGATATTCGGATACTTAGTGAAGTAGAAATGGTCATTTGGTAGCTCCTTATTCCAACATTTTTCTAAGGACTTTCATATATTAGAGTCATTTTGAACAGATTATAAGCAGAATTTCTCAGACCCTTTGCAACAAGGGCTTTCTAAGGGATTGGAATTCACTCAATGCACTCATGCAGCCTTGAAGAAAGACCTGAGTTAAGTGAGGTGGGGGTAGGGGAGAAGCAGGGCCCATAGGCATTGTTTGGTTTTGCAGCCAACAGGTTGGATGGTAGCTTCTGATCCCAGGATCAAGGTTTCTGGAACCAGTATTTGCAATGACTACTTCCTGATCCTTGGAGTATGACTAAGGGATAGGACCTGGAGCCTTGCATTTGTTACAGTGGTTTGCCGAGCCCCAGATTCCTGAAGTTCCCTTAGTGGCTCTGTCCTGCACTCCTGCTCTCCTGAGAGTCACTTCTGGGGGCCCAGCCTACAATCCCACTCCTTTAGCCCTTCTGACAGTTTTGTAAGCAGCTAATGCTCTGTATTAAATCCTTTCTACTTAAAATAGCTATAGTGGACTCTGTTACCTGCAACTGAACCCCAGCTCTCAGTAGAGATATGCTGAATGCCCACCATATGACAGCACCTGTGCCACCCGTGAGGGTATAGACAGTAATCCATCTGTGCTGAGCACCTCCTCTGTGCCACAGATCACTCTGGTAGCCCTTCCTTTCAGGACCTTATGGGTGATAACTACATTTGGATACGCGGAAAAATAATGACAGATGGTACATTACGATGCAACCAGTTAGTGTTATAACAGGAGATCTAAATACAGTTATGGAGGAGCAGAAAAGACAGAGCAAGAGTTGGATAGGCTTCAGAAGTGGGGTTGCACACCCCCTCCATGTAAGACTAGTATCAGCTGCTGCTAGGCCTGCTTCGTTCTCTGCTTGTGCACCTGCTGGGGCTTACCCCCTTCCGCTCCAGCCAGCTTGGTCTTCTCATGATTCCTCACCTCTCTGTCTTTGCTCATTTTAATCCCCAACACCTTGAGTGGGCCTCCTTGCCCACCAAAATTGGCTTTCTCATTCATCTCTACTGTCTCTGAATTCCTACAGCACTTGGGGGCCACACTCACAGTTTTGTGCTCAATCTTTGTCATAGTCAGTCACTGTCACCAACCTGCTTATTCAGCTTCCCCGGCCATTGGAAACAAGGGACTATTCCCTGAGCATGTGGCAGTCGCTGGACAAGGGGATGGATAAACTTGATTTACGAGTAGCCGCCACTTCATGATACATCTGCTTATTTGCAGGGCCCTCACCCTTGCTGTCCTGAAATGAGAACAACAGCAATAGGAGTTCAAGGAAGATGGGGGGACCGGTTTAAGAGTGAAGAGAGGACAAGAAAGGCAGGAAGAAAAGGAAAGTGATACACAAGAAAGCAAGTGAAAAAGGGAAAGGAAAGAACACTTTGCACCTGGCTGGCTCAGTCTGAAGAACATGCAACTCTTGACCTCTGGGTTGTGAATTTGAGCCCCATATTGAGTGGCGAGCTTACTTTAAAAAATAAATAAGTATGCTTAAAAAAAACCTTTGCCCTTAGGCTAGACAATACTTTTCTGTCTTCATTTGGTACCATTTCCATCCTAGATGGTACGCACATTCAGATTATATGAGTCATGCTGGATTCTTTTGATGCCCACAGAAGTGTAAAAACAGAGTCCAAGTTCCCAAGGAGGCCCCCAAATTAGAAAAACCCAGCGTGCTCTTTGGAATCCCCATCAGCTAAGGCTGTGCAAGCCACTGGCATTTTTAAAGCATTGGTTATCATTCTATCATCCCAGGACCAAAAACAAAACCCTACCCATCCTTTTCTGTCCACCATACTGCTAGGAAAATCAATCTGCCTCTCTTCTGCTAGTAAGCTCAGAAAAATAGAATACGTCCCCTGGGAGCAAACTGGGGTTTGGAAGGCTTTGCAATATTTATTTAATCTACTTATCCTCCACATATTCCCATACCCAGGAGTACATGTGACCGATGAAAAGGTCTTGTCGGCAGGTGACCTGACCTGCATATAGTATGAGCGTGGATAAATACCAACCGGCACATGAAGACACATGAGTCTTAAATGGGTCCAAGATTTTTTAACTTGGAACTCAAAGGCCCTTGTTTTTAACACAGAGACGATTGCTCATGCTATTGTGATTCTTCCCCAGGGACTCTTCCTAGACATCATTTATTCATCTAGACATTCCGAAGACAGAAATTATTCCCTTGATGTTGGGTACTCCAGGAAGACATCTTAACTCTCTGATGCCGCTGGAGACTCTTTCATCACATGTTGCTGATAGTTGCTCTTGAGAGCAGAAGGATGCCTCAGAGTTGTACTCATGTGCCAAAGGCAAGGTGGGCCCCATCCCCACAGGCACCCCTTCAGATTTCCAGCGTGCCCACCAGCCCCCTTCAGATTTCTAGCGTGCCTCCCCTTATCCAGCACGGCACTTCCCATGGGGTTCTCATAGTCAGTCCAGGCAGATGTTTCCCTCATTTGTCAAATGACACAAAGAAACAAACAAAACCAACCACAACAAAACCCAGGCCCAGATGGAGTTAATACCTCAGGCAAGGTCGTAGCACAAGATAAATTCCAAACCCTCAAATTCTTCAGTGGTTCCCCATTTGGATAAAGTCCAAACGGTGTGACATGCATATGAAGCTCATTGTGACCTGACTCTCCAGCTTCACCCCTCCTGCCTCTCACTGACACCTCCAATCACTGATGTCCGAGACTCAGGGTACCCTTTCTCAGCTGGACACTTGAGTTGTCCCATTCCCTCTGCTAGAACATCCTTCTCCAGCGTCTAATCCCTCCACCTCCTATACCTTCTCCTGGCTTATTCCCACTCATCTTTGGGGTCCCCACATCTCATTCATTCTGTCAGTCAATCAACAGGCATCCTGCAAGTATTTACCCTACGTATACCACACCAGGTGCTAAGGATATGGCAATGAACAAGTAGACCTTGTCCCTGCCCTCCCAGGGTTTGTGGCCTGGTGAAGGGACACAGTTAAACAGGCAGTCATGAGATGCCGAGATGTGGTGTGACAGAGTGTGTATTCAGGGTTCTCCAAAGAAACAGAACCAATAGGCAATAAAAGGGGTGTGTGTGTGTGTGTATGTATATAAAGAGATTTATTATAAGTAATTGGTTCACATGATTACGAATGTGGATGAGTCTTAAGATCGGTAGAGTGAGTCAGCAAGCTAGAGACTCTTGAGAGCCAACAGTTTCATTCCAGTCCAAGTCTGAAAGCCTGAGAACAGGACAGCCAATGGTGTAGCTCCTGCCCAAAGGCCAGCAGGCTAGAGATCCAGGAAGAGCCAGAGTTTCAGTTCTCATCCAAAAGGCAGAAAAAGATCCAAAGTCCCAGTTCAAAGGCAGTCAGGCAGGAGGAATTTTTCCTTACTTGGGGAGGGTTAGCATTTTTTGTTCTGTTCAGGCCTTTAATTGATTGGGTGAGGCCCACCCTAGGGAGGGCAATCTGCTTTACTTAGTCTACCAATTTAAATGTTAACCCCATCTAAAAACCCCTTTGCAGAAACACCCAGAATGATGTTTGACCTAATATCTGAGCAGTCCTTGGCCCAGTCACATTGACCCAAAAATTAACCATCACAGGGTACCATGAGGACAGACAGCTAGAAACCCAATGCAGGACATGCTTCCATGATTCCCCCCAAGACCTCGTTCAGGGTCTTTTCTCTCTGTCCCCGTAGCCCTCATCACAGCCCTTGTCCTGGAATAATGCTGTTGGCTTGCCTGTCTCTCCCACTAGACTACAAGCCCCTCAGTGTTTTCACAGTGCGGTTGAGGCATTGTTCTGAAGGCACACCAATTAGATTAATGTCCTGGCTCTCCTACTTTTAGCTGGATAGTTTTCTAACAACGCTGAGGGCAAGTTTTTTAACAATGCTGAGGCTCAGTTTTATTTGTGAAAAGAGATCACAACAAATCCTGCCAGCCTCACAGGAACGCCATAAGGATTAAATGACATAATATGTGGGAAGTGCTTAGTGGTGTGGTGGTACACAGTAGGTCCTCAGAAAATAGTGGCCATTACGGTCCTTCACCGGTGAACTCCAGCACCCAGCAGACTTCCCAGCATGTGACAGGCTCTTGACTGGATTTGCTCTGCACCGCCCTGCTTCCGATTCCTGGCTGACCAGCAACTCTCTCTGTGCCCAAGAGCATCTCAAGGCTGAGCACCGCATAGTTCCCTCCAGACAGGCGCAGAGGGAAGGGAAAGAGGCTGATCTTGTCTGAAGGAAGATGATGACAAGATGGACAGATATGTGTGCAAGGCCATGGAGCACCTGGACCTGCTGGACCAGGAAATACTCCCAACAGGTGATGAATGCATTGGCTTGAGTGATTGGCCCCGTCCAGCCATATCTTCAGTTCACAGCAAGACTGACTTCAATCAGGCAATTGATTTTCAGCCAATCACTTTTGAAAGGATGAGACCTCGAGACAATCCATGATCGAGCATTTGATTTCCACTTTAAGGAGAAACAGTATTCAGGGGAATGAATCAACAAGGGGCAACTTCATCTTTTTCCACGAGTAGGATTGTTTCTGTCTTTCTCAAGAGCTTTAGAGACTTTAGTTCCTTGTTAGTCTGAACTCAGTGGTGTGTTCCTGTCACCTATCACAACCTTCTGCATGCGGCGGTGGAGTGAGTCCGGGCTGGGGTCTGCCTTCGGATCCTGCCTCTCACTACTCTGTATCTCAGTTACTGCACCTGTAAAGTGGGGACAATCACCTTCCCTACGCTTCAGGGTGATCTCTTGTGATATGATACCTCTATCAACTGGGTGATCCTCGTGAAAGGGGTGGGAGAGTACACAGCGTTACACACACACACGCACACGCGGCAATAACATTACATGGGAGAAATTCAGCCCGAAGGCCTTGAATAACCAAAACTAATTCTTACATGGGACTAAATGTTAAGCGGGAGAAATAACTTCTCACAGCATGTAAATCAACAACCGTGTAGTAATGCTTTAAAAAATTATCTAGCATCATCTCTAATTATTTCCGCGAGCTCTCTTTCTTCGGAAGCTAATAGCATAGTGTACCATGGTGCCCGCCCTTCGTCATAGCTTTTTGTTTCTAATTTTCATTCCAACCCATCCTTCAGCATTATACCACCAAATAAATGAGCTAAAGATATAAAGATAAGCTATTTAAAAAGATGCTAAACTATAACCACAGTGAATGTTAAAATAACAGCACGGTGGTCCCCCGACATCACTCTGGCTAGAGCCGCTGGGCATATTCCACGATGTACTTTGGAATTAGCTCTTTATTTATCAGCTAAAGAGCGCCGTCTCAGGGCCAGAGCATAAGCACAGCTTATAATTCAATAAGCCCAGTATGAAAGTTGGGTATTATGGTTTGAACTGTGTCCCGCCTTAAAAGACACTGAAATTCTAACCCCCTGTACCCGTGAACATGACCTTATTTTGAAATAGAATGTTTGCAGATGACCAAGGTATGATAAAGTCATTAGGGTGGGGTCCTAATCCCATATGACTGGTTTTCTTATAAGAAGGGGAAATTTGGACACAGAGATAGACACACATGGAAAGAAGACAATGACAATGTGAAGACGCAGGTAGGAGACAGCTACCTATAATCCAAAGGAACACCTGAGGCTACCAGAAGCTAGGAAAGATTCTCCTCCACAGCCCTCAGGACAAACCAACCCTGCCAAAACCTTGATCTTGGACTTCTGGCCTAATGAACTAAGAGAGAAGAAATTTCTATTTAAGCCACCCAGTTTGTGGTACTTTGCTACAGCAGTAGCAAACTAATATGCTAGGGCTACTTTTGATTGTTTTGACTTGGGGGCATTCTCCTCCATAAGGTAATATTTTATCAATTATTTAAATATTATACTGCTTCTGATCTGCACAGTAAGCAGTAGGAACCTAGGAATCTAGGAAATGCTTGAGGAAGAAGAATTTGTAGAACCCTGCACTTCCTACAGGCAAAGAGCGTGGGGCTCAAAGCAAAAGAATTTAGGGTTGATGTGTAAATAATAATAGGACTCATAGCTAATATTTATTGGGTAGTTCCATGTGGGAGGCACTGAATTAAGCCCTTCACATGCATTAATTCATTTAATTTGCACAAGAGCCCTATGTAATAGATGCAATGATCACCCCCATTTTTCAAATGAGGAAAATGGTCACAGAGAGGTTTAGTTACTTGCCTAAGGTGGCACAGCTCGCAAGTGGGAATGCCATGCCTTAGTCCCTGGCAGTCAGGCTCCAGAGCACACCTCTTACAGCTAGAAAGCCCTGGAAGCCATCGGTTTTACATGTTATGGTTAATTCCATGATCTGACTCTCCGAGACAACAAGGTGGGGGGACACATATTCCTTCAACACATATTTACTGATGGCCCACCGTGGCCAGGTACTATTCTGGGTGTGAGGGATCCCAAGCTGAACTTGAAGCAGACCTTGCCTAGAAGGGAGACATCATCTATCGGTTTCATTTTCATCCCACGGTATTAAGTCTTAGTTCTGCCCACCACAAAACTGAGACCTACTACGAGGATTTCTACAATATGGTCGTGACGGTTAGTTTTATGTATCAAATTGACTAGCAATAGTACCCAGGTATTTAATCAAACGCTAATCTAGGAATTCCTGAGGAGGTATTTTGTAGATGCGGTTCACATCTACCATCAGTTGATGGTAGATAAAGAAGATTAATCCTGACGATACGGATGCACCTCATCCAATCAGATCCATTCGATCCATCCATTCAAGATGCTTAGAGCAAAAACTGAAGTTTCCCAGAGAAGAGAGGCTCTGCTTGGAAACTACAGTGCTAACTGGTACTTGAGTTGCCTGCCTGGTGGTCTGTCCACCAGATTTTGTAGAGGTCTTGCCAACCTCTACAACCACAGAAATACATTCCTTAAAAGAATAAATTATACACATCTAAAACTAATGATGTAATGTATGGTGATTAACATAACAATAAAAAAGCTAAAAAAAAGAATAAATTATACAGACACACACACACATATATCTACATACACACACACACACACTCGCATATACACATATATGCACGTGTGTGTGTGTGTGTGTGTGTGTGTGCGCGCATGTATCCTATTGGTTCTGTTTCTCTGAAGAACCCTGACTGAGACAATATTTGAGAATCACAGGATTAAGGGTTGAAGATCTGGAGCTCTGGGAACTTCAGAAATTTCTGGGAAGGCCTAAAATTCTCTTCAGAAATTCTCTTCAAGCTTTAAATTCCTCATCTATAAAATGACGATAAAAAGTTTTCTTTTGAAAAGTCACACTTGCCTCACCCACACGTATCCAATGACCCAGATGAAAACATGTTTTAAACACTAAAATGCCACACCGATATCAGCGATTAAATTCCAAGGGCATATTTCTTACAGACGCTAGGTAACTATTTCTTCTCGTTCAGACTTCGCATCACTGGCCTCAAAGTGGGACAACAAAACGAGGGTGCTCGGCTTCAGCCGGGATGATCAGAGACGGCGCAGGCCTGAGGTCACCGTGAGTCAGTTCAGGGAGGGAATCAATACGCTGCCGCCGGGGCTGTCCTTGCGGTGGCCTGGGGAGGACAGGGGGACACAGGACCTGCGAGCTCGGAGGAAGGAGCGATGTCCCATCAGTCGGGCAATGTCTTAGAAGACCCGTGACCAGGGCAGCGAAGGGGCAGCGTGGCGGCTCGTCAGCCCCCCTCTCCCCCTCCACCCCTCTACCCACCCCCTCCGGCCAGGGCACCTGGCCAGCTCCTGTCCCAGGCTACACAGAGCCTGTGTCGGGCATCTCTAAGCCCCGCTGAGCAGGCCACCGTGTGATTTGAGAGGTGGGGAGGGAACCACCTGACCTACCCCAGAGCAGGAAATGGGCCTCCAGAGACACACGTGTGCCCTCTGCACATGAGGCATGCTGTCACCTGGGAGGAGTGCCACTAGCTGGGGCCTCCCCGGGTGTCAGCAGACGGAGAAAGAGCAGGAGAGGGTGGGGAGTGCGGACTGCGGGGGCCAGCGTCCTGTGCAGGCATGCAGAGAGGCAGGATGCAAGAGTGTGGACAAGCCCACTGCAGATCCGCCCAACAGCACCTCTCCTGGCTGTGTCTGGGACTCGCTCCAGTTTTCTCCCTGTCTACACAACACGGAGTCCAAACTGCTGGTTTTGCAGAGCTCCTCTGGTCACCTCTGGTGACTTGCCCTTTCCTCCGGGCCCCGTACGAAGCAGAGAGCTCAGCAGTCATCATCGGAGTCTTCCCAAAGCCTCCACCCCACTCCCTTCTCTTCCCACATCCTTCACAAAGCCAGATGACACAGCATCTGTAGGACCACAGGGCCATTTAGCCTTTCCCTGGTCTTCCAGGCTGCCAGGTTTCATCCAGGCCAACAGACGGTCTCTGAGAGCAAAACGCTTTCTTCTCTGATCCAACAGAGCCAACATTCCTCTAATATTGTAATTATAATTTTAAAAGTGTCCAGTGGGGGTGGGGGGGCGCCTGGGTGGCTCAGTCAGTTAGGCTGACTCTTGGTTTCAGCTCAGGTCATGATCTCAGGGCCATGAGATCGAGCCCCGTGTCAGCTTCTCTGCTGGGTGTGGACCCTGCTTAAGATTCTCTTTCCCTTTCCCTCTGCCCCTCCTCTCCCCCACATGCTCACCTGAACATGCTCTCTCTCTCTCTCAAAAAAAAAAAAAGTGTCCAGTGTGACTGGCGTGAGCTTGTTCAACACCCCACTGCCCACAGCCTGGGATTTTCTCGTTTTCTCAAAGCTCCTTACCATACATATTCATCATAAATATTGATCTCATACTCACCCCCTCAAGACTTGTCATACTTTTATATTTTCAAGACTGTTCTGTGTTAATATTTTCTTTGTCTTCCAGGATCACCTCCATTCCCCATATGCTCTTCCCCCTAGATAGTCATAAAAACCAAAAGCCTTAATCAGTACGCACCACTAAGTATGCCAGAGAGTTCAAGCACGTTTATGGCTGTGTGTCCAATGGGCACTATCTATCCCATTGTCTGCATGACAACATCTGTTCTGGAGCTCCACCTCCTAGAGGCAGGAGACAGTTCCCACGCTGCACCCCTGCCCAGGCCACACTCCGGTTTCTGGAAGTAGGATAAGCCTCATTCTAGAATTCTAGAATTCTATAGAATTCATCAAATGTAATCGATAAACATCTGAGCTCAAGCAAGAAGTTCCATAGTATAAAGAAATGATCGATGTTTGTACAAGCAGCATGTTGGAAGGAAGGGAGGGAGGGAGGGAGGGATGGAGGGAATCAGGCAGAAAGGGGAGATGCCAGATTTTGTGCTTCTCCAAAATTACGTTGAGCATTTGATGATATCTAGTAAGTTTAGAGGCATGGATAGCCTCATTCCCAGCAATCCCCAGACCAGGGCGGGACACTATGCCACCAAGGTGGCCAAATCCAGCTGGCATAGTATGGATGGCCGTCGAGTTGAAAATTGCTTTTACATTTTTACAGGGTTGTGCAGAAAGTGGCGGTGGGGAGAGATGAAGTGGCAGAACCTGTCAAAAGCTCTGTGGCCCACAAAGCTTAAAATACATAGGATCTAGCCCTTTCCAGAAAAAGTTTGCTCTGGAGTTTTTCAAACTTGTCTGGTCATCTTAAAACTCACCTGTGGACATTGTCACACATATAGATCCCTGCCTGTGGCAAGCCCATCATAGCATTGTTTTTATTTTTTTTAAATATTTTATTTATTTGTGTGTTTAGAGAAAGCATGCATGCGAGCAGCGGGAGGGACAGAGGGAGAGGAATAGAGAGAATCTCCAGCAGACCCCAAGCTGAGTGGGGAGCCCCATGAGGGGCTCAATCTCAGGACCCTGAGATCATGACCTGAGCCAAAATCAAGAGTCTGACACTTAACCGACCAGCCACCCAGGCGCCTCATAGCATTGCTTTTAATCACTAGAAGTCAGAGCTGGCCTACATCCATGAGCAAATGGACACCTCCCTTAGAATAAATGAAGTGGCCATGAGTATTAAAACAGGAAATTCTCACATGTAAAAAAGCATGTTGCAGATAGAGAAATGGAATACAATACTATTTATATGAAGTTTTAAGGTGGTATCACTTATGGAACTTACATAAGTAGTAAAAATATAAAGACATACATGGGAAGGGTAAAGATCAAATCCAGGTTAATAGCTGCCTCTACAAAGGGAAAGGAATGGGTCAGCCAGGACTTCGATTTTATCTAGAATGACAAGTAGATAAATAGATGATAGCTTGCTATAAACAGAGATCAGTATTCCAATATCATTGCCTAGATTTTTCTGGACACCAGAAATAGTTTATTATAGTGATCTTTCAAGAAAAAATTACTGTTGATCTTCCTAATAGATATTCTGGGAAGCCAAAGTCTTTTAGGGTTAATATGTGGGTCACATGAAAGAAACTCCACATTTTCTGGTTCCTTTTTCAATGATGAATTTATTGAGTGATGAAGATTTTAGAAATCAACTGGCTTTTTCTGATTTTAGGAAGAAAAGTCAGCAGGTTCCATGCTTGATTAAGGAAGTTCCTCTACCTCTTCTCCCAGAAATCTGTTTACACCTTGGACTTTCTGTCTAAAAAAGGGAACATCGCATCTTTCTGGAAACAGCAGGAAATGCTGGTCAACATCTTCATTAAAAAACTATGGACAAGTGGAGACCAATTCAAGGGAGAGGCAGGAGTGATGGCCAGTGGGGTGGTGATGAGCAGGGGGTGGGGAGTTAAGAGAGAGCAGGCTCTGCCCTTCCCTGGCTCACAGCCACGGCTCCTTGGGAGAGAAAAGAATGCAAGCTGAGGCAGCAAGAAGAAATCCTCCAGATGACGCTTCCAGAGACTGAGCTGCCAGAGAGAGGCAAGACCTGTGAATAAAACCTCGAAGCCAGAGGGAGGGCTCTGCTAATTGGAGTATATAATTTAAGAGGTGAACACAGCACAAAGCCCTCAAGGGACTGACTGCAGGTTTTAATTAAAGATGATCTTCCATAAACTTGTCCTTCATTTAAGAAACACTGGCCTGGAGAAATGCTGGGAAAACCAGGTATGCCTTGTTAGATGAATCTCTCCTTCTTTGAACCTCGGATACGGAAGGCCATTTCCCACCTGTAATTTGGCCCACTGGGATGGCTATTGGATCGAGGATTCTTGCTCAACTGCCACCTCCCTACACTGGCCAAATATGACCCCAAGAGGGAGAAAAATACAAATACATTTCAATATTAAAAAGTAGAAAGTCTAATCCACAGACAACAATGACCAAAAGATGAATTCTTTCAGGTCCTCTAAGCGTCTAACTACAGAATTTGAGAGCTTGAAAAAGCTCAGGTGTTCCAGACTTACTTCTAAAGACACTTCCTCCATATGACCTTGATGCCTTATGATGCACCATCAACGGCCCTGACCTTCCTCTGGCTTCCACACTTGTGGCTTAGCAGAATCAGATGAACCACGGGAACTGACCAAGAAAGAAAACAGAGGAGGAAGAGCAAGAGTCTTAAGGGTAGGGATCATTATTTTTCAAACTGAAAATGAGCAAGCAAAGTATTCTGAGTAGCTACATGCAGTGTTTTCCTAATTACAGAATAGTAATAAGGCGCTTTTTATGTAACAGGCTGATATACGTGTAAAATCTAATCCTGTTACTTTCCTAATTTATAGATCAAGCAAGCAAGGGGCGGGAGCCAAAGGCAGCACCAAAAATCACATGGAGAGTCAGCAGCGTGCAGGCCTGATTCCAAGCCCAACGCTGTTGAGTGAGGGGGTGATAGCACCACATCTTTGCGGCTACTCAGGTTTCCAATCTGACGAACATTCGACCTTGTTTCTACAGCTACTCCCTTGCCATTTTCTGCCTCACAGCCCCTTGGGTCTTTTCCTGAACTAGGCCTTTCTCTGCGATATTTGCATTGTGTGAACGATATATTCCGATCAACAAACCAGAATCACAGACTGCTTAATCTAGCACCCAGGGCCTACCTCGGTCTATGCTGAGTTTTGCTATTTTTTTATTTTGAAGATGGAGAGATGCCCATACTTTGTTTGGGGAGGCCTATATCACAAGATGGGAGTCAAAAGACAGGATGGCCCCTACTTCCCTAGCCCGCATAACCATCTCACTTGGAATCTCAGTGAGAGCTTAGGCTGGGACAGGGTTTCTCTGCACAACGAGCACATAGTGGTGGGAGCTGCACAGGCAGGGCATGCAGAGGCGGGATGCACGCTGCATGGAGTTACCCAAGATGAACAGTAGAAGGGCCATCTTGCACGGGCTCCAGCCACCACTGCTTTTCTGGAGAAAAAAATAAACCCCTCCCCCTCTCCCCAATTCTTCACCATGTCTTTAGGGATATAGTTTCAGCCTCTGCACTCTCAGGGTCTGCCCTAACCCTTCCTGCTGGAGCTGGATGCTATTTTTGTCCTGTTTTCTCACATTGCCCACAGGCACACTTTGGGGATCGGGAAACTGGGTTCCAATTGACCATCAGCCTCTTCTCTCAGAGGGAAAATGCCTCTGGCTAAACCTTCTCTGCCAGGGCCTGTTGGAACCTTCCAGACGCTCTGTGCACTCACCCAGGCCCAAGCACACAGGCCAGGCGTGCGAACCACACTCGGCTGGCCATGGACACAGGTGTGAGGCTCACAGAGGCCCTCGGTGAGGCACTTTGCACAAACGTGTCTTATTCAAACTTTGTTTCCTCACTAAAAGTGAATGTGGTCTCATCAGAAAATACTCAAACATGGCGCACCTGGGCAGCTTAGTCGGTTAATCATCCGACTCTTGGTTTCAGCTCAGGTCATGATCTCACGGGTTGTGGGATGAAGCCCCTCGTCGGGCTCCACGCTCAGCTTGGAGTCTGCTTAAGACTCTCTCTCCCTCTGCTCCTCCCCACTGCATGCTCTCGCTCTCTCTCTAATAAATAAATAAATCTTTAAAAAAAGAAAGAAAATACTCATACTACAGAAATGTAATCGATGGTAAGTGGTCTCCCCAACACCTACCCCAAGATATTCTTACCCCAAGGTAACAATTGATGACAAAATATTCTTCCACTTTTTAAAATGTATATAATCATATGTATATATAGTTTTCATTTTTAAAATTTTTAAAAGATTTTATTTATTTATTTGACAGAGAGAGAGACAGCAAGAGAGGGAACACAAGCAGGGGGAGTGGGAGAGGGAGAAGCAGGCTTCCCACCAAGCAAGGAGCCCGATGCGGGGCTCGATCCCAGGGCCCTGGGATCATGACCTGAGCCGAAGGCAGATGCTTAACAACTGAGCCACCCAGGCACCCCTTTATACACTGTTTTTAAAAAGTGGGATTACATTAAATCCTACCCTGTTTCCTTTTCTCTCTTGGCAACCAACACCATGTTGGTGTATCTTTCTTCGAAAACCTACATTATGTTTATCGGTAGGTATGAGTTGGTTTCCATTTTTCTCTATTCCAAAAAACACTAATAAAGAAACTTTACACATATATCTCTACAAGTATTAGGTACATTTTTAAAAGTATAACTATTGAATTAAAAAGTATTAACATTTTATATTTTAATAAATATTTCTAAGTTGCCCTCCTAAGGTATGGTATCAGTTTATATGCCTATCCTGCTCAGTCTTTTGGCAAAGAGTTTGACCTTCTTTCCGCTTGGCTTCTAAGTGTAAATGGGACATTATGCTGCTCACATCACAGGGTTGCTGTAGGAGATAACTGAAGTTCAAATGACATTCAAATGGCCATTGGTGGGGTCCCCATTCCCCACCTTTAGCCCTCAACAACCTCACACACCCAGACCCTCCCCCCAATAAGGAATTGGACAAAAGCAAACATGATTACAGTTTAAGGCTCCTACCAGGGGTATGCGCAGGTTAACTTGGGGGAGAATGGGTGTCTGATCGTGGGGTCTCCAGCACTGACATGGTTGGGGGATTGCAGGATTCAAGACAAAGGAGGGTTGGGCAAGAGGCCTCCCGTGGCTGCTGAAAGCTCACCGACTGGTGCCTGCTGACTCCACCAACTCTACTAACCTAAGCTTTTTCCCAGAAGATTCTTTCTTTTGAAATCCAGGGCACAGAGCTTAGCCTCAGGGCCACCATTTAGGAGGAGGACAGAGGGAGCCATGGCATTATTTAAAAAACCTGATATGCAGTATAGTGGGCCAGCTTCATCCACCTTCTTGAGGAGACAATTCGCTCTGACAACTGCAGGTAATTTAAAAGCTTTTATGGCGCCTTGGGTGGAACCCAATGAACCTTCCAATCTCAGGCAATTCAATACAAGCATCTGAAAAGGTAGTCATAAAACATCCTTTCCTAATCCACGGCAGACATTAACGTTGACTTTCCCAATGACCAATGAATAACCTTCAAGGACTTTTCACTAAAACTGACAACACAAAAATTATGAGCCCTTTAGTAATGAAATTAGTATCTGCAGGAGACATTGGATTGATTATTTGTTAGGATTTTAAAGCCCCTTCATGTCTGCTTGTTTTTCTCTGGACAGTCATCACCGAATGAACATTAAGTTTGATATTTATTGTTGGCAACAAAATGGGAATTCCATCTCTTTCAGGGTTTCTGCCTTCAGGCTCTGGAGCTCATTAGAAATATGGCTTTGTCTGGTCCACAATATGGGTGGATCTGAATCTCAGGTGGTGGAAGGGTGAGCAAGTACTCAGGCAGGGGCCATTTCTGCTGCTCACACGACGTATGCAACTGATGTGCGTCATGGCATTAAGAAGTATCTTTAGTATTTCCGCCATACAAAGATCATAAATCACGGACCAGTGCTTTGGATTAAATGAGACCCATGATAAGACACGAGCAAAACAAACAGTTAAGAGCTTCCTTCCTCCTAGAAGGTATAAAATATTTTATGGGATTTAAATTCCCAGCCCCAATATAACACAATAGCTTCTTTCTTTGAACACCTATGAAACAACAAAAGAATGCTCAAAAGAAGTGGTTTGTCAAGGAAGAAGCTCTTGTTCTTACCTTCTTTTCCTCTTTTTTTTTCCCCCAGGGACAAGATGACAAAGTATGGACTTTTCTCCCACCCATTGCTCTGCCCTGTTACACCAGTATTCACATGCCTGTCTCAGTGTGTTTGTTCGATAACCTGAACAAGATGGCAGCTGGGAGTGGGAGTGGGGGTTAGGGTGAGGAGAGATCTTTCTGCAGGTGCCCTTTTGTAGCCAGCACGTGCTGGTTGGGCAACGGTGTTGGCAGTTGAAGCAGACTGTGGAGCTGGGCGTGTTGGAGATGAATCTACTCCAGAGGCTCGTGATCATGGGAACCCCTGGGCAGAACTCAGCACAGAAGGCAGAAGAGGAAAGGCACCTGGAATCTACCTCCTAAACAAGCCAGTGTGTTCTCTGCCAGGCAGGCCGTCACTTGCTCCTGAGGCAGTGCGTCCAGGAGAATCTATCATCCATGGAAGGAATTCGGCAAAGTAGAACATCTGAGTATGAGGTGGGAAGGAAGGAGTTTGGGAAATGTGTTCAGGGAGGTCTGAGGCCAAGGAGGGGAGGCTGGCCTTACCACCAGCTCTTCTGGGACTCCTGGCAACCCTGGCTTCCTGCATGGCTATGACCTCCAAAGTTCCAGGCCCTGGTTCTTCACCAGTTCTCAGTATGGATATTTTGAGAACCCAGTGATAGCACAGACCCTCTCCTCCCCAAACTGTTCGTGTCTCTCTGCCACTTTGTGTCCTTCTCCTTTCTGGGGCTCTCTCTGCTGCTCTGTGTGTGGTTCTGTCTCTGTCTGTTCTCTCTCTCTCTCCTGCAAAGTTTCAGAAGTTTTGAGGACCCCCGAAGTCTACATGAGCTGTAGCTATAGGAACACTTAGCTTAAAGATATTGGCAGGGAGTTCTCAGCACACTTGTTTGCAACAGAAAATAAGATTCAGAAGGAAACAAAACAAAACAAAACAAAACTACTATGCATTTTTTTTTCCCCAAACAGTTTAGGAGGTTTTGTTCAACTTCTCACTCATCACTAATTTCAGAAAGAGGGAAGTCTCTAGGGCTTTGGGACATTCTGTTAAAGTAAGGCAAGCCTACATTATAGATTGTACATTTTGCCCCCCCCCTCCGCCCCCGCCCCATTGGGATTATAGCTAAAAAGAGTCAGGCTCTGTGCTAAGTGCTATAAAATATTTCTTAAAGATAAATTATCTTATTTATCTCCTTATCCATGAATGACCAGAAAGGTGGTTTGTCAGTAATGTCCCCTTTTATGAATACAATCAGCCACAAGGGAGCATTTCTTGCTACTAACAATAGAAAAACCAAATAGTAAATCACTTAGGCTCAAGCGACGTGTGACCCAGAAGGGTGTGTTGGGTTACACTTTCTATGAATCATCCTGCGAACTGACAGGAACCAATCTGGTAGCACCAGATATTCCATGAACTCATTTTCTATTTTTGGTTTCAGAAATGACTGGGCGGACTGGGATACACAGAGAAATGATGGTCACAGACCTGCTGTTGGAGCTGAATTTGGGAACTTCAAAACAACAAGCAATAATGTGCTACTCATATTATTCAGGCCCTGCCTGCTCCTTGCTCTAGAGGGAGAAATGTATTTCTATCTTCCAATACTGACATTAATTAAAGCCAGCAGAAACATGAGAGACCTGTGTAGAATTGTCTCCCAACAATGATCACACTGAATTAAAAATATGTATATAAATGAGATCAAGTCTACATAGCCATGACGTTAAAAGTGCAATTTTCTTTACCCTCATATGCTTGCTAGGACTATCTACCTCTAGAATCTACCAGAACAAGGTCAGCCCCAAGAAGGACATCCCACAGAGTCACTTGAAAATCCTGAAGATGAAGGAAAACTGTACCAGAGAAATCTGGTCTTCTTTCTCCAATGGATCCAACGAAAGCACTAGAAAACCAGATTTCCAGGATCTGATTGGTAGTTGCTTTAATGTCAGTATTCTGTTGAAATGCCCATCTGCCCTGTTGTAGTGGGAACACCCACGGAGCCAAGAGAAGGGGTGAACTATCCAGTCTTATAAAAACAATTCACCCCCAGCCAAGATACACCATGATGGCATAAGTACACTGAGAAAGTGAAACATTTGCGGCAGGGTGTCCGAAAAGGGTGGAAGGAAACTCCATGAAGTCTGGATAGGTCTCACTCGGAGTGGACTAGGAGAAGCCACCCAATTTTTCACAGGCAAATTACAAACACACAGTAAGGGATATCCTGAATCCCAAAGGAAATAGCACTAGTTCTTAGTAAAAACTCTGCAGGCTCAAAGTAAATTCCAGAAGAGGAAAGCAATGGGGGAGACTACTGGTATTCCTGTCTGTGTCCAACTTGAAACTGGCTTTTCACAAAGCTCCAGTTACTGAATACATTGAATTCTTTTGGTTTTTTAGACCGCAGACCAGGGGTCCCCCCACCCCAAAGTACTTCCCACCAGGCCTCTTTAGGCCCTTTGTGCCATTAGAGGGCCCTGAGTCTAGTGACCAAAGACAGGGGAAAAGGAGGAGACAATGGGGTTGGGAGGAGGCTCTCCCTCTCGCAGAGAAGGTTCCTGAGAAGTGGAGGGAATCCCCAGGATCTTTGACTCAGAAGCAAAAATGATGTGAGGATAGAGATGTGTCCATCAGCCGTGGGGCCTGCCTTTCCCCAAGCTGTTAGTCACATGAAAGGCTGGCTCAGGGCCCGGGAGTCCGGCTGAGCAATACTGGAAGACTAGCCGAAAGTGGCAGATCCCAGCAGGCTGGGCGGCAGCAGGGCCCACCATATAACTAAGCCATGGAGCACATTTCTGGCCCCCTCTGGCAGCCTCGCCTGCGCCATGAAGCAGGAAGGGGACATCTCCCAGATGTTATCCCACCTGCTTCTCCGAGTGGTGGGCCAAGCGCCTGGGCCAGACGGGCTGCTCTCGGTGGTGGCCCCTTCGGTCAGTGTCCCTTGGGGACATGGTGGCCAGGGCTCCCAAACAGCTCATGTTCCCAAACCACTGTGTCTTCTTGGAAAGAGCCAACATAATCATGTACGCATCTATTGTTGATAACTGATTCTGCATGGCGCACCATCTTTTATGGGGATTTTAGGTAGTAAATGAAAATTAGGTATCTTCTGTGTTACAGGAATTGAGAAACACCTTCCTCAAGCTGTTCTTCCTCCCAATTTTGCCTCCTCTGGAAACTGATAGGAGGTACTCCATGCTGAGGCTCCGAGGCCAAGTCCAGGAGCTTTTCGTCAGGGGAGAAGGCAAGAAGAGCCTGGAAATGCAGGGGGCGGGGGGCGGGCAGGAGCACAAAGCCTGGGATCCCCTGTTATCAGGAATGAGGGAGAACCCATAGGGAGCCGAGGACCCGCTCCAACCACAGAGCCTCCCACGCCCCACCTCTCAGCTCAGGGGCTCAGCTCACTTTCAAAGCAGCTCCTGGCTTTCATTCCTGTGGGGGGAACTGAGAGCAACCCCTTCTGAGGGGCAGGAAAGCCTAATGGTCAAGGGGCTTAGAGTCAGACAACAGCACTGAGTTTGAATATCAGCTCTGGGACCGCATCTGAGTTTATTTTCTCTTCTATAAAATGAGGATAATGCAATCTACCTCTTAAGATTCATGTCAGGATTAAATGAGATCAGGCAGGTAAGCACTCAGCACAGTGATACCTAAGTGGGGACTATTATTACAGTTGTTATAAATGGATCAAGTTTAAACTTAGATGTCTCAATGCTCAAGTGGAGCACCGAACTAGAAGTTAGGTACTTTGGAGTCATTCCCCTAGTGCTGGACCGTAACTCCTCTCCAGCAGAAGAGAAAATGACAAATAGTCAATGTGTTAATGCCACAGCTTCCACCTGCCGTAACAGCATCCACACGGTGAGCTGAGGTCAGTGAGGTCAGACTTGTGTGCCAGGCTCCGTGAGAATGAGCCAACGGCCCAGCTGGTGCTGAGTCTGGGAGCGTGAAAAAAATGCCTAAGGTCTGCTTCTCCAAATTCTGATTAAATTGGCCAGGACTTGTGTTAAAACTTCCTAGGTGATACAAATGCACCTTCAGGCCTAAGAACCACTGTCCCCACCAGAAAGGAAACAGTTGAGTTTTCTTGAAGAATCTTTATCATGTTTATTCAGTTGGCAAACATGTATTGATCCCTTTGATGGGCCAGGCTCAGGAGTAGATGCTTGATTTATAGAACTCGGTCCCAATCTTGGAGTATCCTAGAGTCTAAAAGAAGAGACAAACAGGTGAATAGACAGTAATAATATGGTGGGTACATGCTGTGATGGGGTAAATGCTAGAAGCTCTGGACATACTTAGGAAGGGCTGTAGACCAGCTTTCCAGATAGAGCCTGTGCATGGTGAGGGTATTCCAGGCTGAGGCAACAGTTTTTGCAAAGCCTCAGAGGAGAAAATATCTATGTTCCAGAAACCCTAGTTATTCAGTAGGACTGGATGTTAGGGGAAGGCCAAAAGATGAGGCGGAAAAAGCAGGGACTAATTTCTTTTAAGGGGTTTGGGTTTTAAGTAGGGGATGGAGTGATCTCAGCTGTCTTTCAGAGAGATTATTCCAGCTACTGGGTAGAGAACAGATAAGAGGTAGGCAAGACTGGACATGGGGAAGCCAATCCCAAGATGGCTGCAAAATCAAGGCAAGATTTAACAAGGGATAGATATGAGAGGTATTAGCAGAGGAAAAAGAGCCTGGTGATTGAGGGTGTGTTGAGGGCAGAGATGGGGAATCAAGGAGGAGGTCCCACTCAGGGGAGTCAGGTGATGCCAGGCCCTTGGTGAGGGAAGGAAGAGAGTGTGTTATGTGGCCAGATCAAAGGGCCTCTTGCTTCATCAGCCCATAACCTGAGCTGGTCAGGCCTAATGGAAATCCTGCAAATTCAGTATTTTTGTGTGTTTATAGGGTGCATGGCATTCTTGCATAATTGGAATATCTGATTAATTTGAAATTTTCTTGAGAATTTCTATCAGATGGGTAAAAGGGAGTTTTAATTAAATGCAAAGCACATGGCCGGAGAGAGGCCCAAGAGCACATGGCCAGGCAGGACCAAATACACAGAGCTCATTCTCGGTTTCCTTCCCAGCCCAGGAATGTGTCCCCGCAACTCTGCTCTCATCAGGAGAGAACCAGGATCAAACACCTGAAAATATCTGGGAAATGAAAAGCTAGATATAAGGGCTTGGTACCCCTGTCTGGGGAACATCTCACAAAGTAAAATTATCCTTTGAACATGTCTTGCAATGCAAAGGTGTGAGCAGAGTTGTAAGCAGCTCCATTTATTTGAGTAAATAGCTTGTAAATAAATCATTGGTAAACATTACAAAATTAAATACATTTTCAAAAGCTTGCCAGTATACATAAAATTCACAAACATAGTTCTTTTAAAAAATAAAATATGTTCAGAGCACCCTTGATATAAAATGTCTGACTCCTGTCCTCTGACAGGGCCGCCTAGAGACGCCTTACAGTAGGTGGGGTTTCTGTGCGGAGGCGGTGGAGGCCTCCTTGGGGAAAGGACGAGTTTCTACTCTGACCTTTTACCCAGCCCACATCCGTCTGAATTTTGATCCTTCTCCAAGGAGCTGATATATCACCGGGAGGCACGGGGCAGGCGCCCCACGCCTAGCTCCAAGCAAGGACATCGGGGTGCGTAATTGGGGCCAAGAGCCAGAATCCTCAGCGCATGCCATAGAGAGGAGCCAGAAATGCAATCTCCGCCACCCTTCCAAAGTGGCCAATGCTCCTGTATCGACTTTCTTGAAAGCAGGTGAGGCTTTCTCACCTCTACAGTCTTCAACCCTCAGTTCACCCGCTCTGGTCTAATGCTGCCCAGGCACGGAAGTGACCAGATCTACATCTAAGGAGGAAGATACGTGATTTGCTAACTTCCTTCTGACCTGCTTTCATGGAGAGAGAAGAATACACAGTATTTGGTTGAAAGCAGAGAGTTAATTGCTACACAGTGCTTCCTTTTTCCATTGCAAAACACCACTCGGCATGGGCATTTCTCTAGAAATCTAAATAGTTCTTCAAATGAAGGGTTCATAAAACTTTAAAATACCACGAACAAGGCAAGAAGTACATGACCTGGCAAAGCATCCCAATTAATGAAATAATATAAAGTCCATGAATTAAGCCCTTGACCAACTCAACTTTTTGTGGCGTAGCTCATTAAAATAACGGATACACTGAATTCTTTCACTTTGGTGCATAAAGTGAACGCTGAAGGTCCGCAGCAGTCACACGACACGAAGAATATCTAGTGGCCTCTTGAAAACCCATGTGCTGTGACCTCCAATTAAAGGACAACCACAAGTTTATTCCATCAGTGTGAAATAAAACTCACATCTACATATTAACTTAGTTGTGTGTAGATATATACATGTACGAGAAATTCGACATCTGAGACAATTGTACAACTTAAGAAAAAGTATTACCAAACTAGTTGTAAGAAAACCATCATCCCTGTATAGTTAGGTCCTAAACCTGCGATTTCTCAAAGAAAATGCTGCCCGGATCAGCCCATTCCTGCATGTCTGCCTGGTTTGATAACCCCTGGTTGGGCTGAAACCAGAGTCGTGATGTTCTTGCTATTAAAACATTACACTAACAAAACCTCCCAAAACAAAAAAGGAACACTCTTGAATAAATGTCTAATAGACACCCCCCCCAAAAAAAAAGTTTCTCATAAGGGCAACTATGCTTTAATAAATGTCTTCATGAAGCCCAAATCCCAGGACCCTTCTTTGTCTCTGGGAGAGTTCCATCCTGTGCCAGAATTATACAGTCTTCTTCTGTGGAGGGCTCAGTTTCCTCATGCCTCTTATCCGAGAGAGCAGCTCCTGGATAAATTCCTAGAAGAGATCAGAAGAAGTTAATATGACAGGCTCACTCTACTAAAGTTGGGGATTAAAATCTGCTTGAAGTTATTAAGGTCAATTACAGTTATCTTGAGTTGATGAGTTTGGTTGGAGGTGTCAACCCCAGTGGCTTCAATAGAGGACATTTTTAAACAAATGAAGGGTGCTTAAACCCCACATCACAATCAATCCTTCTCGCTGCTGCTCTCTTTGGGGGAGAAACATAGGCTGCCTTCACTCAGTGACATTATCTATATGGCCTCTGAAGGCACATGCGGTTGAGATCAGCCTTCTCAACCTTTAATAAACCTTTTATATGAGCATACACGTCACCCAGGGAGCTTGGGGATTCTGATTTAGTAGGCCCAGGTTGGGGCCAGAAATTCTGCATTTCTAACTGGCCACGAGGTGATGCCCATGTTAGTCTCTGGACCAGGCCTGGAACAGCAAGGCCTGGCCAGTGGTTCTCAAATATAAGTCCTCATCAGAATCACCAGGGGGACTTAGGAAACCACAGAGTGCTGGGCCCAGGAATTTCTGATTCAGAAGTTCTGGGGTGGGGCCGAAGAATGTGCCCCTCTGACCAGTTCCCAGGTGATACCTGCTGCTGGCTCCAGGATCATTCTGAGAACCACTGATCTAGACCTCAAAAGTCTTTTGACTTTTTTTGACGGCAAATCAGTTTTTTAAAAAAGCCAACCACATTTTACACTTACCATTCAGTACATTCAAACACATACCTGAAATAAAAATCTAAAGAATGAATACTTAATATATAGAATACACCCTCTATTTTCTATTCTAATTTCATTTAAAGGGTAATGCAGAGGGAGATCCACTAAAATGATTTCACGTCCTAGTCATAGATGAACACCCAAAGACTAAAGAACAATCTAGAATAGTCCCCACGTTATACCATTAGGAATCTTTCATTGTTGCCTTCTGTTTTAAAATATTTGCTACCTAAACAGTCACATTTATTAGATAATAATTACTTTGCCTTCCTCTTTTATATTTGTCACAAAGTGGACAGCCAGACTCTGATCAGCAAGTGGCAGACGGTGGGTATGTCAGGAATTTACCGAGAGCAAAAACACTAAGAAATCTTCCTCTCCATTTGGCCTTCTGAGAAACCACTCTCAATCTCCCCTGCCCATCACAGCCCTTGGTCACGAGCTCCCAGGCCAAGTGATCCCCACAACTACTCTCCAGCTCCAAAACACAATAAGCTTAAACATTTAGTGTTTTGTTAGCCACCCCAATTTTTTTGTAATGTTTTTGCTATTACAAAGTAATATACGCTTTTTCTAGACAACTTAGAAAATACCAACAACAATTACCCCTCAGAATGAACCACTAATGTATTTTCTCCTATGAAAATGGATTTTTACCTAATTAAGATCACACTGAATAAATATGTCCTTTTCTTTAACTTAGCATTATGTCAGAAGCTTTCTCCCACAACACTAAATAGCCTTCCTAAAAATTAACTTCAATGGTTATACGATCCTTTATTATACAGATATTCTACAATCTGCTTAACTCCTCCATTATTGGATATGTGGTTGGTTCCAGACTTTTCAAAATTAGAAACGATGCCACAATTAACATCTCTGTGCATAAATCTGCAGTTTCAATTATTCTCTTTGGAAAGCATATCCAGAAAGGCTTCAGAGGACAAAAACGTTTTCATCACCACCATTTCTGACCTTGGGCAGAATGGAACACATATGAAATAAAATGAGGCCCTGTTTTAACTTTCTGAACACTATTTTATCTAATTTAAAGAATTTTCTAGGATAAAATAATGCCAAATTTTCACTTATATTCAGTTTTCATTTTATAAAGTTAAATGCATTTCCTTTTTCTATACCTCTTGCTATGTGGTTTTGACAATATAATGTGAAACATACAGTTTCAGTTTCATTGTTTTGGAACCTACTACTCAAATGACTCCTGTAGAAAGTTCCAGCATTTGAGTGTAGATCTCCTTTTTTTTTTTTTTAAGCAAAGGTAAGAATCACAAATCCTATCACTTAGTTAATAACTAGTAATCCTTCTGCACTATTTCTGTATTTTTCATAAAGACCATTATAAAAATAAAGATTAAACATCATAAGGAATAATATACTCTAAACTACAGACCTTTCTTCTTCAAGACAAAAGTAATTTGGTAATTTAAATTCAAATTATCTCAAAAAATCAATCATGATGTGCATTAATCTCAGTGACTAAAAAGTTCAATAAATAACTTGTACTTATAATAAATTAACATCAATGAAACTCTTAAAATTTTACATTAACTAATTTATGTCTATAAGTTAATATACTGCATTACACATATTTTAAAGTGTTCATTAAATTTGCATAATGAGGTACTCCGCTAAGTTAAAAAAATAGCAAGACCAATACTTATTCCCCATATAGAAACTTGCACAGAAGGATTTTAATAATTACAGATGATTCTCAAAGAAGATTCAAGAATCTCTAATCAAAAATACTTTGATGGCTCTTTTTCCTATTACTCAAAAATTCTCTATGTAAATAACAATATAGCTCATTTACTTCCAAAACAGATCACTCAGCCTTGGGTTGTGGACACTAATTGAGTCAGAGAAAGGCTGCCCCTTTGAGGAAATGACATCTGATGTAAGACCTGCATTAACAAAGAGAGGCCAGCTCGGAGAAAGTCTGGGGGTCTCGGTCACAGCACATGTGCAAAGGCCCTGCAGAGAAACAAGCAAGGAAGTGGGTGTTCCTGGCACAGAAAGGCCAATATGAGTGGGGGGGAGCCATGCTGGGGGTGCCAGGGTCAGCTCCCAGGGCCTTGCTGGCCACAGAAATATGGCCGCGGAGAGAGTATTCTTTAGGCAATGGAAAGCCACCGGAGGGTTTCAAGGAGGGAAGCAACATCATCTGATTTCGGCTTTTCCAAAGCCCCCTTTGACTGCCGTGTGGAGAATGGGTTGTATAAAGACAAGAATGAAAGAGCGGCCAGTTTGGGGCTGTGGCAGGGATCCACGCAAGGGATGCCCGGCCTTAAAGGTGAAGGAAATCAAAATGGAAATTAAGTGGGATCTATTTCAGGGGCAGAGCCACTAGACTGTGTTGCTAGACTGAACGGAGGCCTTCAGTGAAACGGGAAGAGGGGACAGGGAGAAGGGGGATTAAGGTCACCATTATGCTGAGATGAGGAAAAACCAGAGGGGGAAACAAAACAGATTTACAGACTTGGGAGATCTCGGGTAGACAATTGAACATGACTTGGCGCCTTAGCTCATGGCTGAGGTCATAAACCTAGGCCTCACTAGCGCCTAAATCAGCGGCTTTCCACTAAAAAACAAAACGCCTAAAAAACTACATGTGATCTATACATAGTTACAGCAACCTACTCCACAGAGAGACAAGACGGAAAAAAAAGTTTCTTGAAAAAAATATAACTCTTACTATATATGATATCCCTTGATATTTCACTTTGAAAAAAACTAAAGGTCAAGGCCAGCTCATGGGTTACCACCCACAGTTTGTAAGTACAGTGATCTAGACCAAGGCTAAGAGATGCAGTAGCCCCCAACCACATATATGTAATATATATTTTTATATTCTATAATATAAATGATATAGTGTGACTATTTAAATGTAAATTAATTAAAATAAATACAATTTAAAATTCAGCTCCTTACTCATACTAGTCACATTTCAAACACTCAGTAGCCACATGCGGCTAGTGGCCACCACAGTAGACACTGGGGCCATAGGATACTTCCCTCATTTCAGAAAATTTTATTGGACTGTGCAGGTGGCAATGCTTTGAATCACAAGGCTTGATGGGATAAGCTTGGAGGAAAGTGCAAATAGAGAGGAAAAAAAGGCTGAAGACCAAGGCCAGAGGGCCCCTAGCAAGCAAGGTCTGCGGCCAACAAAGGAAACTGAAACAGAGAAACCAATGAGAAGGGGGGAAAACCCAAGAGAGTGTGCTGTTAAGAAGTTGTCTACTTTTTTAGTTTCTTTCATTCAACATAACTATTTTGAGATTTATTAATAGCTCATTTCTTTTTTTTATTGCTGAGTAGCATTTTGTTATATCGGAGTACCACAGTTTGTTTATCCATTCACCTGTTGGTGGAAATTTGAGTTGTTTTCAGTATGGGGCTATTATAAACAAAGCTGCTTAAAATATTATATAAAACTCTTTGTATGGAACATGCTTCCATTTCTTTTGGGCAAACACCTAAGATTGGAATGGCTGAATTCCTGATCTATTTGTTTGGCTTTCTGGCAATACCAGACTGTCTTCTAAGTATAGGTTTACAAGTCCTAAAATCAGGTAATGTTAGTTTGCCACCTTTGTTGATCTTTTAAAAAAATATATTGTTTTGGCTATTCTAGGTCCTTTAAGTCTCCTTAAGAATTTTAGAATCAACTTGTAAATTTCTACAAAACAACAACAACAACAACAAAACCTGCTGGGGTTTTGGTTGAGACTGCAATCTGTAAATCAATTTGTGGAAAAAACAATGAATGTTCTCAGCAACATTTTATAGATCTCAGTGTAAGATATTGCACATCTTTTGTCAGATTTATTCCTAAGTGTTTAATATTGTTGCTGTTATTGTAAGCGGCACATTTTTATTCCAATTTCCAATTGTTGCCAGCCATAGACTTTCATATATTTACCTCATATCCTGCAAGCTTGTTGAACTGACTTGTTAGTTCTATCAGCTTTTTGAAGACATTTACCTTTTGCAGATGTTCTTTCTAGAGTTTAGAAATTTC
Source organism: Phoca vitulina (assembly GCF_004348235.1). Taxonomy (NCBI): domain Eukaryota; kingdom Metazoa; phylum Chordata; class Mammalia; order Carnivora; family Phocidae; genus Phoca; species Phoca vitulina. The sequence continues at coordinate 16,294,922 of NW_022589712.1, forward strand.
CCTTCTATTCCTAGTTGGCGAGAATTTTTAACCAGGAATAGAGAGATTGGATTTTGCCAAATGCTTTTTCTGCATCAACTGACATAATTATAGAAAGGGCTTTTTCCTCCTCAGTGACTTACACTGATTGATTTTTGATATTTTGATCCTTCCGTGTATATGTGTGTGTGTGTGTGTGTGTGTGTGTACTGTTACATTCAATTTGACAAAATTTTCTTTAGAAATTTTGCAGCTATGCTCATGTGGAATAGTTGTCTACATTTCTTATTTTATGATGTCTTCGTCTGGTTTTAGTATCAGAGTAGTGCTGGCCTCATAGAATGAGTTGGGAAGTATTCCCTCCTTTTCAAGTTTCTGGAAGAGTTTGTACAGGGTTGGTATAATTTCTTCCTTAAATGTCTGGTAAAAATTCCCCTGTGAAGCCATCTGGGTCTGGAGTTTTTTTGTTTTGTTTTGCTTTGTTTGTACTGGCAGGTTGTGTCTTTCAAGGCATTTGTCTATTTCACGTTGTTGAATTTATTGGCATGAGGTTCATAACATCTGTAGAAACTGTAGTGATGTCACCTCTCTCATTCCTGACATTGGTAATTTGTCTCCTGTCTTTATTTCCACTTGGACTGGAGGTTTATCAATTATATGGTTCTTTTCAGAGAATGAGCTTTTGTTTCACTGATTTTCTTTATTGATTTTCTGTTTTATATTTCACTGATTTCTGCTTTCTTTTTTTTTTTTTTTTAAAGATTTTATTTATTTATTTGAGAGAGAGAGAATGAGAGACAGAGAGCATCAGAGGGAGGAGGGTCAGAGGGAGAAGCAGACTCCCTGCTGAGCAGGAAGCCCGATGCGGGACTCGATCCCGGGACTCCAGGATCATGACCCGAGCCGAAGGCAGTCGCTTAACCAACTGAGCCACCCAGGCGCCCTGATTTCTGCTTTCATCTTCATTATTTCCTTTCTTCATCTTACTCTGATTTTAATTTGTTCTTCTTTTCCTAGTTCCTAAGGTGGATTCTAAAGCCATTTATTTGAAACCTATTTCCCAATATAGATATTTCATGTTATATATATTCACCTCTAAGCACCGCTTTAGCTGCATCTCACAAATTTTGATATAATGGGTTTTCACTTCATTCATTTCAAAATAGTTCCTAATTTCACATTTGATTCCTTCTTTGGCCCAGGAATTATTTAGGAATGTGTCATTTAGTTTCCAAATATTTGGGGATTTTCTAGACATCTTTTTGTTACTGATTTCTAACTTAATTCCATTATTCAAAGAACGTACTTTGTATGACTTGAATCTTTTAAAATTTGAGATTTGCTTTGTGGCCCAGAATATGTCTATCTTGATAAATGTTCTGTGTGCATTTATAAAGAAACAGGCTAACTTCAAGCAGACCTTTTACCACTGCATTTATATGGCCTCCTGCCATGTGACTTATACACATACAGAACACGCCAAAAGAAGGAATGAACAAAGTGGTTCCCCAGATGTAATATTTCCACAAGAAAATGATTCCCTAACCACAAAGGACATGAACTTTTGTGATACTCAAAAAAGGGCATTCATGTCTCTTTTGACCTTAGTCCCCAGCTAAAAGGATGGGTGAGGATGGATGCAAACTCCCTGGTGGATGTGGGTTCTGTATTGGGAGCTGGCTCTGGTCGTGCTCAATCTAAAGAAAACAAAGGGAATTAGCATTTACTGAAGGCCTTCTCTGTGTCGCCTACTCATACCTATTACCATATTTAATCTAATGTGGTTTTATCATCTCCATTTTACAGATGAGAAAAATGGGTGTTCTAGTTCATTCTAAGTCATTGTCCAAGGTCACAAAGTGAATATTTGAATCTAGGTCTCTTGAAGCAAGTTGAGCTCAATAACTAGGTACCACACCCCCACCAGACTCTACCCTACTTTCTGGGATGCAGAGGAAGGGAGAGGCCCTGCCTAACAGGGGCTCCCAGGCCAGCAGGGAAGGAAGACAGAGAGATAGGCTCTGTCGACGTTAAGACACGAGCCACAGTGCTAAGTGTGTACATGAGTGCCCCGTGGGCAGTTGGACAGTGCGCACCGCCCTTGCCCAGCCCAGGCCTGGGACTGTCCCTGCCTCTCCCACTCTGCCTCTCCCAGTGGATGACAGGCTAAAAGAAGGTCATAATTCCAAGAGACTTTGAAAGATGAGAAGCTCTGTGTCAATACAAGGAATCTAGAATCCAGAACCACTGCTCTGGAGTGACGGCCCAGCTTCCTCTCCCTCCTCCTCCTCTCCCTCCCCCTCACTCCTTAAAGGTACCCCTTTTATTAGCTGAACATCCCTCTACTAGTCTGTAAGATCTAACCATTCTGGTTCCCTAACGTTTGAAACAGTATTTCAACGAACTGCCCGAATTTTAAAACGGCAAACAGACATTGCCCTGACCCCTCATCTATTTTGCTAGGCCACCTCAGCGGCTCTTGTCCAGATGCTCTTCCTCGTGCTCCCCGAGATCCCAGGTCTGCAACTCTGAGAGAGCCCCCCTGTGGGCTGCCGAGGGCCAGGCTGTGCTCAGCCGGGCAGGGCCCCAAACTGCAGCTGGACAGATCACCTCACACAGTGGCCTCTAATAAGATGGGGGCCCCATGTCCCCAGGACCGTGAACTCTATGGTGACGCAAGAGGCAGAGAGACAGAAGATAAAGACCTCGGGTTACAAACCCAAGCACGCCCTTTGAAACAAATGCCTAGAAAGATCTCAGATGGGTTCATTCCTATGTGGAGGGAGTCGCCCTCTGCACATAGAGCAGGAAGCAGTGTAGCCACGGGGCTAAGAGACGGACTCGGGAACCAGGGGACTGGGTTCGAATCCCTGCGCACCACTTAAGGGCTAATTATTTTCTCTATGCCTTAGTTTTCCTCACCATAACCTGAGAGCCCTCAAGGTTGGTGTATTTAACAATTTAATGAATGAATAGCTGTGAGAGGCTTGGGAAGGTGCTTGTACCACAGGGAGCGCCGTGTTAAGTGCTTGCTGCCCTCTTCCTCGTCGTCGTCGAGACGATGCTGATAAGAATCGCTCCAGTCTGGACAAATTCTAATCAAGAGCACTAAGGGAAATGTGGCCATCTCCCCTCGCCCCCCCAACACACACACACACCACCACACACAGCCCTGTAGAAACAGTTGGACAATTGAGGCAGATGAGAAGTGGCATCCAGCAAGACAGAGGTGCTCAGGTCAGGGGGTGACGTCAGGCTGTGAACAACACCTGTGTTTCCTGGAAGAAGCGTCGGTGACCCCAGCCACGCACATGTTTCTCCCTCTGTGGCTGTCGGGTCCCCCGCTTCAGGCAACAAGGCTGTCATCGCTGAGAAAAGCCACACTAGCCTCTCGCATCCTGCCTGGGCTGGGGTCTCGGTTCCCATAGCACCTTCCTCCAAGATTCCTGCCTTTGACTGTCCTCCCTGAGGTCAAGGCCGCGGCCGCTCCCGCCCCTGCTGAGCCACCGCCACCGCTCGACCCCCTCTCCAAAGGCTGTAAAGGAGCATTCGCTCTTCACATCATGAAGTGTTCAAAATGGACTTGAAAACATGCCTTCAGTGGCATTTCCCAACCACCTAGGTCCCTCTTCCACGCATACACGCACACACGCGCGCACTCAGAGAGGCACACTCACACACGCTCAGACACGTGCTCACACAGGTGCAGCAGTAAACATGCCACGTGCAGCCACGTCCCACCTCCTTTAGCTCCTCCTTCTCCTTCTGACCCTCTGAGTCTTTGACCAGGGCCTCTATCACACTGCAGGCGAAATCCTTACCCTTCCCTCCACCTACTATTCTCCCTTAAAACAACGGAAAACCTTGCTTCTTAATAAACATCTTGCAGGGCGCCTGGATGGCTCAGTTGGTGAAGCGTCTGCCTTCGGCTCAGGTCATGATCCCGGGGTCCTGGGATCGAGCCCCGTGTCGGGCTCTCTGCTCAGTGGGGAGCCTGCTTCTCCCTCTGCCTGTCCTCCCCCTGCTCGTGCGCTCTCTCAAATAAATAAATAAAACCTTTTTAAAAAATTAATAAACACCTTTCTAAATGACCCTGGGCCCCTACCCCTGACCTCAGTCCTGGGCACTATTTCTGTATCGGAGAATGCTCTGCATTCACCTTTTCATCCATTAACTCACCTGGGGATGACTCTTTCCCACAGTGTGTACCTTTCTATTTTGTTTGGCATAGTGCCATGCTCTCATGGGCGCTGAATTCCTGTCTGGGGTTCAGACACAACTCATACTTATTGGGCACCCTCCATGTGACAAGCACTCTGGGCATTTTCATGTACTGTGTCATTTAATCATTGTAACTGTCTTGTAATGTAGGCTCAGAGAAGTTTAGAGGTTTGTCCATGGTCACACAGCTACTGAATGGTCAGACCAAGATTCACTGCCTACATTTCTATAAAGCCATAAGAAACCTGGACTCATCGCCTGGGAACAGATGGTACAATTCCCTCTCTCTGTGCCATGATGCCCAGGGGAGGACATCTTTTTTATTAAGCACCCAAGATGGGTAATTTTGGTCTAATTCCAAACCAAACTGAAATGACTTGAAATATGTATGATAAACACAGCAATCCTTTAATGTTTACCTATGGGGAAGGGCTGACCAGATATGTAAAGGACTGTGTTTTACAGGTAAGCTCTGGAAATCTTTCTCCAGAGCACAAACCTTCCCTCCATTCTGCTCAAAGCCTCTTCCCAATGAATAAATACCTCAGAAGCCCTAAGTTGCTGCCTTCTACTCTAGCTAACTTATAAATTAGAAAAGAAGAAAGAGGAAGAGGATGGAGCAAAAAGGAGAGAAAGAGAGAAGGAGAAAAGGAAGAAGACAGGGAAGCCGGAGTGTTGACTTTCTGCCCACTGAGACCCGGATTCTGCCCAGTCAGCTCTGACTCCTCAGGGCCCCCCACAGCTCCTGCCCCTGCTAAGCTCTTGTCATCTGACACTGCTAAGGACAACTTTCTCTCTCCCCCTCTTCCTTCCTCCCTTCCTTCCTTTGTTTTCTTTCCTGCTTACTTGCTTGCTTTCAGTTATCAACTTTATTGAGGAATAATTTATGAACAATAAATGTGAGAGACTTCCTGGACCCAATTCCAGTGTGTGTGTGTGTGTGTGTGTGTGTGTGTGTGTGTGTGTGTGAAGGCTTCCCCACATCCACAAGCAATTGTGACACCAGCAGGGTGTCCAAGAATTCAACTCACTTCCGACACTATCTACCTGGTGAGAGCATCAGAGTCCACAGGTAAAGGTTTCAGTCCCACTAGACAGCCCTCCACCTCAGACGCCAATCCCAAGTCTAGGTTGTTACCTGTGCTTCGGACAGACTGCCTAGAACTTGGAGGTTCCCACAACCCCCTCCTTGGATTTAATTTGCTAGAACTGCTCACAGAACTCAGGAAAACCCATTTACTCACTAGATTACCAATATATTACAAAGGATATTAAAGGATATGAATCAATAGCCAGATAAAGAAACACATAGGGTAAGGTCCTGAGCAAAAGAACTTCTGTTCTCATGGAGCTTGGAGCCCAGCACAGTAGTACCTGGATGCATTCTGGTTCCCCAACATGGAAGCTCTCTTAACCATCCTTTTAAAGTTTTCACAGAGGCTTCATTACTAGGCATGATTGATGAACTCACTGGCCATCGGTTTGAGCTCTAGCCCCTCTTCCATCTCTGGAAATCAGGGGGTGAAACTGAAAGTTTGAGCCTTATAGTTATGGTTGGCTCCCCTGGCCACCAGCCTCCATCCTTAGGTGCTTTGCAAAAATCACTTCATTAACATAAACCCGGTTGTGGTAGAAAGGGGCTTGTTACAAATAACAAGTCACCCATTTCACCTTTATGGCTCCGAAGCTTTTCAGGAACTGAGGACAAGAGCCCAAATACTATAACAAAAGATGTTCCCGTTGCTCTTATGGCTCAGGAAATACTGTGGGTTTGGGGAACTGTGAGTCAGGAACTGTGAATGAGAAGTAAATGCATCAGAGAAATATATTTTGGTCATCTGAATGACCAAATATATATATTTCTTATAAATTGCAGTAACACAAAATCGCTTCTATTTAAAGGTCAGATCATTTCCATTGCTCCCCAAAATTCTCATCTCCCTTTATAGCTCATTCTCCCTCTGTCTGAGCCCAGTTTTCTGTCACTACAGGTTGCATTTTATGTAACTGGAATTATTCATCATGTACTCTTTTTGCCTGGCTTATTTCACTCCGCTTAATGTTTCTGAGATTCACCAATATTGTTGTATCAGTTGTTTGGTCTTTTATATTGCTGACTAGTATTCCATTGTAAGGATGTATCACAACATGTTTATCCATTCACCTGCCGATGGGCATTTAGGTTGTTTCAAGTGTTTGACCATGGTGACTAAAGCTACTATGAAGATACATGTGCAAGTATTTGTGTGGTCATATTTTTTCTTTCCTTTGGGTAAATATCTAGCAGGGCCATGGCAGAGTTGTATAATGTATGTTTAATTTTTTATGAAAGCCCCAAACAGTTTTCTAAAGTGGTTGTACCATTTTGCATTCCCACCAGCAGGATATGAGAGTTCTAGCTGGTCCACATCCTTGCTAACACTTGGTGGTGTCAGTCTTTTTAGTTTTAGCCATTCTAGTGGGTGTGTATAGTGATAAGATACTACTTTTTTCTTTTCTTTTTTTCTCCTTCCTTCTCCTCCCCTCCCCCCTTCCTTCCTTCCTTCTTTCCTTCCTTCCTTCTTCCTTTTCTTTCTTTCTCTTTCTTCCTTCTTCCTTCCTTCCTTCCTTTCTTTCTTTTCAGAGCTTGCCCACTCTCCTCTACATTCTCTTTGTTAAGTTTCTGACTTTCTCCTCTCACTCCCCTTTCTTGGCCACTTACTTCTGCCCCCTGACCTGCTGATGGAATGTGGGCATTCTCCAAAGCTTGGTTTCCAGCCTTCTCAAGGCACTGTCTCTCAGTCAGCCATTTTCCTCATACTCTCAGACCTCCTCTCTGTCTTCCCCCTTGAGATCCAGGCTTGCATTTCCTGTGGCTCCCAGAGGTCTCCACAGGGATGTTCCATGGGCACATCAGTCTCAAAATGACCAAAACCAAACTCACTGTTACCTATCCCTTCTTCAAACCTGTCCCTCACCCTGAGGAATTCACAGTTTTTATTACTGTGTCCTGAACAAACCATCATATAGATCTCATTTACCTCCAAATTAATCTATAAGTTTAATGCAGTTCCAATCAAAATATAAATATTGAAGAATAGTGAAGATACTTCAAATAAGAAAATCGTGGGTTCACCTGGCCCTGGCTAAGAACCAATTATAAAGCCCTGGCTAGGGGCACCTGGGTGGCTCAGTTGGTTAAGCATCAACTCAGGTCGTGATCCCGGGGTCCTGGGATGGGGCCCTGCGTCAGGCTCCCTGCTCAGTGGGGAGCCTGCTTCTCCCTCTGTCCCTCCACCCTCCACCCCCGCTCATACTCTTTCTGTCTCTCTCTCAAATAAATAAATAAAATATTTAAAATAAAAATAAATCAAATCCCTGTGACAGTGTGCAGTGATAGACAAACAGCCAGTTCTGCATATTAGGAAAATTGAATATATAACACAAGATGATTACTTATCAGTACAGCTAAGGATGGACTGATTGCATAATAAATGGTACTGGAACAATACAGCAAATGTAAAATTAGATCTTTATTTCACACCATACACAAAAATAAGTTCAAGATGGTTTAAATATCTGAGCATAAAAAATAAAAGTGAAAAGTTTTAGAACAATATATAAGAAGATTATCTTTTTTTTAAGAGAGAGTTCAAGCTGTGGGGGGAGGGGCAGAAGGAGAGGGAGAGAGAGAATCTTAAGCAGGCTCCATGCCCAGCACAGAGCCCGACCCTGAGATCATGACCTGAGCCGAAATCAAGAGTCAGACACTCAACCAACTGAGCCACCCAGGCACCCCAAGTAGACTGTCTTTAAGACACTGGAGTAGTTCAATCTTTCTTAGGCACACATCTTTTAAAAGCATAAGCCATAAAGGATGTCACGGATAAAACTGATTTCAATTAAAATGTAAAACTTCTGTACACAAAAGAGAACACAAGCAAAATAAGCTCCACAGTTTGTGAAATATATTTGCAACCTACATAAAGGTCAGAGGATTGTCATCCACAATATATAAACAACTCTTAAAAATCAATAAGAAAAACACAAACAAGTTGAAAGTAGACAAAGGATTTGAAATGGAAATCCCCAAAGAAGGAAACATGAACAACCAATAAGCACATGGAGAAAAAAACATGTTCAATCTTACTAGCAAGCAGTCAGGAAAAGGTATGTTAAAACAGCGAGATCTCATCAGATTGGCAAAAAATTTACCGTTTGGAAATACTATGTATGAGAATGATGAGGTTAAAAGAGAATTCTCAAATCCTGCTGGTGGGCATGCAAACTCATGCCAACATTTAAGAGCAATTTCATTTCTCGGTATATTCCTTGGAGAGACTTTGTACATGAGTCAGCAGATCAGGAGTTTTTATCACATCATTATTCATAATAACAAAAAAATGGACACAGCCTAAATGAGTGTCAGCAGAAGAATGGATAAGTACATTAATGTATCAGAATGCTATACAGCAATGAAAGCGAATTAACTAGAACCTCCTATATCAGCATGAGCAAATCTCAGAAATCGAATATTGGGCAATATAAGCAAGCTGAAGAAAATCTGCAAAACATTACTTATATAGCTATAAAGCATGTAAGATAATCCACGTGCATAACTGTCACTCCAGCTTAGCTGGAAGAGCCCCATTCCTCTTTTCCTAGCATGGTGTGTAATATACAAGAGGTGCTCGGCAAAGGTTTACAAAGTAAAGGAATACATTAATTTGTGGACTAATTAAATCACACAACTGTGGCAGTTAAGTGAAGGAGCAGAGAGAGGAGACTCTAGAATCTCTGTGTACTAATTCTGTGTGTGTGTGTGTGTGTTGGGGGGATTGTACAAAGTATCTATTGGCCCCAGCTACTATGGAGAAAGGTTCTAAAGGTTCTCGTTGGTTCTCGTTTAAGCACTGGAAAACTAGCCAACCTGGGGGAGTTACGCAAGATGAGAAGCATTTGGGGAAGAGTGGAGCCTAGGATGCTTGTGTGCACACACGGGTTCACACACACACACACACGCACACATGTACCGAGAGCTCAAAGAAACAACAGAAAGAAAAGAAACAGTTCCAGTGACCTCGTAAACCTGACTCTATATAACACACAGTCACCTGATTTATGAGACTTCTGAGAAAAGCCAAACCATGTTTCTGAAGGGATCTGGCAGCAGCCGTGAAAACAGAAGGTCCGTCCTCGCTCTGGAGTTTCTGCCGTGTGGCACTGTCATGGGGCATGGCGTCCCAGCGGCACGTTCTGCTCTGAGCTCTCATCGGCCCATCCCTCCTGGGCCCTGTGGCTTTCAGCTTCCACCCCCTTCTGCCTGCCCCGGCCGGGGCCAGAGGCAGCAGATGGACACTCATTCTGTAATTATCACCACGGCCAGGCATCTGGGACCTTTCCCTTGTCACTCAAAGTGATTCATCTGTTACATTCATTGATGTACCGTGATGCTTTAACAAAGATGGCTCCACCGGAAAGCAGGAAAAGGAGAAACCACAGTATCTTGCAAATCACTGCTTTGTGCATAATTAAACCACACTTATATCATTCTTTCAAGCATTTAGAGTCATTTAAAAAGACAAATGGATATTATGTGGTAGCCCTTTAATTAGAAGTAGTTCCCCACAAAAGGACTTTTTGAAGGGTATGCTTAAAACTGTTGCTCAATGCGTGGTGTCGCCAATCACAATAATTGTGTAGATCATGCGAGCTCCCATAAAGGGTGTCCAGCGGAACTCTGAATGCCCAACCTGCTTTTCCAAAAAGTATCATCCACCCCTGATGCAGAGTCCAGGGTGAAGTGAAGAGAGAGACAGCAGGTGAAGATTCTGAAGGCTGGGATCCACGTGGCTCAGTGACTCCCCCATGTACTGTCCCCTCTTTGTCACCCCAGTCAATGTACCAGTCACCTCCTTAAAATGCATATTCACAGGGGCCATCTGCTCCAGGTGCTGAGTCTCACTGCCCAATGACAGCAAAACCAAGTCAACCGACACAACTTTTACAGAGCTTCCCAAAAGCCTGACATGCATCAGAAGACGTGGGGATCAGGCAAAGCGTGATCAGGGGGAGGGAAAGAAGAATTTCCAAATCCGCTGAAGTTAAATAGGCAAGGGTGATGGAAGGGTAGTACTTGCCTCTTTTAAAAGCATGGTAACACCTGAGAACCATTCCAAATGGCAAAATATGCTCACCCGAAGAACCAGCTAAGCATTTAAAAATCACACTGTAAATTTTGTTCAGCTTGCATATCCAGGTCACACGGAAGGCCAAGTAGGCAGGCAGTGAGTCAGCACTGACAAACAGCTCTGGGGTGTCTCCGGCCCGGTGCCCCCCAGCCAGAATTTGCTCCCTGCCATCCTCGACATCTCAGCACCACAAATGCCAATATCACTCACCAATGAATATTTAATTTTCCCCCTCTTTTTTGGAGGGTGGGGGGAGTGTTGTTTATCTTTAGGGAGGTTCATTTGCTTACAGTGCACGCCAGAACGGATCCTATTTTTCATTATCTGAAAAGAGGTTTATGAATCTGTTACAGGTAAGGGTTTGTGCCTGCCGTCATTATAATCCCTGCTGCCAACAGAAATTCTGGAAGGTCTTCTTAACTGCACCCTGGTTGTTTTCTTCTTTCCTTCCTTTAACTTAAAGCCACTTGACACTGTTTTGTCCATTTATTTTCTTGACTATTTGCCTTTAGAGATTAATTTGTTGTGCTGGTGAAAGCAGTCCCATTAATCTACTTTAGAGACCACTGCTCTTAGAGTAATTATTTTGTACCCAGATTCTAACCTTTATTTGTATGCAGCAGAACTGTTCACCTGCCCTCCGCATATTCAACCTCACCAGCATTCAATTCTTCCTTCACTTACTAATAATTGGCTTCTCAGAACCCATACACTTGCTATTCGGACAATGTAAAATAAAACCCACATAAACAAACCCACCACAATAAATGATCAGTGGAGTAAATCCAGCAAAATTATGATCTCTAACTTTATAATCACTACGAAAAACTAAAATAATTTTATCAAGGGCCCCATTATCAATGAGGGAGAATATTATTTGCTACAAATATCTAAATCTTGTTGAAATGAAATCTTACTGAATTTACAAGCTGTGAGATTTGTTTTTGATTATGGCTCCCTTTGCTAAAGATCTAGAAATCCAAAAGTCATGTGTCAAATTGCCTTTAAATCGCGTTCTTTCTTCTGTCTGGATTAAGTCGAAACCCAAGAAGAGAATGTGGAACTGTTTATAATTAGGGTTGATCAGCTTTTAAAACATGATCATTCATTCTGAATTTAATGAAAGAAGAAAAGGCCATAAAATCACAATCAATCATTCAAAAATGCCAGCCACTTAAAGGTCCACTGTCCTTTAAAGCCTGTACCTCCTCTATCATGTGTTTTTAAAAAATAACCATCATTAATTACTGGGGAGGGGGGGATGTATCCAAAGCCAGACCCGTGTGGCTCTTCCCATAATGGCATCTACCTCTTCTTTCCTTATATCACGGTTATTGTTGTCATCGTTATCACTCTTCTCGTGGTGATCCTGCTTCTAAGAGTGTGTAGTAAAGAATTTCACCTTGCCCCAAAAGAGGTCTAGTCTTTGCCCTCAGTTCCTGGGAGGCGAGCTCTAAGCCCTTGGAATGTCTTGCCTGATTAAAGTATCTTTGTTTACCCGGGGGGCCTTGGGCCACCCTAGAGAGTCTAATGGTGTGATTTAGTTGGGGGGCTTTGGGTCATGTGATATCAGCTCAATATACCGAGGGACTGGCAACTGAAGTCAGCCACATGGGCAGTCAGCCATGTCCATGTGACCTAGTCCCGGTAAAGACTCTGGGCATCGAGGCTCACGTGAGCTTCCCTGGCTGGCAAGACTCTGTATACAGCATCGCCCATCATAGCTGAGAGAATCAACACTGTCCAGGACTCCACCAAGACAGGACAGCTGGAGGCTCTGTGTTTGGAACTTTCCTGGACTCTGTCCCATGTATCCTTCCCTTGGCTGATTTTCATCTGTAGCCTTTGACTGTAATAAAATGAAATTATGGATATAGGAATGCTCAGTGAGTGCCGTGGGTCCTTCTAGCAAATTATCAAATATGAGTATGGTCTTGGTGACCCCTAAGCTTACAACTGGTGTTGGAAATGAGGATGGGCCTGTGGACTGTTCCCTAACTCTGCAAAGTGTGCTGAATAAAGACCAAAAGAGAAATGCAGAGTTCTGCTCTAGGACTGCATGTCTTTGGCAAGCTTACCTAACCCTTCTGGGTTGATTTCCTCAAGGAAGACAATCTTAACCAGATTTATAAATATTCCAAACGGGTGCTCGTGCTGACCTAGTAAGAATTCAGAGAAAGGCAGTGAGAGGTAGACAGAGCACAGATGCGGACTCCAATATGGGTCCAAATGCTAGCTCAAGCCCCTCCTGGCTCCTTCTCCCTGGGCAGAGGAGGCCTGGTGCATAAAGAGCCCTAAGGAAAGTGTGTGAGCAACTGGCGTACGGGGACCAAAATCCTTTTGCTACTTGGTAAAGTTACTCTTGTTTCTGGTTAACAAATCCCAGTCCTTCATTACTTACCTGCCTAATTACGCTAAAACATAATAAGGCTTTCCTAGCCAGCAGCTAGAGCCACTAGAATGTCATTTTCATTGATTGCAGGCTTTCTTTGGAAGCTCCCAATGCTCTCACCCTTCCAAAACCTTGTTCTGAAGGTGACAGCTTCCAACGGGTGTATTTCAACTCGTTAATCCAGCATTCAAGCTCTCTTTCTCATCCCAGCCCCACATTGCAGTCTTTTTTGAGGAAACCCCATGAGAGCTGAGAAGAAAAAAGGTTCCTCTGCATGGAGTCACTCTGAGCCATTTAAACGGAGTGAAATGGCTACTTCCTTGTCTTTCCCTAGCAACTATGGATCCACTCAAATCACATTCCAATTAGGCAATTTGGTAACTAACTTGGAAAACCATGGGATAAGCAGACATCCTGGCATTTCTGTCCTTTTATTCCTATTTTAATAACCTTTGAGCACTTAATTCTCACCATAGTTAATTGTGAACTTAGGAAAGACTGTTTTTTCAATGGACGCCCGGGTTCACTGCTTTATTTAAGTCCCTAGATTCATTATAGGCACAAAGATGTTCAATAAACATTTGTTGAGCAAATGAATAGAGAGAAGATAGCAAAATGCCAAGCCATGTCTCCTCTAGTCACACACGCAGGCTTTCCGTGTTATAAATACCCAGTGTATCTTTTCTCTCCACTGCAATCAGCTCAGAACAGGAGCTCTGAGCACTACCATTACTTCCATGTATACATAGCTGAACAATATTTTGCAGGACAGGTTAAAATGCTAAATGGAGCGAGACTGATGTGAGCAGGATGAGTTAACAATGGCCCCCACAAAAGTCGGTCAGAAAAGTGAGATGCAGTCACCATGACAGCATGGCGAAAGAAGGAGATCCTGCCTTCCTACCATCATCACGGGGAGAACAGAGCAATCCTGCCTTTTCAAAACCACTGGTCAATTTCTATTGCAAACCACGATCCGACATCCATTTCCTCCACCATCATGTGTCCGTGACATTTCTGTGACCCGACAGATTACTGGGATCCAGAAATGCCTCTCACCACCTACTCACAGATTTAGTCATCCTGCATAAAACCCTGATGCATATCAACCTACAGGCTCTGATTGCTAAATGCACAGGAAAAAAATATGATGTTTATCAGAGAACAATGGCACAGCCATCATCAACTATAAAAAGTGATTTCTATGAGTCCATTGACCAGACTGACAACTCCCCTAACAGATGGTAAGACAGATGCCCTCAAGCCCATATTAAATGCATTTTCTGTCCACCACATCAGTACAATGGGAGTGCTCCTATGCGACCCTAAGATTTGAAAACCATGCAAAGTAATGAGAAATAGGAAAAGAAGCTTCTCCCTAGCCTGGCTAGCTGGCTCCAACACCTCACCTCAGATTTCTATAATGTCCACCAGGCTGCCACTCCTGATCATTCAAATCCAAATATCAGCCAAAATTAAATTACTCCTTTTCTTCTTGCATTATATAGAAACATTATTTTTCTACATTTAAATCAGCTCTATTTTAATATCAGCTACATCACAAATGTCATTTACTCCAGGGGAAAAAATTAAAACACCATTCTTACTAATCAACCAAAAATACATTAGTGTGGTGACCACAATTATATTGCTATGTTTTGAAAGGTCCAAGTCAGAAAAGATTTGCGCATCAGGAGTCCACAGCTAGGAATCTGAGTCAAAATGAGAAAATACAAGTTCTTTTCTGATTAGCCAGGGTCCCACATAAAATGAAACCATGGACCCAAATCATCTGACAACACAAAAAAACATTCACTTCTGTGAAATGAGCAAATTCTTTAAAGTGCACTCTTCAAATTGACTAATTCAAGAATATCATCATTGGCAAACTGGGGCATTTTGCATATTTAATATGGAATGGAGAAGTACTACCTTATACAGAACCAGATTCGACTAGCATGTGTCAAGCTTTATGCTATGTGCTTTTGTGCATATCCTGACTTGTCCAATTATTAATTATATCACCTTAGACAAATGACATAGCCCTTCTATGTCTCAAATTCCTGATAACAATAGTGTCAACCTCACAGTTTTTTTGTGAAGAAGAAATAAGTAAATATATGTGATATACTTAGATCGGTCCCTGACATGTGCTTAGTAATTATTTAGCTATTATTATTATTATTACTATCTCTAAAATTATCAGTGCAAACAATTGTTACTAAAACCCAGAGAGGTGGTTATTACCTCCATTTTATAGAGGAGGAAATGGAGGCTCAGAGAGGTTGAGAAAATCGCTGAAAGTCACACATACGTAGTGCTGGTGCTCACATAAAATTCTTGTCTTAGATGGTGCCTGGGTGGCTCAGTCAGTTGAGCATCTGACTCTTGATTTTGACTCATGTCATGATCTCAAGGTCCTGGGATCAAGCCCTGGGTGGGGTTCCATGCTCATCAGGGAGTCTGCTTGAGGATTTTTCTCCCTCTCCCCCTTCCCCACTCACATGTGCACTCTCTCTTTCTCTCTCTCAAATAAATAAATAAATTTTTTTAAAAAAAGACTCTTGTCTTAAAGTCCACTCTTCCCATCACCCACCCCCACCTCAGCAAGACTATAAATAAATGTCCCTGATTCAGCAAAGATGTCTTCTTTACATTTGTAACTTCAAAGTGACATAAAATTGTATGCAAAATCCTTTGATCAAAAAATAGCACCTTCAGAGAGGACTACTCTAAAAAGAACATCGTTAATTGATAGGCACTTATTTGAGATAGGACAAAGTCCTTTAATGTCCTAAATGTCTTTCTAGGTCAAGTAGCTTAGGAAGCCAGGCAGGGGGGAAAGAATGAGCACAAGATGAGATGTCTGAAACTTGCGGTTGAGTCCTCCCTTTGCTTACTGCTGTGAGATCATAGACAAGATAACCTAACTTTCTTCAAGTCATGATTGTGAGGATTAAATAAGATAGTGCTTGTTACAGTGATGTGAACTCTAGAGCTTTGGGAAAATAATAAGCTATGATTTTTATCATCATAACCCACTGCCAACCTTTTCTGAAATGACCCCTTTAATGGATGAATGAACCTACTGAAATTCCTTAGCATTTTTCACCATTTCCATTTCTAGAAACCATGAGCTAAAGAACACAGAGATGTTCACATGTAAACACCTTCCCTTCTTTCTTCCTTTGGAACTCCAAAGAGTATTCAAATATTACATCTTTCATCTTTTAAAACTCCTTATAAAAACCAGATGAGGAATACTTTTGTTCTGGGGGAAGCAAGACTCACCATTTTCATTCAACTGCATGGCTGTTAACAAGTATGAATGTTTTGCTTCCTAGATACTGAAACAACTGGAAGAGAATAGGGCTCATGAAAGTCGAACCTTTCTTACCTAAATACCAGAACATGAACTGTCCCACTAGAAGGAGAAGCGAAGAAGAAGGGAATGATTAAGTGAGTAAATGGCATGTCTACACCTACCCGTCTGGATCTACTCTCAGCAGCAAGCCTCCTACCCCCACATCACATGTGAATTCAGTGATACAATCTATCACCTTTCTTGACTATTTTACTATTCTTGTTTAACCTTTCACAACAATATAACTCTCCAAATATCTAACTAATTTAACTCTTTTTTGAAAATATTTTATATATTTATTTGAGAGAGAGGGGGAGAGCACAGAGGGAGAGGGAGAAGCAGACTCCCCGCCTAGCAGAGAGCCCAACACAGGGCTCGATCCCAGGACCCTGAGATCATGACCTGAGCTAAAGGCATTTGTTTAACCAACTGAGCCACCCAGGCACCCCTAATTAATTTAACTCTTATATTAATTCCCCCAGATAACTATAAATAAGTTCTTTTCCCAAAAAACCTAATGGTGAGGTCTCTTGCCTCCATCCTGTCCTTGTTTCCAGAAAGCCTCTAATCAAACTATTAACTCCTCAAGGAGTTTAGATAGTCAAACTCTTAAGAAAACAAAAACAAAACCCAAATCTTTTCGTAAAAAGATGTCCAAATAGCAACATTTTGAGTGGGTACCACTTCCTACACACACACACACACACACACACACACACACACACACACACCCCACTAAAAAAAAAAATTTAGTTTGCAACCTGGTCATCCATGGTGAGCCCCACCAATAGACAAGATGTGCTCACGTTACACAGATTCAATCAGTTTACTGGCTCCTAACACTCATGGACACACTGCCAAAAAATCAGCGAAGAAAGATGAAAACAGAAAGAAAAAAAGTGAGATTCAGAGAAAACAGAGACAATGCAGAGAGCAGAAAAATCTTAAAAACAAAACAAAGAAATTAAACATTTGATTAATATCCTCAAAGAGAAAAAAAATTATAAAATGTGTCCATGAAACAAGAAGAAATAGTAAAGCAAAATAGTGAACAGAGAACAAGAAGGTGCTCTTAACTATTAAAAAAAAAAAAACAGATGAAATTTAAAATATCAATAAAAGGGCTAGAAAATAAAGTCAGAATTCTTTCAGGAGAGGGACAACAAAAGGAAAAAGATAAGAAATCAGAGGCTCCATCTAAAAGATGTAACATCTAAGTAACAGGAGAGCCAGTATTATAGAATACTGAGGAAGAAACTGATAAAAAATCATAATAAATAAATAATATTTTTTTAAGAATTGAAAGACATATATCTTCAGACTAAAAGAGTTTGCAAAGTACCCAGCACATGATAAAAAAAGGACCCACACTGAGGCATATCACTGTAAAATTTCAAAGTGTGGCAATAATCCTAAAGTTAATTGAGGGGGAAAAATAGGTCACATACAAAGCTCTGAGAATGGAAGTGGCATCAGACTCTTTAATATGAGAAATGACAAAATAGGATAATGCCTTAAAATTGAGTTTTAATAATAAATTTTATCCCAGAATTCTATATCATCAAAACTATTAATCAAGATACATTTTCATTCATAAAAAGATTCAAAACATTTACCTTCTATGCATCTTTTCCCAAAAAGCTACTGGAGGATATACTCTCACAAAAATGAGGAAGATTGGGACTTAAGAAACAAAGTATCTAACAGGACAACAGTGAACAAAAATCTTATTACAGTAGCTACTCAATAGACCCAGAGAATAACTTCTCCAGATTGTTGCATTGGGGCACCAGGAGGAAAGTCTGGGGTGGGGGCATAGTAATGACAGGTTTGAATATACAGAAAAGATATTACATGTTTAACAAAGATATTGGAGAGTTCAACAAAAAATAGCAATAGGTACTAGACAAAAATAAAAGACAAGAAACTATCAATTCCAGGAAAAACAAAGAGCTATACAGAAAAGGAGACATGGTCATATTTCACTGTTTGGCTTAGCAGTGAAAAATATCTGTTTAAATAATAATACTATAAACCCTGACCATTGATTCAACAAAATTCTGGTCAATAACTTTATTAAGGGGATGGAGGGAAATGAATTATGTGGAGAGTGAGAGAGCTATCATATTTCCCTTTAAGCCAATAAATGAAAAAAATAAATAAATAGCAATTGCATATTTAGGAATACAAGAGTAAATAGTAGGAAAACAGCCAAAAGTATTGATGTATAAAACTATTTGAATATAAAATATAAATATAAAATATATACCTTTAGGAAGAGGGACTGAAGAATAGGAAAGGCAATGTTACTTTTCCTTTATAAGCCTAGTTGTATTTTTGGCTTTCAAAACTATGAGTATATACTACATTAATTTAATAATATATTTAATAACTTTATAATTTTAAAATTAGAATTAAAAATCTCTATGACTGCAAGACACAATCAGCATAAAGGAACACTGGAGACTACAAGAATAAGGCTCAAATAAGTAATTGGTCTCAAGCCAAATGATCACAAAACACCCTAGTCATTTTAATCTTACACACTCTTGTGGAAGTATGCTTTCCTCTCACTTTGTAATTATATCACTTCAAAAAATCAGAAGTCCTACCACCATTGCTTTGATGTTGCAAAAAACATCTGATGGATCTTCTAATTTCTCTGACTTATCACAGAACAAATGAAAAGAACTTCCTTTACCAATCTTTTCATGACTGATCAAATCCTTAATTTCTACACCATGCTTTCACTCTTTGGAATATACCTTAAATGCTTTGGTCTAATCAAACTAATACCCACTGTTTTTTATACTAATATTTATCCACTTGATGATAAATACACAAACAAAGCATAAAATTTCTTCTTCCAATAAAGACAATTCTTCTGAATGACAGATTTCACTTTAAGCTTCTTAAAAAATGCATATCTATATACTAAAAGAATGTATTCTCCAGTTATAAATCTAACACTTTTACTAAAATGATTCCAAACCCTCTCACAATTACCTTTGAATTTGGCTTTTAGGGATAATTGGGTGATGGTCATTAAGGAGGGCACTTGATGTAATGGGTGTCATATGCAACTGATGAATCACAAAATTCTACCCCTGAAACTAGTAATATAGTATATGTTAACTAAATTGAATTTAAATAAAGAATTAAAAAAAAAAAAAGACAAGCAACACACCCAATTCCATTAGTTTTAAGTCTTCCTGAACCAGGTATGCTTGGGCATTCATTTAAGGAAGTTAATAGTAGTCAAGCATGCATTTCACTTATGGATAATAATCACTACTTAGTATATACATAACCAAACCATGTATTGTTGTTTGGCTTTAAAAATACACAAATTGGTATAATAAAAATGAATTCAAACACGGCATTTAGGAAAAGCGATTTCTTTACCTCTGTTGGTTTGTAGCAGTCTACAAGAGCTTCCTAGAATGAAATACACAGAAGGTAAGTTTGATTATTTGAAAATTCAGTATCGATTAAAAATCATTTTATCTTCATGGTGTTATTCTACACATGGTAAATCCAGATTTCATATCAACAATCTAGAATCGCACTTTATTTCAGCACCCATTGGGTCATCTTGAAGATATCAAAAGTTGTACCTTCCTAGGCATGAATTCAGAACACACGTGTGCCTTCCCTTTGGCCTACCAACTGGTTAATAATAAACTGCATATGCTTAAGTTGAGACAGCCTGTGGGAAACGGTAATAATCACCCCTGACATGGAAAGCCAGGGGCCTGGCTGCAATTCAACCACAAACCACCTTGTCACACCTCTGCAGGCCTCAGTGTCCCCACCTGGAAACCAAAGCGGATGGCCTAAGTAGCTAAAGCCCCTTTGAAGTTCTCAATTTTAAAAAACCTTTTATATGTCATTACATTTTGTACAGATCAGGCGCCTGCTTTATTGTTTTTTAACTTTTGTAACTAGATGCTATCATGTCCCAACTAAATTTACAAACAAGAAATAATCATTAAGCTGAGACTGTTCACCACATGAGGGACACAAGTAATCATTAACACATTGAACACATTAATACATTAAAATGTGCCCTTTAATTGCCCTTAGAGATGACTTGCCATTGGTGATGACCAACAGCCATTAACAGTAATTATCAGTGAACATTAAGAACAATGACAGGTCAGAAGCTAATTGGTTTTAGAAACTCCCAAACGCAAATTTTAAAATGATAGATTGGACCTCCTGTGAGAAAGGAAATAAATGTCGTATTGCTCTGGACTGAGGAAACAGGAGACAGCTCAACATCCACTGGTGTACTAGAAGGCTACCAGGTGAGCACACTCTAATAATATGTCTTTTATTAGGTTGTAAACGATCTTCTCTAGAAACTGATTCCATGGGTGACAATAATCCACAACCGTGAGACCAGAGTCCTGGGTTTGGGTACTCTGGGTCTGGCTCAGCATCTCTTCCTCTCACATAACTGTGGAGCATCGCTTCCTTTCCTGGCAAATGAATTTCTGGAAGCAGAACCGGCTCTTCCTCCAAGAAGATGTAGCTACGGAAGCGCATACCTGGTAGGCAGTTTGAGAACTGACCCGGTAGATTCAAGACCTGCTTTACCATCAGAGACGCAGTGCAGGGGGACGGACACCTAGCACCCCACTGCTTGCCTCTCAGCAAACTGCCGTGGCTCAAGTCCTGGAGCTAACACCGCCCTAGGGCAGGATCAGCGTATGCCAGGTTCTGGAGACTCAAGCCAATCCAAGCATCCAAGACTGGCAAGTTCTAGACTTTGAAAGCTGCTCACCCGTAATTTTGAAGCCCTCTCCTCTTCACTGTCTGCATCAAGAAGATCATCAATGTCAATTTCTACTTCCGGCATTTCTTCTTCCTGGGCGGAGCAAACAGAAAGGCATTCTATTTAGTGAGCAACTACATTGAACCAAACCAATTCAGTTAGCTTAAATAAATGACGAGATCATTCATGAAGGGTGGAGGTCAACAACTGGGGGGGGAGGAGAGACCAAAAGGTAGAGGAGGGAAAGGAGGAGAAGGGGAGGAAGTAGGAGAAAGAGAGAAAGAGGGGAGAAAGGAGAAGCCAGAAGAAAATGGAAGAAAAGGAGGGAGGGGGTAAGTGGAAAGAAGGAGGGGAAAAGGAAGGGAGAGGGGAGAGGGAGCAAAGAAGATTTAAGAGTCACGAAGCAGTAGAAAGTAAGATTTCAAAGATGACAACTTCTTACGTTCTGGTAGAAAACTACAATTATGAGGCCAGCATGGGACTCAGCAGATTACAGAAAGAGCAGTGAGAGTTGCAGTTTCTTACCCAACATCTACCCTTTGCTTGGTGGCTACCTGATCTTTATTCCAGGTCCGCATCTCCCTTCACAGCTCTGGGTCTGGGGGAACCTGATTCCGCAGATTTCTGAGGCATGGTGCTTGGGTCAGGATCACCCAGCCCCAACTACTGACTCCAGAGAGCCCAGGAAATCCAACGGAGACCCGAGGGGGTGCTGGGAAAAGATGCTCTTTCCACAAGAAGCATCCCTGCTCGCTCCTTCTAAACTGAAAGTGGAAAGGGGAAGCTCTTAGCCATAAATTACTGGCAGCCATCCTGCAACTACAAAGGGAGTGATCCTGATTCATGGTGGGCAGAGCAAGGAGAAAGAAGAACTCAGCATCCTGGACAAGTCACTGAGTCACTAAGTCAAACCACCTCTGAAGCCCACCTACCTAAGTAAATCCCTATTCCTATTTCAGCCAATGTGAGTGAAGTGTAATATTCCTGCAACCAAAGACATCCAATCCAGAACAGAGGGCAAGAAAGTCCAGCTGGAATGTGGTGAAAGATGTCCCCAATTTGGAATCTGTACTTCCACCCCAGAGTAGGTCTTTGCTACCTCTTATTTCTGTTGTCTGATCTGCGCCATTCTGAGAACACTGAAATATAATCGCATTTAGGAAAGTGCTGCAATTTTGCGTGTCACCTTCCCAGTAGGAGTCACCTCCTCCCCAGCTCCTCCCTGTCACAGGGATGTGTCCGCAGAAGCTAGAGAGAGACCTTTAGGAAGGACATCTGGGCTTAGCCACCTGGTGCTGGCTGCATCACCTGGTCTTCAAGAGCAAGGCTCACTTCCTGAGTATCTCCTTTCTAGTAAAATGCATTTACTAATAGTGCTCAACCATTCTTTTTTTTTCTATTCCAATACAAAAGATGACCCAAGCGTTTGGAGGAAACTAAGGAATATGATCCACTGCTGTGAAATGATAAATGTATATACTGGTCTCGACCCCTGGTTCCTGGCACAGCGCTCCTAAAACCCTTATGAATGGGGGTGCCAACATTTGTTCTAACATTTAGTGTCTGATCTCAGTTCCTGACATAGAGCTCCTAAATCCCTTAGAATTTCCTGGCTGGTAGGAACATCTTGAGTCCTAATGAGGTGACTCTTGGTGGGCTCCTGGATGGGGGCTGGTCACAAGAAAGACCAAACCATGATTAGAAGTTTGGAACTTTCCACCATACCCCTCACCCATCCTCCTGGAAGGGGAGGGGGCTGGAAACGGAGGTAGGTAAAGATGTGGCCTCTGTCCAGGCTGAGGATGCTGGGAGGATCCCAAGGCTGCACTCTGTGGTCAGGACGCTGGGAAAGACCACGCTGGATGTGCATGCTGCTTCCCTCCATCCATGGCTATCAGCCTCCCTGACCGCCACCACTTTCCCCCCTGCCCCCACCATGCTGGCACTCTGTCACTCTGAGCTGCCCGTGCCCCACTTCCTATTTTTGTGTGTATGTGAAATCCCGGCTGAAAGGAGTCATTTAGGAAGCCACAAACAGATGGTAGTACAGCTCTCAAGGGTCTACTAGACTTTACACAGTGACAGGACAGGTGGGGACTGAAACACCAACAGAGAATCTCACTAGATTCTGAAACAGCCAGCAGCCCACAAACACAGACCACAGCCGGGGAACCCCAATGTGGACGGAGCCCACAGGGAACCTCCCCAGGCCAATGAACGCTGAACCAATGGCCATCGGCCCCTCGGAGCAGAGCCCAGCGCACACTGGGTTATGTTCTGGTAAATGTGGTTAGAGATTATGTCGGTTACATCCACAGCACAGTGTAGCTTTAAAAACTACCATATAAGGCCAAAATACCCACAGCCAGTTTCAGCTGATTCTACCCAAGAAAAGCTAAGTGAAAGAAATAAGCCCACAGGTTCCTATCTAACGATCTACACAGAATCCTCCTCAGTTTCTCCACTCCTTCCCCAAAACAGTCGTTTGGGTTTGGCATTAATATTAGGTGTGAACACAAAGTCTATATTTAAGTTAAGGTTCAATGTCCTCGAGCACAGGAAGCAGGATATAGAACCTGCTCAAGGAGTCACAGCTAAGGGAAGCTCAATGTCTGCTATTCTTAAAGGAAATGAAAGAATAAGTAAATAATGCTCTCCTCAGAACAGTACAGCAATGCGTTTCCCTGCAAACATTATTCAGCTTTGATGCCCTGCCAAATTCGGTCAAATGGGCCCTTACTTGTGCAGCAACGCAGAGTCCCACCCACGCGGGAGGCGTCTGCAATACTCTCATTAGGAATGCACTCAGCTTTTCCTCAGATGCTACATTTGACCCATTTTCTCCAACCCTCGAGATCTGGGCTGTCCAATATGGCAACCACATGTGGTATTTTCATTAAAATTCACTAAATGAAATACAATTAAAAATTCAGTTCCTCAGTCACATCAGCCACATTTTAGTGCCCAGGGGCCACATGTGGCCTGTGGCTCCTGCACAGATGTAGACCCTTTCATTCCATTGGACAGGACTGCCCTAGAGTCCACTTACCCCCTGGCCCAGACATTGGGAAGCAAAGCCTCCTTCCCTCTCAAAGGAGCTTGACAGGAGTAAAGAAAATGCCCCGCATCACAAGGTCACTACCATTACCAAGGGTATGTGGCAGGGAGAACCTAGGCTTGGCTTTCCTGGTGCGAACTGTCTTCACCAACTGAGTAATTATAACAATCATTGGGCATGCACACTTTCTACCAACCTATGATGCTTCTCATTACCCCCACCCTGATCTGTCAATAGCTAGGAGGAGTCCGAGCTCAGCATGCATGCCAGGAGGGTGGAGTAAGGGTGTGTTCTGAAGGTCGGCGATGCCAAAACCAAACCATGGGGCACAACGACATAGAGACATGGGTCATGGAGGTACACATGGGAGAGTCCTGGGGAGCAAAGACTGATCTAGTATCAAGTAGAGAATCCTATGTATATTTGGTATTTAAAATATCTAATGAGGAGTGCAGAAATATTCTACATTCGATTGAAGTACTCTTTAGCGCTTTTAAATGTATGGAGCAGTGTCACTGAATAAATAACTTTAGTGATAGATCACATCATTGACAAAGGAGTAACCACAGCTACAGCTCACTCTGATGTCCCAGAGTTTAGTTGCGTTTAAGGATTTCCCCACATTAAAAATAGATCAGTGGTTATGGTGACACTAAGTGAAACAATATCTTCAGGGTCCCTTGTCCAAGTGAAATAGTGGTTCTCGTGACAGTAAGTGAAATCATCTCTTGAGGGTCCCTGGGCTAAGTCACCAGCTAACATATCTCCCTTTTAGTCAGAGGCCTTCCTGTTGGTACCCACAGAACAAGCCCCTTGATCATGACCATGCATCTTCCTGGTCATACATCTGTTGAGAATCCACTATATGCAAGGCATTGTGGGTCAGGCATTGTGAGACTCTGCCCAGGTGGGACTGTCAGTCTAAGCTCAAAACAAAATAACATGGCACCAAAAGAGAAAGACAAACCCCAAGTGCTTGAGAAATTAAGGAGAGGGAAACCTTCCACCGAGGGCTGCCTGGGAGGGTTTCACCAAGGAATGCATAAGCTAGCTTTGAGGAGTGGCAGGATTTGGACAGGATTAGAGGGGGAGGGAGATCACCCACAAAAGGCAAAATGGTACACAGGAGACAAAAATACAATGTGAGTTGTAAACATGGCTTGTAAAGAGGTCCTTGGCCTGGAAGTCACCCAGCTCTGTGCTGCCAATTTTAATGCCTGATGGCAAGCAGACAGGTAACAGAAATGAGCACTAAGGTAGCCTAGGGGCGTTATAAGGAGTAGTGGGGAGCATGGCAAACTGGAGAAAACATGCCCTGAAGAAAGACAGCAAAGAACACTCCATTCCTGCCAATTGTGACCTTCCTTTTAGGAACGCGTGCTTAGTGCCGCCAGATTTTCTAACTTTTCAGGAGAAGTTGAAAATACAGATTTTTAATATAAAACTATCACAATATTTTAAAAGTTGGTTAACAATTCCTTAAAATCCTGTAAATGACAAACAAAATCCATCACCCTGCAGGCTGCAGTTTTTTCCTCATCCTGCAGAGACTAGTCCATGGAGGGCTCCAGAGCAAGGGTGGGAAATGCCCGAAGGGGAGCCCACCCGGCTGCAGGGCTGAGGGCAAAAGGGAGGAGGTGAGGAGATGAGGAGGCTGCTGAGAAACACACACTCAGCCCAGCGTGAGCTAACCGGGCTTGAATGAGTTGTGGCAAGAACAAAAAGATCTTAAACCACAATTAACAGGGAGGGAAAACAGATGGCATTTGGAGCTGAGCTGGGTGGCAGATGAGGGAGAAGGAAAAGGTAAGAGAAAATCCAGGTTTCGAGTCCGAGAGGTGTTGGAGGAAAATGCAGTAATAAGGAGCACATCTGGGACCTAGAGGGCAGTTCACAACCAACAAGCAGTTCAGAGATAAGCCATTTGCTTATCAGAGATAAGCCCCAGCTCCCAGCCCGTGAGCAGATGTGGGAGCCGCAGGACCCCCACAGCGCCACCATAAAGGGACACACTGCAGGCCCAGCCCTGTGCAGGCAGAAGCTGTAGCCTGGAGGCGGCCGCCTCAGCTGGGAGCACACAACAGGCCCGGGGATGAGGATGACTCGGGCCACCCACACGGGCTCCCAAAGCACGGCCAGCCTGTGGAAACACACACACTCTCACATGTGCACACACTCGCACACATACATATATGCGTCCCGTGTTCATACACACACTCACATGCACACTCGTGCACCTACACTCATGCACTCACTCATATGCACACACTCACATGCACACACTCACATACACCCACACCCATAGTCTCACAAGCTCACACACTCTCTCACATGTGCACACACTCACATGCACACACTCACATGCTCACACACTCTCACATGCATGCACTCACATGCTCACGCACTCTCATGTGCACACACACTCACATGTGTGCACACACACTCACATACCATATGCACACACACTTCTAACCTGCCAGAAAATTTACACCATGAACCCTGTCAAGTGTGTTTGTATTAAAAAAAAAAAAAATACAAATGCTCACTTCTCTCCACAGCAGTGATGGGGGCAGGAATGCTCGAGATAAAACAGCTTGAACATGGATTGTTGTTTTCCAGCCCTGTGACCCACAGTCTAATGGCTCCCTGAATGTGCCAGAGGCTCATGGTTCGCAGCAAGTCCACAGCTCCAACAGGGCTGTGATCAGAGCCTGTGACCCTGGCAGCCATGGACGGACACACGCGGGGCGGGACACGATCAGACCCTGTGACCCTGGCAGCCACGGACGGACACACGCGGGGCAGGACACGCGGGCGGCAGGGGCAGGGGTGGGCAAGGGCCCATTCCCACAGCCAGCACTTCTGAGCACTCCCCCTGCTGTAAGTGCGCAGGGGACACTGGCTTAGGAAGAACAGAGGGGAGCTGAAGTCGAGGGATTCTGTGGGTTCCCTATGAAAATATTTACATTCCATGTTTTCATTTGAATGACAATCCCAAAAATTTCCGTAAGCAAGCATATTTATTCTAAGAATCGTCTGGATGGGCATCCTTTAACCTTTAACTCGACTCTGTGTCTACACGTGGGCATCAGGCAGAATTCCTTTAACTGTCATGGGCTAATGAGTAATACCGAATAGATATAGTACCTGTTAGATTCATACCTTGGTGACTTATGCCCACCAGGTGAAGCCAGAAGACGTCTCTTACAGGACGTGCAGGGGCAGGGCTGGGCCTCCTTCCTAACCTCGAAAGGAGTGACTTAGCCATCACACTAAATTCATGTTGTGTGCTTGAATTCCATTGGCTGGGTGCTTTCTGGCTAATTTGCAATTTCGATTTGATTTTATAACTGGAAAAACCATAAGCATCAAGAGTTATGCTTGGTTTTAAGTGGCACAAATTTAAATATTATAATATTACATGTTTAAATCAGCCCTGGAAACTGCAAGAAATCTTTTCCACTTAAAAAAGGAGCCTAGCCTGCCCTTCGGCACATCGCTGTGGAATTTCAAGACATTGGGGACAAAGAGGAGATCCTGGAAGCTTTCAGAAAGGAAACAGGTCACACAGGGGCAGGGAGAGAATCTGCGTCATCAGGCAAGGGAGCAGTAATTCCAAAATCCCGTGGGGAAATGATTTCTAAACTGGATGCCTCCCTGCCCACAAACTGCCAATGAAGAGTCAGAGAAACACCACAGACATTTCAAGACACATCAGGTTTTACATCTTAATAGATTGGCCTCCCATCTGGGGAAGAAGTGTTCCAGCAAAACAATGAAATAAACTAGGAAAGGCATCTGTGGTAGTAGATGGTGCAGGCTGGAGGGCATACTCTCAAATCAAGCCCGAGGAGGGAACCTGGGAGGCCAGGAAGTGAAGAACAAAGCACATGGGGCCTCAAAAGCTGGGAAGCTGAGCAGAAAGAATGGAGCCGAGCCTAACGGGTAACACGGGCTTGGGGACCACCTCACACCTGCCTGGGTGGCCAGGCATTCAGAGGGGCTGGAAGAGGATGGCCTCCCATGGAACCAAAATGGGGGAAACACGTGTAGGTCATCCCAGCTCCAACACCCTTGGTAAATGGTGTGATCCCATGTTACCAGTCTTTCCCTAATACCCACTTATTTTAAAATTTAAATAAGCTTCAAGGGTTGAAGCTGGCTCCGAGCCAAACAGTAATATCTCCCAAACTCTTCTCTTAAAAAAACAAAAAAAATGAAACAGCCTAACCAAACTTTATCCTATGATAAAGGGATGGTTAAGATAATGTCCACAGAGGATGCTGTTCTTGCCGCCCAGAAGAGCAAGTCTGTACCTCCCTTTATCCCACACACCTCACAGCTGAAGTTCATCTCTGCAGCACCCAGAGCACCCAAGCACTGTCACCACCCACATCCACCTAGCACCCCACACAGAGCGCCATCCCATTCCTCTCGGGCAAGAAAACATGATGTGATAAGGGTGAGCAACACTGACATTATTTTATAAACACCATAAACTATGTTTTAATTTGTCGATAGTTCACTTGCTTGATTTGGTGTTATCTTGCTATTATCACTGAGCAAATTACTTGCCACACCGTCTCATGTCAGAGCAGCCCAGGGCACAGCTGCTGTCCTAACCATCAACAATAGAAAATGAATACCAACTCATAGATAGGAAGATTCACGTTACTGGTCTTGTGAGATTATTCTAGAACTAGGCACATCTACAGCAAACGCTAAGAGCACCAGGCAGATCCATGTGGCATCTACTGACTGCATACCTACTACCTGCCAAGCACTTTCTAGATGCCAGAGAGAAAGAACAGACAACTGACAAAAATACCTGTTCTTGTGGAGATCAAACCCTGGTAGGGGAAGACAGACAATAAGCACGTAAGGACCACATACCACATAGCAAATGGTGATAAATACTTTAGAGAAAAAATAGGCAGAGGAGAGGGACAGGGAATAGCAAGGCTAGAATTTTACCTAGGGTGAGAGAAATATCTGAATAAAAGACCTTGAAGAGAGTGAGGGAAGCCAGGTCGGATGTCTGGAGGAAGACGTCGAGGGGGACAAGCAAGTGCCCAGGTGTATCTGAGAAGCTGCAAGGAGTCGGGGGTCAGTGTAGTGGGCTTGGGGTGGGGACCCTGTAAAGACTGACTTGTCCCCTGAGTGAGAGAAAAGCCGAGTTTGAGCAGAGTGGTGGCGTGATCTGATTCACCTCTTAGAAAGGATCACCCTGGGCTGTGCGAGGAATGGGGGTGAACAGAGTCACGTAGAAGGTGGCAGAAATCACCTGGTAAGAGACAACATGCCTTAGACCAGGCGACAGTGGCGCAATATACATTCTCTTCTTACTTGGGTCATGGCTACGCCAGACCTCAAAGAGCAGACTGCATACATGCAGCTCCCGCCGTCCCGAGGCTGAGGAGCTAGAGCATTCCGCCAGGTGTAGGTGTCAAGGGCACGCCTATCAAGCAGCAGCAGGTGGGCACAATCATGGGTGGGAGCCGCTGGGACGCAGACTCGGGTGTTGAGGGCCAGCATTTAGGTGAGGGGGTGCCCGGGCTGAGAGGTCAGGGGTGGCCACTGAAATGCTAACGAAAGGAGCTGTGTGGGAAAGCAGCAGGACAGCACCGAGCCCAGCCAGGGAGGTGCCTTCCCAGATCTGAACCCCGTTCCCCGCCCTGCCCCCCACCCTGTGTCAATTGTTCCTCCGCTGAAGGACTATGCGGGGCAGGCCTCCACCACCCCCAAATCTCTGCCCCTCCTAAAACCTGACATGTAGCGATTCATTTTCATAAGTGATCATCTCTGGCAAGGGAGGCTGGAGAGAGACAGACCCAGGTTCAATTGCATTCCTGCCACTTAAAACCTGTGTGATCTGGAGCGAGGTAACTCACCCTCCTGACCCTTCTTTCCCACACCTGTAAAATGGGGCCGAACAGAAAAAGCCAGCGCGATGGTGCCAGGGCTTATCACATCAACTCAAGGATCCGTAACACGACCTCAGACGTGGCTAAGGTTTCTGAGCACGTCTGATCAGCTGATCCCTCTTTGAAAAAAATTTAATGTAAATGTCTCTTCCGGGGCATCTTTCACTCCTTATGCCTGAAAATTGCATGTAAAGACCTAACACATCACCAACTTATTCAAAACCACAAGGATTAAAAGGGTGGAGGGAGAAATGTAAGCAAAAATCCCCAGAGGCAGAGCTTTCTGGAAACAATAACACTTTGCTCTGCGTTTCTGCGGATGAACGCTAAACATGCACAGCTGGTCATGAACAATGCCAAAGTGACAAGAGAAAAAGCAGAAGTTGGTATCCTAAGAAGGTGCTTGACAATAAGGGAGAGCTAAGGCAGTTCTCAGAGATGGCGAGGACAGCCTTCTTAGCCACAGCACAACGGATGTCCCAAAGGTTCTGGTTGCATTGAGTAGACGGCCACCATCCTCATGCTCCCTGCACTGATTCACAGCAGTGGGACCCCTCTAGGTCCCCAGCCCCCCACAGCAGCACCTGAATCACCAGGAGCACCGCGTGCAAGCCCTCAGGCCAGTGCTGAGGGAGCTGCTGGGCACACACATTCAGAGGCACATCAAGCAGAAGACAGGAGGGATCAGGCAGGTCAAGAATGTGGACAAGACAGCTGGGCAATGAGCTCAAGTTGCTATGGGGCTGGAGGCTGCCACTAAGGACACGGGGAGAGAATAAAGGGCTGTTCCAGAAGAGAGGGCTGGTGTCACCCACGGAGAGCAAGAGGCAATGGGCGTGCAGCCTGTCCCTTAAGAAGTCACACTTGGCTATGTCCTGCTTCTCCTCCATTTAGTAATACGGCCGAGACTGTCTTTGGATAGAAGGTGATCCATTCCTACGTTTTTAGAAAAACTACTTAAAGGCCAAGCAGAGCTCTTCAGGCTGGAAACACTCAGACCCAGGGTGTCACAAAGGCGCATGCCTGTTCCAGCTCAGTTCTTAGATGGCAGTCCTCCCACACTATCAAACCTGTCACCACACTGCGCGTGACTGAATCATTCCAATGGGAATCCGCGGGGGCCAGGGTGTTGGATTTCAGGAACACAGAATACTGAATCTGAACATTTTCCCATCTCCTATCTTGGGAAAGCTCCTAAATCTGCTATGGCTACCTGTGTTCGGGGTTGACAGGTACACAGAAGAGGAAGACTGAGAAGACGATGTGGAGCTGCCATTTGGAAGCGATGCCAGGCACCGAAAAGAAATTGCTATTCCCATCTGGAGACCTCCAGGCACAGACCAGCAGGCAAGGCCCACTTGTGGAAGACTATGGGTGAAATGAGCTCTCAAGCCACAAAAAGACATGGAGGAACCTTATTATACCTATTGCTAAGTGAAAGAAGCCAACTGGAAAAGGCTACATACCATAGGATTCCAACCATATGACGTTCTGGAAAAAGGCAAAACTATGGAGACAGTGGAAAGATCAGTGGTTGCCAAAACCTTGGGGGAAAGGAGGGGTGACCAGGTGGGGCACAGGGCAATTAAGGGCAGTGAGATTGTATGACATTGTAATGGTGGAAAAATGTCGTTAGCGTCAAGTCCATAGAAAGTACAACACATAGAGTGAAACCTAATGAAAACTCTGGAGTTTGGCATGATAAAAATGTATCAAAATCCTTTTTAAGTGGAAGGCAGGCAGGGACAAGAGGTTCCTTCCCACACACACACATACACCCTAAGAGGAAACCACCCTTAAAAAGATTTTGCACCCGCCCTGGAAGGAGCCCTCCACCCTTTCCCATATGATAGATAGGTGACAAAAACCTGATTGGGTGACAGGTGCAGGGAGGGTTAATCAGATTCAAACAGCCTGCCAATGAACCCATAAAAACCCCTAGACTTAGAAACTCCGGCAGCAATCCCCTTGGGTCCCCTCCCTCCTTGGGAGCTTTGTACTATCCCTTTGCTATCGCTCAATAAACCTTGCTTTGCTGCCCACCAAAAAAAAAAAAATATATATATATATATATATATGTATATATATATATATGTATATATATATATCAATACTCGCTCATCTGTTGTAATAAATACACCAGACTAATACTAGATTTAACAACAGTGGAAGCAGAGGGAGGGGAGGGGACGCCGAGGGGGTGTATGGGGGTACTTTCCAGAAGCTCAGGTACCTTCTAGGGTACAGGTGAGAGCTCAGGGCCACCCCTCAGGACATTCTGCCTGAGGAGGAAAATTTGCCAGAAGTTCCTTTCATTACCTTCCTCACATGGAGTCTTGCTCCAAGAGCCACACTGGGATCAGAGGGCAGGTCCCTGGGCACACTGGGCACAACTGACTTTGCTCAAAGTCACCTCTCTATAGCCAGGGTAGCAACTTTCAGAACACAAATCTGTCACTGCCCTGCTGAGGACCTTTCGGTGGCTTCCCATCAAACTTAAAACCAAAATTCCTAGCACAGCCTACAAGACGTGCTGGGTGCCAGGCCCCACCCCCTGCTCCGCCCCATCCCCGATCCCTCAACATGCTCCCCACCTAGGCCTCCACAGGGCCTTTGCACATGCATGTGTGGTATGCTCTTCTCATTATCTGAAGTCAACAGTCACTTCCTAAGGGGAAACTTCTCTGGTCTCACTTGGGACAAGGTCAACCTCCTAACCCCTGAAACTGTATTCCTAAGGCCACAGACTTCTTTGTTGCATGTGCCACACAGGTAAAATTTTACATTTGGTGTTATCCCTCCCTAAACTGTACGTCCCTAGAGCAGTGCCTTGCACAGTGCCGGGCACATAGGAAGCCCTTGATAATCATTTTTTGAATTAAAGATTGAACAGTTCACTGAGTTAGGTACGATCCTCACTGCGATTTCACAGAAATGTTTGAGTATCTTGACTCAGGGAATGAGGACTTAGTTTCAAACTCAGACACCCTGACCCCAATCTGCATGGCTTTATGCCAACACGTGTTCTATGCCTTTCAGGATGCAGCCATGCTGAGCAAAAGATTTGTCCCTGCTGATTTCAGTGACTTTGGGAGCAGCACGAGAATGGCAGAGCCCTTTCCGGAGGGCTGGACAGCAGCCAGAGGGCCCTCTGGGGATGGCCTCCCTGTCACGGCTGGCTTCGGGTACTCCAACACATCAGAAATAGCCAAGGCACTCACCAATCTGGAACCCAGCAGGTGATTCCAAGTTTCCATGGAACACACCCTTTGTGAAATACACACGAATGGACTCGGGGTTCTAGGGCAAGTTTGGGATATCACTAACCATTTCCAGAGAACATGCTAACCCCCCAGCTGGAGACCTGAGCCTCACGCATTACAAACATGGTGGAGATGGTTGATGTAAGTACTGCTATTCCCTGGGCCTGTCACAGAAAAGCCCACATCCACACCAGAGGATATGATCCAAAGGGACAGGCAGCCGGGTCTGGGCAAGGGACCCAGTGTCTGTACTAGTCTACACTACCTGTCAGTCAACAGTGCGAAAGGAATGTTCCCCAGACTGGGAATGGGAGCTGGACAGATCGACCCCAGGGTGCCAAGGATAAACCTGTCTTGGACAGGGAAGGAGTCAAGACTATAAGGGAGGGGGAAAAAAGGCCAATTGTTCTACAGAAGCAAGTAATTAGGACCCCGACTCCTTGAGAAGTGGCTGTGATATAGTCCAGTCTCCGGGGGCTACAATAGAGTTTATTTAAGATCTGGTACTTGGGAAACTTAACTGATTTTTAATTGTACATCTAGTAATTTTGTTGTTGTTGTTACTGCTCTCCTATAAAAGTACTCAGTTTTTTAAATGTCAACTGGTTTCAGCCATGCCACTGAATATTTAGAGGGTACTTGAAGAGAATGGTAAAGTGTCCCCACGGGACTCGATGGGGTGGTACAAAAGAAATCAAAGGTGTGGAAAATTCCAGGTGTGTGATCAAAGCAGTGGGAATGAGTCAGAGTTCCTTCCTCGATTGTTGACTCCCCACCTGAAGAGCCTACTTCCAGAGCACTCGGCGGCTAGAAGCAGGAAGTGCTCTTTCTCAAGTCCTAACTCACAGAACACCTGCCTCAGAAGCCCCTATGAAAATGCAGATCCCTGGGCACCATCCTCCCTCAGAGCCGCTGGACCCCAGCACGTAAGGAGGAGCTCAGAGTCTACACAGGTTGACAGGGGCCACAGAGGATTCACAAACCAATTTGTCTGCAAACCACTGCTTCAGAAGGCGCTGAGCATCTTTGCAGAAAGGGAAGACACCCCACGACAGAGAGTGACAACAAAAAGGAAGAGCCACTCCTCACATACGGTCGCTGATCTCCACTCCCCGTCTAGAACCTTCATTCTACCATTACAGGCTGGGTGCTGAGGATTCCACCGTCAACAAGACAGGAGCCCCCACCTACCGTTTGCAGGGCAAGACAAAGGCAAATGGCAGCTACACAAAAGAACACCGTGGAATGTCGTTTGGCTGTGGAAGCAAAGCTCAGACACACAAGCGCCCCCTGGAGCCAGAGATCCACCGGTGTGGCCCTTCTGGGAGTGACTGCTGATGGAAGGAGGCACACGGCGTGACTTCCTAGACCAACACCAGCAACTGGAAGGTCCGTCTTCACCTGAATTCAACGGGCCAGAGCTGAGCCTCTTACACTGGGCTCTCCTGACTTTTTCCTCCCCAAGAAAATACTCCCGCATCCTTCACCTCTCTGAGGCCTGAGGAAAGCGAGTTCAGGAGATAATCCTTGTAAACACTGGATTGAGATTTGAGTGGCCCCTTAAGGCTGAAGTTTGAGCCTTGGTCTGTGGCAGGTGAGAGGTTATATTTATGTGAAGGGGCGGGGAGGGAAAGAAAGAGCATCCAGACCTTCCTTATACCTAGAAACTCTCATCTGTCTTCCAAAATGCTGTCAGCCCTGATTGTGAGAGAGGTTCACCTTTGATCCCAGGCAAGTAGCACAAAATACAATTCCAGTCATTCTAAAAACGCCAATTCAGTTACTCTGATCCATCGCAAAGTAAGCTTCAACTAAGAAGACAGCAAGCTGTTACCTCATCTGCATCTGTCACTTTTGCTACTGGAATAGACACTCATTTAATGGCAGATGCACAGAAAGAAAGGGATGCCATGCTTTATTTTTGATTTCCACAAACGGACTGATTGAACTACAGATCTATTTTTCAAAGGAAAAAAGCAGTGGCAAATAACAAAGGTGTAAATGCCTATGCTGATCTATGTTTTTATTCCCAGAAAGAGGTGTGACATGGACAAATCTTTCCCCAAATCCTTATTTAATTTCTTCTGGGAGAGAATAATTAGGATTGAAGATGACATCCTCAAAACAACCTTGCAAATTAAAAACAGAAAACAAAAAAACAAACCAAAAAAGTCCTTGGAACAGAAATTAGATTCAAGAATCCGATGCCCTGCTACTCTGCTAACTTTTGACATCAATGAGAGAGGAAACAGAATGCCTCACACCTAGTGGGCACTCCATAATTGTCTATTGAGTGACCGACTGCATGATTTATTCTGAGTCCCAATGGCTCTTTGCACTAGCAAGCTAATTCAGTTGTTATAAAGGCAAGCACGGTGGAAGATTTATGATTGTCCAGTTACCCGGAATGACCATAAATCCTTGCCAACCTCTAGGCTGTTCCAAGCAGCCCAGCTAGGAGTTCGGCAGGCATAATGGCAGTATATTGTGGTGATGCCCTTTGGAAAGCCTTGGCGGCACTCTTCTTTAGAAAGTGAAGGTCTACCAGGACTACTGTTCTCAGTCCGCCTTTATAACACAGACCAGGAGAATCCCATCCCTCTACTCACGGAGATGGTTTCGTCAGCCCAGACAGGGACCAGGCTGAAGGATCTCAGGCCTTCTATCCTCGGTATCCAGTGCACATCAGGAGATGGGGTGAAGGTCATTCGGGCTGACCACTGTCCATGACCTGACACTGTATTAGGACCTGGACCTCCCGTCCTCTGGCCTCCCAGAGCTCTGTAGTCACTGGCACATTAAATTTCATCATGATCCCTAGCACATTAAAATCCTAAAACCCATCAAGACGTATATCTGTTGTCTCCAATAGCACATTAAGAGCTCCTCGAGGGCAGGGACTATATTTTGTTTATTTTGTAACACTCATACCTATCTGGCCCACATATATGCACAGTGAATTTTTATTGAGTGAATAAATGGAAGCTCTCACCAAAATAAAATACTTAAGCCTAGAACTACCTTTAGACACATTTTCTAGAATATTGAGGTTAAGAAAAAGAGGAATTCCTATAACTGCATGAATACTTAATTTCCTCTTGAAACTGGCCCAGAATTGGAGATAAAATGGTGTTGCAGGTTTATGTAAGAAAGGCTGGCTATAAATAGCAACGGCTTTAGCTGTGTAAGTAAAGAAAATGTGAGGGAAAGTAGACATATATTCTTTTCATAACTCTTGCCTTCATTGATCGAGAGACAGTGACACAGACAGCCTCTTGGATCAGTTATTATATTTATGAACTGGCCCCATCTCACCTTTAAATTTGTCAATAACTGTATTCAACATGCATAAGTACTTAAACGAGTAGTCTTCCCCCTTTACTCACTGAGATGCCAAAGAATAGCAAATATCTACCACCAAGCAATTTTTTTTTTTAAAGATTTTATTTATTTATTTGACAGAGAGAGAGACAGCGAGAGAGGGAACACAAGCAGGGGGAGCAGGAGAGGGAGAAGCAGGCTTCCTGCCGAGGAGGGAGCCCGATGTGGGGCTCGATCCCAGGACCCTGGGATCATGACCTGAGCCGAAGGCAGACGCTTAACCGACTGAGCCACCCAGGCGCCCCACCAAGCAATTTTTTTAATTTCTTTTTTTTTTTTTTTACTGAAGTGTAGTTGATGTACAATATTGTATTAGTTTCAGG
Organism: Phoca vitulina; assembly: GCF_004348235.1. Lineage (NCBI taxonomy): Eukaryota > Metazoa > Chordata > Mammalia > Carnivora > Phocidae > Phoca > Phoca vitulina. The sequence continues at coordinate 16,331,777 of NW_022589712.1, forward strand.
TGTAGAACACAGCGACTCAACATGTATATACATTACAAAGTGATCTCCATGGTAAATGTAGCAACCATTCCTCACCATACAAAGTTGTTACATATTACCAACTATATTTCTATATACTCGACATTGTATCCCTGTACCTTATTTATTTATTTTATAACTGGAAGTTTGTACCTTTTGCTCCTTCTCCTATTTTGTTCATCTGCCCCCTCCCCAGCCCCACGCTGTTCCAGCAACCACTGGATTGTTCTCTGTATCTATGAGTCTCTTTTGTTTTACATTATTGTTCATTTGCCTTGTTTTTTAGATTGCACATATAAATGAAATCCCAGGGTATTTGTCCTTCTCTGACTTACTTCACTTAGCATAATACCCTCTGGGTCCATGGCAAATGGCAAGATTTCATTCTTTTTTGTGGCCAAGTAATATTCCATTGTATATAAATACCACATCTTCTTTATCCACTTATTTTTTGATGGACACGCACTGCTTCCATATCTTGGCTATTGTAATAAGGCTGCAGTGTACACAGGGGTCCGAGGGCTAATCCCTGAGGCCTCCAGTGGGTAAAATTAGAAGTGTGAGAGCCAGCAACGGAACAGGAAAGAGTTTGATGCCTGGGAAGCCAGAAGAGGAACGTGCCTTAAGGAGGAGGGAATGAGATCAACTGTGTCAAACTCTGAAAGTAAGACAAGGACCGAGCCTGGGCCATTGGGTTGAGCAACACAGAAGTCACGGTTACCTAACAAAGCAGCTTCGGAGCAGGGCTGGGGCGGAAACCCAGAGTCAATTCAAGACACAATGGGAGACTGGGACCGGGTTTGGTGTTCAAGAATGCAGTCATCCCACCCACCATCTGCAGTTTCAAATACCTGTGGTCAACGGCGGTCTGGAAGCAGATGACCCTCCTTCTGACCAAGCAGAAGGTCAAGAGCAGCCTAGCGCTACGTCACAACGCTTACGTCATTCCCCTCCCCTCATCTCATCATGCAGGCATCAAATCGGCTCACTCATCTCAAGAAGCAGGGTGAGTACCGTGCAATGAAGATATCGTGAGAGAGAGAGAGAGAGCGACCACCTTCACAGAAGTTTTATTACAGTATATTGTTGTAACCATTCCATTTCATTATTAGTTATTGTTGCTAACCTGATACAATGTCTAATTTATGAATTAAACTTTATCACAGGTAGGTACGTATGGGGCAAAAACACAGTGTGTAGAGGGCTTGGTGCTGGGAACCACTGCAGACATCCACGAGAGGTCTGGGAATGTATCCCCTGCAAAAGGTTGGGGGGGGTGCACTGTGCAGAAAACTTTCTCGAGTTGTTTTGAAGAAAAGGACAAGGTTGCTAATTAAAAGGAGGAAGTGGGGTCAAGAAAGGATTTTAGATTTTTTTTTTTTTTTTAAGGATGAAGAAAGAATAGCATGCTTATACTCTGCGGGGAACGAACGAAGCAGGAAAGTGAGGGGAAATTACCGGAACAATATCCCTGAGTAGGCCAGAAGGGTGGAGTCCACTGCAGAAGGGAGGGTCCCTTTCTGGGGCCTCAGACAGCTCATCGGCCGCGCTAGGAAGTGAGCAATGTGCGTGGGCACGCGAGCCGGCGGGGCACTGGGAGCGCCCTCCGACTGTCCCCGTTTTCTCAGTGGGAAACCAGAAAGCCGAGGTGAGGCCTGCGAATGAGGTGCCGAGGAAGGCAGCTGCCGTCTGGGAGAACTGGAGAGCGGCCAGCCTGGGCAAACGCGGTGCATGTGCGGGGCCTGCCTCTAGTTGGTCGTCGTGAATTTACGATGTGTCCGGGCAGAGGGGTAGAGTGAGTGAGTGAGTGAATACATCTTTCAGGAGAGAGGCACAAGCCAGAATCTGCACAAAAGAAAGTCTGGCCAGCTCTCTTTTACCTCCAAGATGAAGTGCCAGCAGCACTGGGGACAATATGTAAATGGGTCCTTTTCAGTGGGTCTCAGGCACCTCCTTGCACATGGCTGTCACCCCATTAAATATTTGCTCTCGAGGGAATATGCAAATCCAACATCACTTTTGCCTTCGAGCGGGAACAGTACTTCAAGAACAGACTTGAAGCCAAGCAGACCAGGGGTTTGGTCCCAGCTCTGCCAATCACTCACTGTGTGACCTAAACCTCTATACACCTCTATTTCCTCATCCATAAAATGGGAATAAGTAAGACTAGAACTTTCCTCACTGGGCTGTCCTAAGGTTTAAATAGTATGTCCTGTGCCTAACACAGTACCTGCCTTATAGTAAGTCCTTCACCAACGAGAGCTATGATGAGTCTGAGGAAGTCAACAGCAGACCCAGGCCAGAGAAAAGATTAGTCTTGATCTAAATTCCTTATCATACCTGAGCAATGCCTTTGTTTGCAGAGCTCAAAATATAAGTTTTATTATGCAGTTGTCCAGGGTTACTGGACTCTGTCCCGACGATTGCTTAGTAACCACCTGACCTACACCCTCTAAGAATTAGTAAATCAGCCCCAGAACAGAGACTATTATGTCCATTGATTAGTAAATCAGCCCCAGAACAGAGACTATTATGTCCATTGATTAATAATAAAAAGACAAAGTCTTGAACCATAAATCAGCTATGAATGAGTGACTTAGAGCCAATGTGTACATTGTCTTTAAGAAACCTGTGTGAAACACAAATTATCACAAAGTAAGGTCCTAGGTCTGATCAAGAAGTACCAAATTGGGTAAGACAGTCCTCTTTTTTTTTTTCAAAATAATAATAGCTCATATTTATTAGTACCACTGAACCAGGTGCTGTGCCAATAACTTTTATAATCAAGAGTTTAATTACTGCTCATCTCAACCCTTGTAGCAGGTGCTATTATTACGGATGAGGACATGAGGACTTTGAGAGGTTATAGGATTTGTCCCGGGTCACACAGCTTGATCTAACGGTGGTTTGAACCAAAACCATCTTTCTTCCCTCTTTAATCTGCAAGTGAAATGGGAAACTAAGGTCCGGCTAAGAGCCTTGCTGAACAGTGACTCTCTTGGCCTTCACCTTCCTGTCGCTTCCTGGACGGACGTGTTCTTGTCCGGGAGAGTGGGGGACTACAACCCAGAACAGATCTGTGTGATTCAATTCAAGCCCACTAGGGGGGTGGTAGCTCAAAGAGTCAGTAGAGAACCAGCCAGAATTAAGATTCCAAGCTGTGGTTGTCGATGTTAAGGTGTCTGTGGCTTTCAAACTCTATCCAGAGGTATGTGGGGAAAATAAAACATTCAATATTAGTCTGAAGGAAGGTTTTAAAGGTTCCAAATGCGAGTAGCCTAGAATGTGAAGTCAGAAAATGTTCTCCCTGCAAGAGAAGCTAAAACAATCAGTATCAACATGATGAGCTTGGCCATCACCAGAAATCCCTCCAACATACAAGATGGTTTGGTAATATATTGCAGATGAGACTTGGGGATTTTCCTAAGCCTCCACAAGGAGACTAGAACTGCTGCCAAATTCAATCAGGGACACCCAGGTGTCTTCCTTATCCAATCAAGAGACCAGAGTCCCCCTCAAATCCAATAACTGTGACCATGAAAAATGGGATGAGGATGTCAATTAAGTCATCAAAGAACACTGCAAATCTTCTCTATTGCATTATGACCACTGCCTGAGTGGGCACTGTGTCAACAGAAAGAAATATAGGAGGATGGGGAGTAAACACAAAGCCCTTTAAATGTATCGCTCTTCATCTGGCACTTTTGGGGAAAAGGGATTGCACAGACCCTCAAGGATTGATTTCAGTTATATCCAGAAAAACGAACTCAAAAGGAGTGGGAATTTCGTGAGCAAACAAAGGGTAATTTAAATATCCCATAAGAAGGTAGCTCCCTTTGTTCTGTTCATCACCAATCACCCATCTCCCAGGTGCACTGCCCCCCAAGACAGCATGCCCTGAGCAAATGACCACCGTTGCCTTCCTGCTGGATATCACACCCATCCACTGGCAAGTCCTGTCCATCCTACCTCCAAAGAGCACCGCGTCGGCGCACCCCACCCCATCCCCACCACTAACACCTTGGTCCCCCCCACCTCTTCACTCTCTCTTGACCTTTGGCACTTGCAGCACACCTGGAGGCTTTTCAAAATTCTAATCTGCCTTCAGTCATTTAGGAACAAAACTTACAGTTTCAGAATGTGTGTATAAACATTTGTGTGGCCATCTGATTAAGCTATTACCAAAGGAAGACAGATTTGAATAAATAGATTATCTCGCCATAAAACCAACAAAACCAGAAGTAGATTAATCTGTTCTAAATTAGAAACCCTTAATGCTTTAAATCCATACGTATAAAGTTAAATTTTGACAAGACAACGAATTGTAGCAATCACCTAATGAAACAAACAAGCCCCGAGAATAAACAGCTCTCTCTCTCTGCTGTAACTGAATCTACATTCGAGTATAATATTCTACTTCAGTTTTCTCATGTTGCTAAATTTTCTGTGTAAGTGAAAAAAAAAATACTGGAAATGATCAGATTTAAATGTGGGTATTCAGTGTAAAACAGAACTTGAGGTTTAAAACAGAAATACTGCCGAGAGTAATTAGTTGTGGAAATGTAAATCATACCAAGAAGTAACACATGTAAAAAATAATGAACAAATCAAGCATAAGTTAAATTTAAAAATTCAAGGCATTTTGTTTGGAGGCATCTTTGAGCTCGCCAAGCAGAGACGATAAGCAAAACTCCTCTCCTGAGATGAAAAAAATGTATGGGCAAGAAGTTATGGTCACAATTAAATGGTGGCAGGTGTGGCCAAGGAATATTGAGGGGATTTGGTCCCTTTATGGATCTTTTGATGGATGAACGTGTGGGGATGAGGCAACCAAACAATGTGGGAATGATAGAGATGGGAGGAAATAGCCTTGGATGGAGCACAGATGATGGCCGTGTTCACCAGTGAAATCCACTGTTTCTGCGTGTCCCCCCCCCCCATCCTGTTTTTTCTATAAAAATCAGGTTGTGTACATTTTCATATTGAACTTTTTTGTTCGATACGCCTTTGTAATAGTAAAAAAATAAAATAAATTCAAATCTGACCACCTCATTTCTCTGCTTCAATGGCTTCTAACCAAACTTAAAATTCTGACTCCCCGACTTGGCCCACAAAGTTCTCACAGTATGACCCCTCCAGGTCTCCAGCTTCTGCTGCCCTATGGCCTAGAACCATCTCCTGACCACGCCCCTCCTCTTTACCTCAGGCGAGCTGATTTCTCAGCCTTCCAGAATCTTCTGGGGGAGGCCCTCCCCTACCTGCTATCTCCTTCCCTTATCCTCTGGCACACTTCCCTTTGCTTCTCCTTCTCTCAAGCTGCCATCGTTTTGTCTATTAGCCACTCTACCACAGAACCACAGAACCCCAGCTCCCAGCTCAGTGCTGAGCACAGAGGGGCCAGTCCCCAGAGGCTTATTTATGCTTCCGCCGATGATTATCTAACAGGAGCTTATCTACACAATGGCAGTGCACATATGAGTCAGGACTAAAGGCCATATAAACCCTGATCACACAAAGGGTCTCAGCAAAATCCCAATAAAATAATTGAGTGAACTGAGGGGCTTTTCATATAAATCACTCTCCTTGGAGGCCCAGCTCTAGATTACTTAGGACATTTTCTCTTCAGACACATAGTTATTTCCTTCAACGTGGATGAGTTCATTGTTCCTGAGAGCTTTGGAAGACCATCCTGAAGGAAAACTCCATTTGTGAAGCTTCCTGGGACTCATGCCTTTTCTCTCTGACTAAGTAATTATTTTGAATGAGGCTGGAGATGAGGCATGGCAATCCTTTTGAAGAGTGACAGTAATAATTAGGCAACACTCCCTTTATCAGCAAAATCTCTCTCTGGTCACAAGTCCTCTAGTGGCTCCTTCAGGCACAGGGTAGGTCCATGCTCTGCCTCTAAGGTTAGACGTGGAGTGAGACTCGCTTTGGCCAGTGAAGAGCAGGTGGGAGCGATGGGTGCCCTTCCTGGTGGAAGCTTTAGGAGCCGTGGGTGCCTCTCAGGGCCCTTGCCCTGGCTCGGTAATTACAGAAGCATGTTTCTAGAGGCAGCCTCATGGGCCTGGGTCCCTGAGTGACGGTGAGGAGCGGAACCCCCACATCAGGTCAACATTGGCTACACAGCTTGAGTGGGAAATAAGATGTCATTATTTTAGCCGGTGAAATTTGGGGTTGCTCTGCAGCGCAACCTAGCCTATCCTGACTGACACAGCGAGCTGCCTTGTCACCGGCTACCAGAATTATAAATGCTCATTCGGTTCCTATCCCCGCAGGAGGCTGCCGAACCACCGTGCAGCAGCGGCCTCAGACGGTGGAGCCTGGAGGCCCCGGTCGGGGGCGAGGCCAGAACCTCAACGTCTGCCAACCAACAAGTGGTTGTCGGTGTGCGTTCTTTGACCGACACTGAGCGGGGTGCTAGGGAGACGGTGGACTGTTGCTAGAAGATTCCGATGGATGCTGTGAGGAGGGTCTCCCTGGCAAGTTGAACAAAGTCAGGAAAGCATGAGGTGGCTGGCAGGGCCGAGAGCACAGGAGAGACGGCCTGGGCCTCAGAAGGGGCGGCTGTGCGTGTGCGCGGGACAGTGTGGGTGACTGGGGATCAGAACGGACTACCGCAGGCCCTTGCCACGTGCTTTCCATGCAGTCACTCCCTGCACCCCCCAGAGCCCTATGCGACAGGCGGCACCACTGCTGTCATTTCCTAGGCAGAGCAGAAAGAAGTTAAATTTTAAAAAAAGAAAGAAAGGGGCCCTGGGTGGCTCAGTCGTTAAGCGTCTGCCTTCGGCTCAGGTCATGATCCAGGGTCCTGGGATCGAGCCCCGTATCGGGCTCCCTGCTCAGCGGGAAGCCTGCTTCTCCCTCTCCCACTCCCCCTGCTGTGTTCCCTCTCTCACTGTGTCTCTCTCTGTCAAATAAATAAATAAAATCTTAAAAAAAAAAAAAAGACAGAAGTTAAGTAACACCCCAGCTAAACCGAGAGGCAGGGGAGTTAAGAACACACACATTAGCAATTAGGAGGGGGTGATAATAAGCTGGAATGGAAAGGGGGAAAGGCCTGCAGCACAGGGTGACAGCCGAGACCCAACCACAGGTGGCACGGTAGCGGAGAGCCCAGCCAAGGAATCCAGCGTATGAAAGGGGCACCGGCCATGCCCACCCCTGGTGGGGGAGTCAGGAGCGTGACCTCCTGCTCAGGCGTCTCTCCGGTGGGCCACGCGTGCCCAGCTTTGGTCTGCTCAAAGACACAAATTCACCCGTCCATTAACTCACCCACAAACCCTCTGGGTGCCTGCCCCGTGCCAGTCACTGTGTGTGCCCCGAGACACAACAGTGAGGAAACCAGGGCCGCAGCTGCTCCTCAGAGGCCCTTCTTCCTCCTGGAGAAAATAGACCTACACTGGGAGCGAGGGCTCCCACACAGAACGGGGTCTCTTATCCACATCTTCGGCAGAAAGAAGCTCAACACAGGGGTAAAGGTGATGTCGCCCAAATGCAAGCTAGGAATCACACCCCGTGGTCGCAAAGGGAACGAGGCGCGGGCCGGGGACAAAGGGCCAGGCGTCCATATTCAGCAGAAGGTGACAGAAGGTGCTCATGGGACAGAAGTCAGACTTGCCCGTGAGCAAGAGGCGGCATCAGTGAGGGAGTCAGCTCCGTGGAAGAGCCACCTCAGCTCAACAGCACAACAGGCCAAACGCTGAGCATCGCATGCCACATGCTAGTGGGACACCTGTTCACCAGGTCCAGCATTTACTACACTCCGACGTGTGACCACACCTGCAAATTAGTTCCTGGAGAGCCCAGATATTAACTTCTGAGTCCATCTAGATCAGAGAAGAAAATTATATTTAACCTGCCCGATTTAGCTCATCAAATTTTGACCACTAATCTTCTTCAAAGGCCTGAAGAATCTCTCACCTGACATCAAAAGGGACCACTCAAAACAAGAGAAATATGTAGAGTCAAAAAGTGTGCATTACACCATAGCACATCTCTCTTCACCTTTTCTAAGATGTTTAAGATAAATAGGCTTAAAAAATAAAGTTAAGGGCGCCTGGGTGGCTCAGTTGGTTAAGCGACTGCCTTCGGCTCAGGTCATGATCCTGGAGTCCCGGGATCGAGTCCCGCATCGGGCTCCTCCCTCTGACCCTCCCCCCTCTCATGTGCTCTCTCTCTCTCTCTCATTCTCTCTCTCAAATCAATAAAATCTTTACAAAAATAAATAAATAAATAAATAAATAAATAAAGTTAAATTAAAAGGCTTATAAATGTTTGCATCAATATGAATTTTGCATAAACCAATGAAACTTTTCTGTGTTTTACTTACTCATTTCAAGAAATTCCCCAGTTTGACGACTCAGGTATAAGCCCACACTCAAATGTCAGCCAGCAGGTTTGGAATGACCCCATACCATGCCATTGGAAAGCACTTTTCTGAACACTGAACTTGCCTGAATTCCTAAGACAAAATACAAAATTTTATTTTCCATTCTATTTCTTTTCTGTCAAGGTAGAGAGATAAAGTTGAATTTATAAACCCATTTTCACCAACTCATTTTCCTTTTTATAATTTTAGGGCTAACTGTACTGTAGAAAACTCAACTGAAATTTATAACTAACATTAGCCACAGCGGCTTGCTAATAGTTCAAGACAACTCATATTAAAAAAAAAAAAAAAATCACTCCCTTTCAAAAGTGAAAAGTCTAAGTTACCGCAGTAATCGTGAAAGCTATAATCCACAAACCAGCAGAATATTTATGCTTTAAGTGGGTATTTATGGATTTCTACAATTATATTGTGCTTACTTGGTGACAGGTATTATACTCTGCACTTGACACACACCGTATCATCTCATTTACTCATCACCATGACCCTATAAGGTAGGCGTGTTATTTCCACTTTATAGTTGGAGCAAGGTACACAGCTTGGAATTGATAGAGCCAGATTCAAACCCAGCAGGTCTGGACAGAGAGTGTGCACCCTTGGCCATTATATTAAGATTCTTCCGTTGCCGACCATAACCTAAACACCTATACACGCCAACCAATTTGGTAACAGTGGCTGAAATCAGTCGAATAACAACACTAAGTTTTCTTGTTCTTTAATATCATTTGCACCTGGGCTAGTTAGCTGTACAACCCATATCAGACTTAGCACTTCCAAAAAACTAATTCATATTCTACCCTGGCATCCTATTTCCCACTTTATCTAGCAACTGCTATGGGAGAAGAAGAAGAGAGGGATAAACATATTGCCAACCATTTACTGCATAAAGTAATTTTATTTCAAGTCTCAAATTAGAGAAGCAATGAAAAAGAAAACCTGTCATAGCTCCAAATCAAAAATAAATCAAGTCACATTAATGAAAGATCTTAACAAAGATACACTCAAAGCGTGCTCTGTTTGTCAGAAAGATGGTTCACACAGACTCCAAGCAAACCTCAGTGGCTCAGCTCCCCGGCATGCTACCATTAAGGCGAAGGACAAAGCATCTTATTATATCTAGAAGCAAGACAACTAGGCTCATATGTGACATTTTTCCTAATTAAGGGATAAGCAAGAAAACCATTATGTGCAAGAAACCATTCTGTAACTTGGGAAGTGGGCTACCTGGGGAAACAGGAAACGGAGGAGAAGGAAAGAGCTAGGGTGACAGAAAAGAACAATGTTCATTCACAGTTAAATATTCACGACGAGATTTGTAAAATGTTCTGCCATACTAGTAAAGGGTCTCCTCTCAGGACAACCTGAATCTCAGAGCAGAAAGGAAGAAAAAGGTCCCCCAGCAACTCCCCCTCCCTGAAAAAGCACCGAATAATTGCTACCAAGGAGGAGCTCGGGTGCATGGCAGGCTGGGCAATGCACATCCAGAATCTCTCCTAAAACGCCAGCCTTGCCGGAAGCAGCCAGCCACTTCCTGGCAAACAGATGAAGATAGAGGGAATAAAGATTGCAATTCTGGGGCGCCTGGGTGGCTCAGTCGGTTAAGCGTCTGACTCTTGATTTCAGCTCAGGTCGTGATCTTGGGGTCGTGAGATCGAGTCCTGCATCGGGGCCGCCCTGGTCATGGAGCCTGCTTCAGATTCTCTCTCTCCCTCTGCCCCTCCCCACCCCACATACACTCTCTCTCTCTCTAAAAAAAAAATTTAATTAAAAAAATTGCAATTCTGAAGACACAGCCACTTGATTTCACCTAATACACACACACACACACACACACACGTATATATATCACTTACTACTATATTTAAATCTGACCATTAGCTCCTAAGGGAGAAGCTATAGTTTTTCTACCTCCCTTTCACCCAGATCAACCTCAACTTTGACATTCTGTCCTTATTTCAGATGCACGGTGACAAGAATGTGGACACTGATGAATTTTCCTAGTGACGATGCAGACTGGCCCTGTCCCCTCCTGTTTCACAAAGAGCCCCTCTTACACCTGCAGATGTGGTCCAGGATCACTGTTCAGCAGTAGAAACGCATCGCTCCAAACGGCTCTGCACCCAGGCTTCCTTCAAATTTTTGCCCACTCCGCGCACCCCTAGCCCAGCCACACTGGTGGTGACGGTCCTAAACCTCCGCAAAATCGTCCTGGTGTCACTCATCTCGAGGAGCTTACACAGACTGCTCTGCCTATGTCACCCACCGAAGGGACCCCAGGGAGGTCCTCAAGACACACACTCAAAACAACTATTCCAAGAAGGGCTTGTGTGGCTGGGACAACATTTAGAGCAGAGAAAACAACCAAAGGCAAACTCAGGAGCTCGTGAGATTTATCTGCAAGTGTAGAGTACCGTATACAGCACTGGATAAGATATAAAACTACACTACGCCTTACGCCCCAAAGGGCTTGCGTTTCATTAAAGCGCTTTCCCCAGACACGACCAGGTGTAGCTCTCGTGACTACCCTTTCATGGAGGCAGAACTAAAATGCCCATTTTACAGATGAAGAAACTGAGACTTGGACAGGTTCCACTATAAGCCCACAGTAATGCAGCTAGAGGGGCAGCCCAGGTCTGCCTCAGTCTGTACTCCTTTGCCTCAACTCTAATAACAGCTAACATTTCCTGAGTGCTTACTATCTACAAGACACTGTGATAAATGCTTTATTACATAGAACACCTCGGTTCATTCTCACAACATCTCATTACCCCCAATTTGACAGACGGAGAAACCAAAGAACAGAGAGGCCAAGTAATTTCCCCAAGATCACACAATCAGTATGTGACTCAAACCCTCGTCTTCCTCACACACTATGCCTGGCCTTATTCTTAGGTTTCATCACGCCTGTTCTAAAAATAATAATAAGGTTGTTTCATCTCACGGATGTAAGAGCCATCATGGATAGTGCCAATTATTTGTATCACTCTGAAAAGCAACAAGATTTAACATGAGACAAATATTTCAGATTCAGAGTCTAACAAAGGGTAAATCTGCAGAGTTCGTTTCCATTTAAAAAGACAGACCCCTGTGGCCAGGCCACCAGGTCTAGACACTTACTGGGACTCTCCGCACCTGGGCAGTCCATCCTCCTCACTGTGAGGATGAAGGCCTCTGGGCGGGCAGTCCCTCCTCCCTGGGTCTCTCCTCATGCCTCCCCTCGCTGGCTCTACTCTCAGGACAGGCAGACACCACAGGCCTCTCTTCCTCTCAAGAGGAAGTGGATTGGGAGGATATTTTAGGAAACAGAACAGAGCTTTGAAAAGGACTGCACTCATAGTAACAGGAAGACTCTAGAAAGCTAACAAGTACAGCTGCTGACTTTCCCTGGAGAGCTCGCTTTGCTTGCAGCATCCACATTTGGAGCCAGTCATCCAAGAGGTACCTCCAAGAGGATCTCATTTTTCTCCTTCTCCATGAATGAATAAATGAGTCACCTGTGAAATTTGAAAATCCACATATCAGAGAGTATGGGTCAGGGTCTGAGACAAACCACTAGTAGCTACGTCCTCCTCTTAGATGATCACTTCCATGTAATACCACGATAACCAATGGCATAAAGATCCTCTGCAGTATTTCTGGACACAGTATTTTGTATCACCATGATAATTTTGAAAGCCAGGTATAATTCTGTCTTTAATGATTCCAAAAAACAAAAGAGGAAACAAAGCAATCAAGGTGATGCCTCTACTACTATGCTTAGGTTAGACATACACAGTCATCTCTTTGGCTGAGATGCTTCCAGTAGGCCTATAAATCAATCATACTGACTTAAGTTGAAGGAGCGAACTAAAACGGCTGCTCATGCATATTAGGAGAGTAACAAATCTCCACCTGCTGTAACTCCTTTCTCCTCCAGTAATAGCCCAGAGTCTCCAGAGATCCTTGAGCTGGTCCTGCCCCTCTCCGTCATCCCACATAGGGTTCCCGTTGACCCTGTGGCCCCAACACACTCCCCTGGCCACACGTGGCATTTCCTCCAGCCTCCTACATGAGCTGGGTTATCAGGCAGACCATCCTGGTCTCCCCACAAGGCTCCCAGGTGGGCCCGAGACGGGTCGCTGTAAGCCTTTCCAATGTGGCATCTGCCCCTGATCACAGGATGCAGATAGACAAGGAGGGCACAAAGCCTCTGCACAAAAGCCCCATAGTCCTGCTGGTGTGGTGAGGGGCCATCCCGGGGGCCAGGAGACACACACACAAAGCCCTCCAGGAGATGATGATCACAGCACTCAGTTGTGGGGGAAAGCATGTTCACGAGCAAGGTAAAACATTAGACTGATGAGCAACTGGACAACTACACAGAAAAGAGGGAAAACGTAGGCCGCAAAGAGAAGCCCATCTTCATGGCTGGAGATGGGGCCTTGGTGGTGAGGTCTGTCCCCATCTCCTCACTGGGAGAGTCACTGGACAGGCCGGCCTCTGGAGTTCTGATGTAGGTCCGATCGGCCCCATTAAGGTAGCTCCCCCCACCCACTCTCTAGCTCCCCCTCCCGGGAAGAGAGGGACAGGAGCCCACAAAAAGGAGAAGAGAAAGCAGGCCTAGGTATGAAACGATTCCATCTTCACAAAAGCTCCATCGCCCCGGGACACTCCACACATGACCCTGTGTTTACACTCTTTGCTGTCAACAGACAGAGGCCAGTCCTCGGTCACACTGGCAAGAATTCTCGCTTCTTATCTACCAAGATAGTTCCCTTCCCAATATAAACCTGGCCTGAAGGCACCATTAAGTAAGACCCATATATAGGCCCAATTTAGCATTTCATTTTCCATCTCTTCTCCCCAGATCGCTTCACAGAAACAACAACAACAGGTAGAGAGAGAAGCGGTGCATCTTAGTTTTTCCAGAACTGTCAAGATGCATCTCTTGAAGCAGAAGCTCATTCCCATTCTGGTCGGCACATAGCATCGGGGAAAGGCCTGCATTCTTTCCGCTGAGTGTTAAGACTGGCTTACTGGTGTCTGGAGGGCAATGTGGTGTTGGAAACTTCTAGCACAAAACCACCCAGCGAGATATCTGTTGGGAAGTAGGTCCAAGTTTGCAGGCTGGGTAACACGGACATTAGAATTTTGAGTACAGAGAAGGCAGCAAACAGGACATGGAGTCAGGATCACAGGAAGCCAGAAGGCAAAGGCTAGCGGACACACAGGACAAAGGTGGGTTACTTGCCTGGTGGGACTGCCTTAAATAACTGGCTGTTCCTAGCGATCTGGCTTCCCACTTCCCTGGGTGGCCTCATCCGTCAGTATGAAGCCCACCTCCTGGCCCACAGGGTCCTCCACAGCACAAGGTTCTCCCGATTCAGCCCCTCCTTCCGGTCCTCTGCTAGACACACCTCTGTGGCAATCACAGGGGCCTGCCCTTCCATGGGCTTCACTCCCAGTAACAGCTTAAGAGAAAATCTCATTTCTATGAAATAAAAGAGTGTGTCTGAATGGGAACTAGTTGAAGATGATCATAAAACTCTGCTGGCTCCAAGACATGAATCCACTGATCCACCAAAACAGCATAGAAAGAAACAGATTATGAATTAGACCAAGAACAATCCTTTCAAACAAACTAAGGAAGTTGTCACAATTACTGAGCCCAATTACTTGTTTGGTATTTTAAATAAGACTGCACGGATAGGGGCGCCTGGGTGGCTCAGTCAGTTAAACGTCTGCCTTCGGCTCAGGTCATGATCCCAGGGTCCTGGGATCAAGCCCCTCATCGGGTTCCCTCCTCAGTGGGGAGTCTGTTTCTCCCTCTCCCTCTACCCCCTCCCAGTCGTGCTCTCTCTCTCTCTCTCAAATAAATAAAATCTTCAAAAAAAAAAAAAGACTGCACAGATAGAAATAGGATGTTGCTTTTCTGTCATCCCTTTGGCACCAAGACCTACAATCAAGGGGAAAGGTCAATTTAAACTGAATGATAAGCCAGGAAGCAGGAAACAAGACAAGAGGAAGGAGCCAGACACAAATTGTACCAAGGGTATCCTGCCTCAAGCTTAGTTTTTAGGAGCAATCCCTGGCTTGGTAACTCTGCCCTGCCAAGCTGGCATCGCTCCAGTCTGTCCTGCCCAGATTAGGCAATAGGGCAGCTGCAAGCATTGCATGGGCTCCATCCCCAACCCTCCCCCACCCCCTCACCTACCAGAGCCTGACAGGGTCCCTCCTGTTCACTGCTATCACGAGAACTCCTTTCCCCAAAAAAACAGGTAATCAGTCAAAGGATAAACCTACAAGAAAGGAAAAACAACAACAACAACCACAAAAGCACAGGCCATGTCAGGCCAGCATTCTAAATACCCACAGTAGAGTTTTGAATTCTTTTTTAGTAGAGTAACTTATGACTTCGGTGTGGCAGGTTTGGGGATCCTGTTGCCAGCGAGAGAACCTTGGAATGTTCGGGACCCACTGGAGCAATTACGACCAGCAAACCGAACATCAGTTAAAAATACCATAGGTTGGCTTGTGGTTAAACTGCATTTCCCAAAACAAGCCAGGGGTACGACATCCAGGTTTTATTTTAACTGATTCTAAGAAAAACACCAGCTTTAAACTTAGCAGAGTGAAAAGCCATGTGTTATGGTTACCCAATAACACACGGTTAAATGCTGTAAAATGATTAAGCATTAGAACGGAGAAAGCACATAAAGTAGGAGTTCTGATAATGCCCTACCCCCCTGTCCTGGGGGGACCAAATCACCACCCAGAAAATGTCAGAACAACTTTCTTGCATTTAGAAATGCTCCACACTTGGGAGCTTGCCTTTATTTGGGCTTTTAATTGGTAAAGTAATATTTTACAAAGGAAATTACTAAGCAGTCGTAAAGATCAAGGAGTTAAAGATTTATAAAGGCTCACACTGGTAATGAACTCACTTTTTTCAAAAAAGACACTCAGCATATCAAAGTTCTAGTCTTAGTAAATGAGCCTCTGACCTCACAAAAAGAAGAGGTGAGTTCTGTATGCACTGTGACCCCACTGAAGTAGATCCAGGGGACCCAGCCCACTGGGGACAATCCTTCCTGCCCCACCAGCTCCTCTGTGCCTCTCAGTGAGTTACTGGATCTCTCCTTGCCTGGTTTCTACCCTTTTAAAATGGGACTGGTGAAAATACCCGCCTCAGATGGTTGTTAAGATGATGAAGAGTTAATGTGGGGAAGCCTTTAGAATTGAGCCCAGAACCTAATAAACACTTCGTGCCCATTATTATTGTTGGTTTGGGTTTTATTTGGTCGAGAGTGATTCAGTGCCATAGCAGCTCTATAAGCAAAGTTCAAGCCATTAATAATATGTTTCAAATAGAATGAGACTCTCTTCACTATTTATTATCAAATGATATTCCGGGAAATCACACTTACTTAAAACACATTTATTCAACAGAGACTATATGCTGGACTCTTTGGAGGACACAATATATTATAAACCAAAGTTCCTTGGAAAACAGTAGGGAGGTTCCTCAAAGAGTTGAAAATAGAGCTACCCTACGACCTAGCAATTGCACTAGGGGGTATTTACCCCAAAGATACACATGTAGTGATCCGAAGGGGCACCTGCACCCCAATGTTTATAGCAGCAATGTCCACAATAGCCAAACTATGGAAAGAGCCCAGATGTCCATCAACAGATGAACGGATAAAGAAGATGTGGTATATATATACAATGGAATACTACTCAGCCATCAAAAAATGAAATCTTGCCATTTGCAATGACATGGATGGAACTAGAGGGTATTATTCTAAGCGAAATAAGTCAGTCAGAGAAAGACAATTATCATATGATCTCACTGATATGTAGAATGTAAGAAACAAAACAGAGGATCATAGGGGAAGGGAGGGAAAGATAAAACAAGATGAAATCAGAGAGCAAGACTCTTAATCATAGGAAACAAACAGGGTTGCTAGAGGGGGTGAGGGTGGGGGGATGGGGTAACCAGGTGATGGGCATTAAGGAGGACGTGTGATGTAATGAGCACTAGGTATTATGTAAGACTGATGAATCACAGACCTGTACCTCTGAAACCAACAGTACATATGTTAATTTAAAAAAGTAAAGGTTAAAAAAATAGTAATAATAAAATAAAAATAAATAAACCAAAGTTCCTACCTTCTAGGAGCTTACAGTCAAATTGGGAAGATTAGATGCCCACCCATAAGAAATCACACCCACAGGAAGCATATGGAAAGTGCCAGCTGAGAGATAAAGCATTTATTCTAATTGATTTATAAATATTAAGAAGTGCTGGGTAAGCAGATTGATTTCAGCCTAAAATGAAAAAAATAAATCATGGAAATGAGATTTCAATTGGCTTTGGAGGATGAGTAGGATCCTCACTGAAAATACAGAAGGGTTTGGTGAAGGAATGTGGAATGGCATGAGCAAAACTCATGGGGCCATCTTGAATTTGAGATGAGGGACTGGAGTGCTTAAGAACCTAAGGTCTATAGTCAGACTGTCTCAGTCCAAATCCTTGTTCAACTACATACTGGCTGTGTGACCATGGCCAGTTACTCTTCCTGTGCCTCAGTTTCTAATTGGTCTCCCTCATAGGTACTGTCCTAAAGACTGAGTAAGATAAAGCATGAAAGGAGAACACAGTTCCTTCACACAGCAGGACTTGAGGCTTGGCAATTGTGAGATAGGGAGCAATGGATGGGAGGCTGCCAAGAAACCTCCCCATCTGCATAAGAGGGCTGAAGCTGAATCTGGAAGGTGGTACAAAATCATGTTGGAAGGGTTAGAAAAGAGGCTGTGGAAGCTCAGCTTTCAGTCAGGAAGAGATCTGAGCTACCTCATAGGAGTCCATTTTCTGATGGTTCCCCTGGCAGTTCTGGGCAGCTCCCAAGAAGGTCAGAGAATCTGGGGATAGGAATCCAAAAGTAATAGGCCAGGGTCCACATGTGAGTAGTAAAGGGCTGGGGCTAAGTCCAGGCACTTCCACAAGAATAGAAAAAAATGTGGGTATAAGAGATTGGATTATGTGGCTCAGAGTGGGTGGGACATGAGGGGAGCCAAAGACAAACTCCACTAGATGAGATGTGATATCCTTCATTAGGTCCTGCTAGAGAAAAAGGACATTAGCGAAAAAAAAAAAAAAAAAAAAAACAGGGCGATCTGAATAAAGACTATAGTTTAGCTAATAGTATTATACCAGTGTTGACTTCTTGGTTTTGATAAATGTACATGATAAGATGTTAACATTGGAAGTAGACAGGTGACAGGGAAATGGGAAAACTCATCAGTACCTCTGCAACTCTTCTGTAAATCTAAAATTACTTCAAAAACAAACAAAACCCAGATCTTTTGCGGTTATTCACCACACTATCAATAAAAAGAAGGAAGCCATAGCAAGTGCCAGTTTGGCCTTGAGATGATTTGATTGAGTGACACAGACAGCAATATGGCTGACGCTAGAACAAAGAGATACCCAAGCGTGGGATGTGAGAACATAACCTTGTGCCCACGTCTGGCCATGTGATGAATCTGGATGAATCTGGCCTCTTAGGGACATGGAGTGGCCTGACTGTCCTCTCAAATTACCACGCTCACATTCCTTGCCAGGAGCCCATCTCCCCACCTATTACATGCGGCACCCACACACCCACTGCTTCCTGTTACAGAACTGTGCCCACCAGGAGAGATGTCAGATAGAATTTCCAAAGAATTTTATCTTCAGACTAAGGAGCTTCTATTTTGAGGCCCATAATAAACCAAGGCTTCTTAAGGAAAGAAGAAATATCCATAACACCAACTCTCAATAGTCCAAAGGAAGAAGAATCACCAGCTGGTGAGCAGCAGAGCTGGGCTTTAGATTCAGGTCTGCCTTGCTCGGCAGGCCGTGTCCTTCCCACCACACCACAGGACCTCCTACAGTAAGCCTAGTGTGGTCTGCCGCATTAACAAACACACACTAAAATCCAGCTTTACAAAAGAGCTCCACCGTGTCATAAAGGCACCAATGCCCCAGGGTTAGAAAGATCTTCTAGAAAGCTGTCTGGTCTCCCTGGCCCAAGAGAATCAAACACTTCCTATCTATAGTAATTTGAATTATTAGTTCTGAATGTCAGAAATACCATATAATGAGTGTGTGTGTGTGTATACATATATATATATATATATATGCATATAGGTTTTATATATATATATACACACCTATGAATAAATATATAATAAACTCTGTATAATAAATATCCTTTATAGATGCATGATGGATCAGTAAAATAAATTCTTCATCAAAAAATCAGAGCTACTGAACAACTACCACATAACAAGCACGAATGAACATTTGCTGATTTTACTCAATGACATGGTGGTCATTAAGTTAATCCCCACAAATAAAACATGTCTTGTGCTAAATTATGAAATCAGGACTCGGGTTGTTTTCATGAGAAGGAAGTTGGAGAGCAACAGGAGAAAGAGACCAAATTCCAGTCCTGGTTTGGGGCCGGAGGAACCCGTGTCCCTCCACCTTCAAACGTGCAGGTCAGCGGTGGATTCTGTCCTGGGACATGAGAAATCCGAGCAGCAGGAGCCTGGGACTTTCCTTTCATCAGGCTGCAGATAGAATTAAAGTGGCAGGTGGAGAGGTCAGAATAGATGAGGGGTCTCTCTTAACTACAAGCTTCTGGGATTCTCTTCGAGAGGCAGTTAGATTGTTGTTATGCTCGTGTAAGCCCGCATAGTCTCCCTCAGCTACAAGGGGCTGGGTACGTGCTGGAGAGGCTCACAGCTCACAAGAGACAACTGTTAACCTTGCAGGAATTTTATGAGCCAGCTCTTAAGCACAGTCATTAAAAATTAAATTATATAAACATACCAGTAAGTTAGTTACAAGTAAAATAAAGTTAATAAATGCTCAAAATTTATCACTTTTTAATGATATCATTACATTTCACTCCTGTCTACACTCTGGAGGGTACTTACATCTACTGGATCTGGGTGGAGGAAATACTCGTTCCTGCTCCACACTCAGTGACTTCCCAATGGTCGCCTGAGATCAACCATGGAGGAGTACAAATGCTATATAAATCAGGGTTGGTTGGTTTGGTTCCTGAGAACCAGTTGTTGAACATTTACCAGCAACCCACTGGATATCTGTGTCCTTCAGAGACAAATGGGAAACTGCACTGTGTTGGGCAGGGGTGGGGGAGGGGAGGGAAAGCAGTGGGGGCGGGTAAGGGAGAGTGGGGAGAGGATGGGGAGAGAGAACAGCAGGAAAGAAAGCAAGAAGAGGGAGAAAGGAAGGGGGAGAGAGAGGAAGAGAGAAGGAAGACAGAGAGAGAAAGAAAAAAATATTTACTACCCTAAGGGAAACAATGGTTCTCTATAAGCAAATTATTTCAGATAACCAACACTGGGACTCTTCTTCTGAAAACCTCTCTAATGTTAGCAACAGAATTAATATTTTCTTAATGACTCAGGTCAGCCCTGTGAGCAGCCGTTCTATTGTGCTGCATGACCCTCCAGGCCATTGGCATGCACAGAGCTCTTTCTGTCTTCCGTGAGACGGCTCCAATCTTCTGAGCTTTTTATAGATTCTCTGTCAACCCCCTTACTGTCAGGCTGTCAGCTGTCACTTGTAGACTTTCTCCCAGTTCTTAGAGCAAGCAGCCTTGTGTGCTGCTTCTACATCACGGTGAACTAAGAAAGTCAGGAGGCCAAGCTTGTTAGAACTGTGGCTCAAGTAAGAGTCAATGTGCTCTCCCCAGCCCAAGACTCTCTCTCTAATAAATAAAGAACATAAACTCCGGGGCAGCTCCTCAGGTTCTCGAAGTCCCCCATCTGCTTTCTCCCAGGTTCTTCACTGTGTTCCAAATGGTTGAGGTTACAGAATTAGTGACCTCTGGATAGCTGAGGTTTCACTAAATATATAAGACATTCAAGGAGACAAACGAAAAACTAAACAGAGCTGACATTAACTAATCCGAAAGCGAATAAAAGTTCCGTCACGTAAGTGACAGTCGATAGCCCAGACACCCTGTTCTCTTGCCAGTCTCTTTGCTTTGCCTGAGGCAGAGGGCTGAGCCAGCCGTGGCCTGGCTCCCCGGCTGTCTCTTTCAGCATCCCCAAAGGGCTCTGAACGGGTAGAACTGGAAACCATCAGATACAGGCAACAGTGGGCGAGAACAAGCTGGCACAGGCAGCCCCACCTGCCAGCAGCTAATGCCAAGGGCTGGGCCCAGCTTCGACCATCTGCCCACCCTACCACTCCTCATGCACATCCCTGGGGGGAGGCTAGGAGCACAGAGGTCCTATGACATGAACCAGGGCCCTACCATAACTGAGCAAGATGGCGGCTGCGGAGAAGCCATCAACAGACAGGTCCCCTGATGGACAGGTAGCAGAGCGAAAACAGCCCTCAGCGTGCCACCTATTTGTAGTGCAATCTGATGTAAGGACACTGACTGGCCCCTTCTGGGCACAATGCCATCCTCCTGAAAACACAGGTCTCCATTTCACTGGATGTGGTCTTTGGGCTGGCACTAAATTCTGAAAATAAGAAAAGTATTTAACTGCTCATTGAATTCACTAATAAGGTGATTTTTTAAAATAAATAATGCACTTTTTAAAAAATTAATCTCTTTTCTTTTGTAGGGTTCTATTTGTTTTAAAATATTCTGAGAGCAACACAGAAGTTCTACTACATAGGCCTATCACCTCTTTACCCAGACTGTCACACAAAAAAAATTTTTAAATAACTATAATAGAATAAGCTATCCTAGAAATAGAAGAAAATTCCAAAAATTGCCCTTCTTGTACTGAGTATTCAACTTGTAAAGAAAGAAACAACAAATATCCTAAAATTAAAAACAGAAACTCTGGAAAGAATCCCATTATTTAATAGCTTTCCTTTATGCCTGGCACATAGTAGGCCCATAACAAATATTTATTGGGTGGCTGGCTGGATGGTTGAATAGATACAGCACCACAGACTAGATAGTCTGAAGTCAACCGACCTTCCCTAGGACTTTCATCAGCAGGATGCATCCAAAACCATATTGGGGCATGTTGAAGAAATATAATTAACTAGTCAAGTAAAGTCTTTTCTAAAATGAAATCTGAGTATCTTTTCTTAGAGCCTGAGACTAGGGATTTTAAACACTCTTGTCTAAAGGCAAGTTCAGACCTGCCCCTTGAACAGTTGATATTTACTAACCATTTACCAATTGAGTGCATGGGCCATTGTGCCAGGAAATGAAAATGGGAGTATTGTGAGCAAGACGGGAAGGCCCAACCCAACATGAAAACACACTCACCAGAATCTATAATAGACCCACACAGACAAGGTCCCCTGACTTGTGACTATAGTGCACTGGGGAGAGAATGATCTCCAATGAATGGTACAGGGTCAACTGGAGGAGGAAAAAATGAATCTTGATCCCTACCTTACACCATAAAAATCAATTTCAGATAGATTACAGATCTAAATATAAAAAGTAAAACAGTGAAGCATCCAAAAAATAACATCTTCATGACCTTGGAGCAAAGATTTCTCAAACAGGATACAAAGTGCCCTGACTATAAAGCAAAAAACTGGTAAAATGAACAATATTAATATTAAGAACTTCTATTCATCAAGACACTTAACATTACAAGAGTGAAAAAGGCAGCTCACAAGGTGGGAGAAAATACTCAAACAACACGTATTTCTGACCAAGGACTGATATCTAGGATGTATAAAGATTAGTAGCCAGGATACATAAAAATCAGTAAGACAGACCACCTGACTCAACGTTTTACTTTTTAGTGGCAAAAGATTTGAACAGGCACTTCACAAAGAGGATCCCCAAAGTATCGATAAGCATATGAAAAGGGGCTGAACTTTCTAAGTCCTCGGGTAAATGCAAACTAAAACCACAAGGTGATGGTATACCTAAGAGTGAAAATGAAAAAGAGAAAGCACCAAGTGTTGACAAGGATGTGAAACAACTGGCTTTCTCCTATACTGCGGTGGGAATGTAAGTCAGTATAATTACTCTTGGCTGCCATATACAATCATCTGGAAATATGCAGCAAAGTCGAACATATGCACACCCACTAAGCCAGGAATCTCACCACGATGCATACAACCCGGCAGAAATGCAGACATATGTTCACCAAAAGACGTGCAATAATGTTCACAGCACCTCGATTCAGAATAGTCCCAAACTGGAAACCTCTCAAATGCCCATCAAAGGCTTCTAGAACAGATGAAAAAGAAGTGGGATGTACTCACACGTGGAATATTGGATGGCAACTAAAATGAGCAAACCTGAGTGGCACGTGCTTCCAGGGCCTTTGCACTGCTGACGTCTTCTCTCATTATGTAGGTCCAGGTTCACGTGTGACAACTTGCCCAGAGAGGCCCTTCCGTGGTCCCACCAAACAGGCCACAATCATTCACCCTTTATCCCAGTGGCCTGTTCTATTTCTTTCACAGCACCTCTCCCGAGCTGAACCCACTTTGGTTTGCTCATTGTACTTGTGTTTAGAGCACAGGGACTTGGCCTCTTTGGTTCACTGCAGGATCCCTGGCACCTGGACCCTCAGCGTCTAAAACTACGTCTGGCATATTTACTCAACTGATTTGAAGCTTATATCCACATAAGAGCCTGCCTGCAAACGTTTATATCAGGTTTATTTATAATTGCCCAAAACCTGAAGCAACCAAGATGTCCTCCAACAGCCAGATGGACAAATAAACTGTGGTACATTTATACAATGGGATATTATTGAGTTATAAAAAGAGCTGAGCTACCAAGTCACAAAAAGACATAGATGAATATTAAATGCCTATGGCTAAGCGAAAGAAGCCAGTCTGAAAAGGCTACATACAATCTGGTTCCAATTCTATGCCGTTCCAGAAAAGGCAAAACTATGGCAATGCTAAAAAGATTAGTGGTTCTCAGGGGCCTGGAAAGAAACGGAAAGAGTTGAATGGATGACTCACAGGAGATTTTTTTAAGGTGATGATATTACTCTATGTGATATTGTGAGAGTATACATGACAGTCTGCATTTGTCAAAACCCACAGAACTTTACAGCACAAAGAGTAAGACTTTTGTATGCACATTAAAAAAAAAATCATTTAGGAGTTTGGGGGATCCCAGAAGGGATGTAGAATGTGACAAAGCAATCTAACTACATTACAAATGTAGGAAGCAACCTCACTGAAGGCGGGGGAAGTAACTGGAAATGAGTGGAGTCTATAAGACCAAGTGCAACAAAATGCACAGGGACCTGCACTCTCCTTGATCATGCTGTTTCTGTACCCAAAAAGATAAGGACACCCTGATTTCCCAAAGTGTTATCAGCACTTAGTCGGCAAAGGTAAAGAATCGAAAATATGAACAAAATTGCTAGCTTATTTTTTCCTTAATTATTTGCAATTAAAAATAAAAACCTCCCGGCTGCCTCAAACGAGGAGAAGGCAAAGCCCCAGGAAAGCTGCTCTTAACATCGTAAAGCCCTGTGATAGGAGAGCTGGTGTCCTTGAAGGCAGGGAGCCCTTTCCTTACCAGTGACAATAGGCATATCCACGCCCACCTCTTTTTTAAAATAACTTTAGATTTCTCACATAAGGGAATGCGTTCATTGGACAAAATGTAAGCAAAATAAAAATCACCCATAATGACACTAAAAACACTATCAATATTTATTACACATCTTTGCAGCCCTTTTCCTAGGCACATATGAGATACCCTAGGAAAAATATTTTTATCCAGAATGAATGTTATATGATAACAGATATATTATCACTTAACTCACAAGCAATAATTCTCTTGAACCGAAAAGGTAATTCTCTTGAAGCAGCCCAACAAAATCTTTCATTCTGAGACACTGGCAAGGTTATTCCATATTCATAAAACCAGGTGTGTGACCAAAATTTTCAAACCCTCAAAAAAAAAAAATTCTAAATAAAAACTCCAAAAGCCTCTGTTCTCTTTTTGGCCAAAGAATGTACCTTTACCTTGAATATTTGTAGCAACAAGGATGAATCGATCATGGCAAAAAAAGCATAGACGTTGCTGGTGGTACTTTAATAAATATCATGGGCTTTTCCTGGGATGATTTTTTAACATTATTAATCCTCAAAAGATCCCTGAGAGGGCTATATCATTTAAAAGGGGAAATTAAAGGAAGCCAAGGATGACGACTTATAACCACACTGTGAGTAAAGGCAGGTGCAGGGATCCTGCCTCATCCTTCCGGGCAGACCAAGCCTACTCCTTATAATGCGACGCCCCGCACCAGGCCAGGCATTAAGCATTTGTTTATTTTTTTTTTAGGATTTTATTTATTTATTTGACAGAGAGAGAGAGACAACGGAAGAGGGAATACAAGCAGGGGGAGTGGGAGAGGGAGAAGCAGGCTCCTTGCTGAGTAGGGAGACCGATGCAGGGCTCGATCCCAGGACTCTGGGATCATGACCCGAGCCTAAGGCAGACGCTTAACGGCTGAGCCACCCAGGTCAGGCATTAAGCATTTAAAAGGAACCCAAGGTCTAAACCAATAAGGGATCTCTGAAATGAGACAACTTATTTCCTACCACCAGCAGGAAGCCATATCTAGGAACTTTTCCATTTGTTGTGATTTTGTAAAGTGGGGCCAGAGGGAAAAAGACAGCCTGAATTCCTTGAGAAGGCTGGTCCACGCCACGCCCACCAGACCTGCTCAGAGCCCCCGCCTCACACCTGCAGAGGTGGGGTGGGCCGGTGGCTTCATCATAATGGCTGACTTGAGAATCTACACTTCACTAAATGTTTTATACATTCTCTATCTCATTCTTCGCCCTCCTTCACTGTCTTAAACTGCTTTATGCGAGGCAATTTACAGTAAGGTGTCAATGATAAACAGACCAGTTCCTCGTTTTCTTCTTCTTTAGAGCAATGAGTTAACTCAAACTTGGGATATTTCACATATAAAATGCAGCCCACTCTCCCTCTCTGAAGTTTAACATGCGAATATCCTAGAGGTTTGAGAAATGACTGGCAGCTAAACACTTTTAAAGTCTCAGGCTAGTTTAGATGATGTCCTATTTACCTAAATACACACGGTTTTATTTAAACATCCATCCATATAAACTGCTTCTGGCAGAAGATTACTGAATGCTGAACCATCTGGGGTTTGATGAAGAAATGGAATATTCTAGCTTAACAAAAGGCACTTGTCTACCAGGGATAGTACATGTTATTTTTTTTTAGTTGTAATATTTGTAGGCTCTTTTCATTATGGCAAGCATAATCATGTTTTAGCACCAAATCAATGACTCATTTTCTCTTGACTTGTCAGAGAGCTGCCACACCCCATCACCAACAGAAGAAAAACCAGTTGACTAATTAGAATTGTTATGTTGAGTATTGGCTCATAAGAACTAAACAGAAAAATTATCTTTACCAATCTGAAATCTCAACACCTTACCTATTTGGCTTGAAACAGATTTGATTCTTTTAACATTTGCAGAAATGAACGGAGCATCTACATCTGTTGTACTACTGACATATAAAATATAAAAGATATTAACAGATGATTCAACAAGCAGCTCAGGACAAAAATATCCTTTAGCAGAAGCAAAAGAAGTTGTTAAGGCATTTGTACATTTTATTTAGAAGCATCATTTCTTTACTTCTATCATGTGACAGGTAATAGCTGATGCTTTCAAACAGGCAGGATAAAATACCCACTCTGCAACCAATGTTTTATTTAAAGTGAGTTTCTAACTTTTCACCTCAAAACTCCATCTATGTGGACAGCTAGAGAGTGTAAGGGCTCCAATATTAACTGTTCATGCAGACTGACAATCCAAGAAATAAGTAGTACACTTCCTAGGATATATACTTGAGTACTGATGGATTTGAATTTTTCTAAAGAAATCGTTGAATCCTGTTGATGGTGCATCTAATAAATGGCAAACATAGAATGGAAACCTGTAAACTGTTCAACTAAGATGAAGCATATTTGAAAATCTATCAAATAACTAAGCAGAAGAGCTTTGCCCGGTGTATGGGGCAAACATTCTAGAATAGTTGGAAATGACCAGGGTGAGGGAGGTGACCCACATGGTCACTGTTTCCAAGTGTGAGTCTTCCTCTTTTTCCTGCTGGCAATTTAAACTCAGGCATGGAACTAAGCCTCTCTCAGCCTCAGTTCTGTTGTTTTAATTTTTTTTTTAAGATTTAATTTATTTATTTGAAAGAGAGAGAGAGCACAAGGGGGAGGAGGGGCAGAGGGACAAACAGACTCCCCTCCGAGCACGGGGGTGGAGGTGGGGCTCGATCCCAGGACCTTGAGATCATGACCTGAGCCCACCCAGGTGCCCTTAAGCCTCAGTTCTGTTGTTTTAAAAATGAGGTAGCTACTGGGGCACGTGGGTGGCTCAGTCGGTTAAGCATCTGACTCTTGATTTTGGCTCAGGTCATAATCTCAGGATTGTAGAATTGAGTCTGCACTCGGAGGGGAGTTTGCTTGAGGTTCTCTCTCCCTCTGCCCCTCCCCTCCGTATGCATGCTCTCTCTCTCTCTCTCTTTCAAATAAATAAATCTTTCTTTAAAATGAGGTAACTACTTCTATCACAGAGTCTTTGTGTGAATTGAATGGGATTATCTGTTGGTGCTTTATGGATTCTATCATCATACAAAATAAACAAATATTATTAAGAGCAAAAAATACTGCTTTCCACTTCCGACCAGAAGTGTCCATGAAAAATCTTAATTTATTTTTTCTATCATGTCATGCTCATTCTAAAACGAACTATAAAATGACATTCTAGGAAGAAATTCCCCAGTGAAAATTAATTTGTTTATACAGATTTATTCAGCCTCTTATTTAGGCTACTTTGTACCCTTCACCTTTTAAAAATTTTATTTCCTAAAGCTGCTACTCTTCTCCCTCTCAGATGCTCATTTTATATCTCAACACAAGTTAAAAATAAATACCACTATTAGTCAATTATGAGTTGCCAAGGTAAAGGACAAATAATAGGAACAGGAAAAGCCCCCCAACAGACAATATTATAAGTTACACATTAAAAATTTCTAAGTCAAATACACCAGCTCTTCTTAAAGGTTAACCCAATTAAATTTTTCTTTAAAAGGCAGTAGGGTACCTATGATGTCTGCAGCGTCAAGATTTCAAATTTCACTTAGAAGTCAATAGTAGGAAGTGCTGGAGGAGGGAGAGAGGGTGTTTTTAAAAGGCTTCTCAATCTGATTCTTCCTATCCAAGCCACGTCACACAAGAGATCATGCCAAGGGAAGGACGGATACACTCTCACTTTAGCTACTGGAATTAGCTCTGCAATTATATGATCCTTTGGTGAACTAGCCTAATGCTTGTCTCAGGTTTGCCTTAAGAGAGAAAGACGCTTCGATAACCGCTTTAAATATCACCCTCTCTTTAATGAATCCCATTTTCTGCAGTGTAGGGCACCTTTATCATAGAAGCTCTAAAGGGTAGAGCTTAAAAACCCTAGACCAGCCCCATTTTTTCAGGTAAGGAAAGAAAACCTGAAAACAGAAGTCTATCATGAATATGACTTGCCAAGGTCATTGAGGTAATTAAGCAGCAGCCCAAGGTCCTTCCCATAACATCCTGGGAACAATGGACATGTTTTGATTCCATAGATTTCACAGATGCCAACAAGGACCCGGAGCCCACAAATAAGATATCCTGTCCTGGTTCATTGATTCCTGAAGTTCGGCTGGCTAGTAAGAGATTACTTTCTCTTACTTAAAACCTTACTTCCTATTAAAATGAAAGATAATTAAAGTGTGTTTAGTCATTTACACTATAAAGTGAACAAATTTATCATATCCTTCCCTGAAAACAGGCTTTGAGTAAAGGGAGAAGCACAGAGCCACTATGCAGTAAATAAACGTACTGGATACACTAAGACAACTGGGAACAGGACATGTCTCTGCCCGCAAAGGGCTTTCAGTCATATGGACACCTCCATTCTCTTGTAACAGAAAGGGTTCCTTTCTTGTTCTTTTCCTCTTACCCAATTTTCAAGGATGAAGGCTTCCTATTCCCCTTTCCGCATCTTTGCAAGTATCTGTTGGAACGAACGAATGAATCAATCAATCAATACTCCCAAGTTACTTCCTGCCCTAAGGATTCTTCAAAAAAGGAAAAGCCCTTCTTTGATCATTTTTTCCTCAACCATAAAGTCATGTGTTAGAGACGAATCCGCACTCTGGTCTCTTCTTTTTTCTAAGGTTTTATACCGTGAAACAGATTTCCCGAGCACCAGTCCTGACTCAGAAAAACCTGGTTGGACTTTACTGGCCCAAACTTTGAAGCAGAGGCAGGAATCTTGGCTCACATTCCCTGTTCTATTAAGACTTGTGTGAGCCCGTTGCTCTGAATCTTATCTGCTGATGGAAAAGCACTCACCCCTTCTTTGCCCAGCAAGCACAGCTACTCTCAGAGAAATGAACAATGACTGTGCAAATAAAATAGGATTCTTGTACATACTGAAAAATTAAAATTAGACAGAAGAATGGCAGTAACCTGTGATTACTTCCGTGGAAGACTCTCATCCCCCTACCTCTGTGTTTTATTCCATTGCCACTTCCTTTCCGCTCACAGGTTCAAAGGATAGCACAAATATAATTCACAAGCAGGGGAGAGAACTGAAACTTTGAGTCAACAATGAAAAAATAGACTTATAACCCAGGCAGAGCCGAATTACATTAGTGCAGTTAATTTGGGGTTTGTCTTTCTGAAACGCACAGTTCCAGAAGATGGTCTGGAGGGCCAGTTTCGGTCACACTCACTTGGCGGCCAGGCGCTGGACACCTCAGGGCACCCAGGTGTGTGAGAGACACTGGGGCTGCAGGGGCCACAAGACCCTGCCCTCACGAAGCTGCGAGACAGGATTACACGAAGTGTTCCAAGAAAGGGGTGAGTAAGCACAAGCCAGCGGAGGCCTGTCAGCCAGCCCGCCAGGGAGGACGTGTCAGAGAAGCTTCCTAGAGGAGATACCCCAAGGGTGAGCCTGAAGAACAGGAAACAGGTGGACAAGTAAGGTAGGAGAGGTAAGGAGAGATGGTCTGGCAGAGAGAGAAGCAAGCTTGAAGGGGTCCTGTCTGCCCTGCATTCAGGGGTGGGGGACAGGGGCAAGAGATGAGGCTACAGAGGCGGGCAGGGTGAGCCCCTGAGCCCTGGCTGCAGCCTAAGGTCTCATGCTTTGTCAGGAAGGCCGTGGGAAATAACAGGATCCAGCCTGGATTTCAGAAAACACTTTGAATCACCACAGTGAGGGGCAGTTGGAGGGGAGGGCTCAGAGGGGGAGGTCCCAGCCCAGGAACCTGAGACAGGTGTCTGCTCCTGACTCTGCCACTGAGAGGGACGTGGCCTCTGACCGGGGCCTGTTGCTCAAGCTCCCCGCACCTCAGTTTTTTGCAGAGTTACTGCAAGGTTGGGGTATGCAGTAGGAACTCAGTAAATCGAGCTGTGGGGCAGCATTGCGGCCATGTGCCTCTGGGGTCAGCATGACCTGAGATGGGGACAGGTCACAGCTTCTCTGGTCTCGGTTTCTTCCACTACAAAATGAAGAAATGAAGAGAACATCACCACCCCCCCCTCCTAAAGTTATTGTAAAGTTTGACTGTGGGAGACAAAACGTACAAGTCCCCTGGCCCTCCACGGGGAGCTGTATTAGTGGACAAGCAGGGGGCTGCTGCTGGCGGCCATACCAGGACTCGGGGCGGTAGTAACTGCAGAGAACTGAGATGGAAGCATCAATCGGTGAGAAATGTTAAGGTGTCGCACGAATGCGGTGGCAGAGAGAAGTCAAGGCACCGGGTTGCAGAGCCGTAAGGAGCGAGTGTCGACAAGACTCCGAGGCTGCCGGGTGTGACGTGGAGGGCAGAGGCAAGAGAGAGGATGCCAGCAGTATCTCTGGCTGGGACATCCATGGATCGCAGCACCTGCCATTCACTCACGAGGGAAGGGAGGAAGAGGAGGAGGTCTGCAGAGGAAGGTAAACTCCATTTGCAGGCCAGTTACTCACAAGGCTCCCATGGAGCATCTAAGTGGAGTTATCCATTTCAAAACTCTCTGAATATGTCTGGTCCTCAGAAAACAGATCTGGGCTAAAAATACAGATTGAAGAGTTGTCAGCATATGGCCAGCAACTGAAGCCACGGGAATATTCGTATCACCCAGAAAGAGCGTGAGAGAGCGGGGGGGAAGAAAAACAACAACACAAGAGGCAGAGCAGGGGCCCAAAGACAGACCCTGTGCAACATCAGATCAAAGAGATGGGCAGAGAAAGAAAACCCAGAAGGTGGCTGGAAGAGTAGCTAGAGAAGCGTGGGAGACCTGGAGGGGCTGCCTCAGAAGCCAAAGGCTTCCCCGGGGAGTGGCCAAGGGCGTCTAATGTGGCAGGAGGGCCAAGGCAAATAAAGCCTCACACAGTCCCCCTGGATTGAGAAACAGCAAGGTCCTCAGGGCAGCTGTGGTGGATAAACAGTGTCTGGAGAAAGATCCAGAAAAGTAGATAGTAAGAGTGGCAACCAGAGGGGATCCAGGACTGGGGAAGGGAAGTGTTTTTCGTGGCCAGTGATGGTTGCTGTTTCTAGCAGGGAGCCCGGCTGCCAACCCACCCAAGGCAGGAGGACGATGAAGGGAAGAGGCCCCCGGACGGGCGGCTGCACTGGCTGGCACAGGAGGAGGCCGAGGACTGGGCTGCAGGGAAGGAAAGAGCATGGAAGATTTGCCTTGAAAAGACAGGGGACGGTTTGAAATTCAAGCCATGAAATAGCCAAGTACGGCCTGGGAAGACTAGGTAGTAAACCGCAAAATGAGATCGTGCGCAAGGTGCACGCACCACATGGGAAGAAACAATGCAGACTTTGCTCTTCCCTCATCTGGAAAGAGAGACTCCTCCGAGGAGAGCTGTCAATGAGGCAAGGTGCAGCCAGGTGCAGCCAGGTGCAGCCAGGTCGTTTCAGAGCTGGGAGAAAAGCACAAGACCCTGGAAGCAAAAGCGTGAGTCCGAGGCAAGAATGCAGGCAGAACTAGTATGTCAGGGGCACAGCAGAAGCAGAGGAAAAGAGGGTGGGCGGGAGACACCAGGAACATCAGATTCTCAAAAGAATTCTCTCGATCTAAGCTGAAAAATCAATGCACTGCAACCACGATTTGTAAACACCTATTTGGAGCAGATAAGCCAATGAAGGTAAGTATACTTTTCAACAACGCTAAAATAAAACAGTAATAATGCAAGAGTGGGATATGGATTACTGTAACAAAACCATAAGTCTGTTTTTTTTTTTTTCCTAGCTGTGACTCTAATAAAGAAATGCCACCAACTCACTCAATGCTAAAATATGGCTTCTGATGACTGACTCTTTTTCATTCATTCAAATAAATGCCTAATGGTTGAAGAACTGCGCTCTCCCACACTAGGACATACACAAAGAAAATTCACGCAGATTGAAGTCTAATTTCTCCATACATACATGAAAACCCACAGGAACTTCCAGAATAAGGAAGATTCTAGAAGAAAGGGGAATGATATAGAGACGATTTGCCCACGTTCAAGTTCAAACACATACCGATATCCCTGACCTCAAAGTATCCACTCATCTTCTCCAAATTCTACCACCAAATAGATGCGAATGCCTTGTTTTCTCTTCCTTCCTGTCCTCTGCCCACATCACAGAGAATCAGCAGTAGTTAGTGGCTGGTTGTGGTTCAAGGTACAACAGTGACGGTACCTACCGCGTTCCAGATGCTATGTTCCATGTCTTTCCCATCCGGTCCTCACGACAACCCTGCAAAGAGGCCAGGGTGATCCCCTTAAATATAGCGGAAGGTGAGGCTCAGAGAGGTTACGGAAATTACCTACACTCTCACGACTACTGAATGCTGGGGCCACGAGGTGACTTCAGGTTCTTCTAGCCACGGAACACTTACTCTCTTAACCACCGCCTCCACCCCGAATTTCCCTACCTACTGTTCCAAAGGGAAACGTGTGAAGCACTTTTATTCCCTTGGCAATTGAGAATTCTTTTATTCTTAGACTTCTAACACGTTTAATTTATTCCTTAATATTTTACAGATTGAGTTTACGGAGGTTTAAAAAAAAAAAAAAAAAAGCAGTTCTTTTAAAAAGCCTATTCATTCTCCAATACCCAAACACATGGAGATTCACCGAATGATCCACAAACCAAGTTCTAAGCAATAGCTTCTACCTTCTGGCTCAGGTACTAAGAAAGCAGCAAAACAGGGAAATGTGATGTTGTTAGAGTGGGAATCTATATACAAAACAAGGACCTGAACTTAAAGCTAGAAGCTTGATCCAGGTATAAGAACAACTCCCCAGTGGTGTTCCCCCTACGGGCATGATCAGCCAACTCAGAGGCTCCAACAGCCACTTCTCGGGGAGTACACAACACACACAAGTTCACAGAAGGTGCCTGGAGCTGTCCTGCCTCGAGAAGCAGTCGGTGCAAGGGGGTGCATCACAATTCCTGGACATGGCCCTGCACTGCCACATTTCAGCTGTGGGCCCTGGGGCAACTTTCTGGCATCTCCATGACTCACTTTCTATACTGACAAAATGAGAATATCAGAAGTTGTTACTAGGACTACA
This sequence comes from Phoca vitulina, assembly GCF_004348235.1. Classification (NCBI taxonomy): domain Eukaryota; kingdom Metazoa; phylum Chordata; class Mammalia; order Carnivora; family Phocidae; genus Phoca; species Phoca vitulina. Next base: position 16,364,815 of record NW_022589712.1, read on the forward strand.
CGAATCATACCTGATGCACAGAGATCATTTAATAAACACCAGGTAATTCTATCACATATGTTTAGGCTTTTCCCTTTCTGGAGGAGTATTTTTTTTTTTAAGATTTATTTATTTATTCTAGAGAGACAGAGAGGGGGGAAGGGCAGAGGGAGAGAGAGAATCTCAAACAGACTCCCCGCTGAGCGCGGAGCCCAACTCGGGGCTTGATCTCGCAACCCTGAGATCATGACCTGAACTGAAATCAAGAGTCAAACGCTTAACTGACTGAGCCACTGAGGTGCCCCTGGAGGAGTATTTTTAAAACTGCATGCCACTGTCCAAAAATGTTATGGAATCTATTTATTTTTTAATTAATTAATTAATTTTTTAAGAGAGAAAAAGAGGGGCAGAGGGAGAGGGAGAGAGAGAATCTTAAGCAGGCTCCATGCCCTGTCTGCACTGGGCCAGATGTGGGGCTCCCTCTCACAACCCTGAGATCATGACCTGAGCCAAAATCAAGAGTCGGACACTTAACTGACTGAGCCACCCAGGGCCCCCTGAAATCAACTTAGAGGGTCACAACCAGCAATTCTGGAAAAGGAAATAGAACATTGTATTTAAACATTAATAAAGTCATATTTTACACTACCCTTGTCATTTTTTTCTCTAGCATACATGGTAATATTAAGCGGTGCTTTGTGAATCCATGTGTCTTTCATACATCCATGTGTCCGTGTGTCAGGCAGCAATCTAAAGGGTATTTCTTTCTAGGGTCACCATCAAAACAAATCAAACTGCAAAACTGGAAGTACAGATGTTATCTTGATACTGGGCAAGATGAGAAAAAATGATATGACTTATCCAGTAAGCCATCCTGCAACACTTGTCAAAGGAGACTCGATGCCAGATTTCAAACGCTCTTAAAAACTGTCTGGGTCTGGATGAGATATGAAAATGTCTCAAAACAGAAATTCTTAAATGAGGATACAGATCCATCCTAACAGTTCCATTATAACCAAATCCTTAGCTGAAAATTTAACTATCTGTACAAGAAGATGAAATGGAAAATAACTATAAACATAACTAAGCATTTTAGAATTTATAAAAAACACTTATCTCTATATCCAAAAGGCTGTTTGATGTGGTGTGCAGCAATACTGCCCTTAGACTGGGTAAGAAGGGCCATGGTCCTGGGCCCTAATCCTCCCACACCCATCTTCCTGCAGAGCTCCTAGGACCAACTGGACCCACCTACCTGGAACCGCTGTCCCTCTGTCTGGTTTTAAGCTCTGCTGCAGATCCCCAGAGTTTCCTGATCCAATACCAAGCCATTTCCAGTGCATGAACAGGCTCCTCCTGGATCTGTCCTCCCAAGGGGGCCTTTGCCACTGGTCTGAGCCAAAGGTATGATGAAGGGTAGACAGAGTAGACAGAGATTGGGTATGCGAGCGGACACAATGCTCTTCAGCAGGTGAGACTGTACTGTGGGTGGGAAGAAAAGAAAGCAGGCGCGAGGCCAGGGGATTCTCCAGCTGCATTCCAGCTGTGAGCTCTGGGAAGTCTGAGAATTCAAAAATCAAACCTAGCCTTCCAGGCCACTATGGAGATATCATTGTAAAGGGAGGTAGACAGAATAAATTTTATATCATGCTCATTACAAATGCATTATTTTTAAATATTTAGACCTATGTTATGAGGGCCTCCATCTGTTCTCTTGCATGGGCCCCTGCAAACTCAAGAGGCAGGGCCCGGTGATTAGCATGTGGGCTCAGAGCCACACGGCCGCGGTTCATACTCCCATCCCCATGCCCTGCCCTTCACCAGCTCTTCGAGCTTGGGAAAGCCTCTTACTCTGGGTCTCAGTTTCTTCATCTGTAAAACAGACAACAGCACCCTCTTCATAGGGCTGTTGTAAAGACTAAATCAATTAGTCCATACAAAGTGCCGAGAACAGCACCTAATAAGCACTCCACAGATGCTGTCTTCAGATTATTCTCCATACAAAATTGACTGGCCACTGCAAACTTCAAGACAAGACCACAGCCAGGAAGTTATTCTGTGTATTTCTTCTTTCCCACTCCTAATTTTAAATATCATGCTCTATGCCTCTCCAAAAGATCACTATTTTCTATTCCGAAAAGGACAAGTCATCCAACTGCTGACTGGCCTGATATAAGTTCTTCTGAAATTAAATATGTGTTCATCATCTCCCCCAATTTGGCAGAAAGCTCAGGCCCCCGGCCAGTTTGAAGTCTGGCAAATTCGCTTTCTGTGTCAATTGCATGCAGTAAAAATTTGACAACATTACCAATTTTAAGTGTAAAAGGAACATTCCCCACCCTCTATATTCATGAGATTCAGAGCGATTAGTCCTTCTCGGTTCAGAAAGCAGGGGCTGACATACTTGAAGACATCAGCAAGGAAAGGCTACAGACCAGAGAAGCTAAGCTAAAAATAGAGCCCCACCGGTGGAGAAATAGATGGGAGACAACAATTCTTTATACGCCTATTTATGAATCCACATGCTTTTTGTCATTAAAGGAAGATGGTCATCAGCTTGGTAATTACAAACTGCCAACAACCTTCTCAATGACCAATATTCCTTAAACCTAAAATGACAGAGCAAACAACTTAAAGAGAAACACTTGCCACATTGTAATGACATGCAGGCAGCATGAAGCCCTCTCTCAAATCTCCAGTTTGCTGTATGCCAGAAGGTCTAAAATAGGAGAAGAGATGTACCAGGAAAAGATTCAAGGTGATGTTTACCCTTTAAAATATGTATCTAACCTACATGTTCAATACAGTGAACATCCAATCCACCATTTTTCCCCAATTATTCTGAAGAATTTTTAAATTTTTTGATTTGCCAACCTGCTAAGGGGCCAGAACTCTCTAGTTTCCCCAACTACACCTAATTAGCCTCCCATAAAAGGAGCACTGCTAAAGCACTCTTAATTTCAACAGTAGTTTTTCTATTAAATCTTCTCCAAATCCAAAATGGAGTATAAAGGTCAGTATGAAATAAATGAAAATTAATTGGATTCTACAGAGGCAAGACTGAGCACATCCATCCACCCAACAGTAATCCCATCTAAATCAAATACAGTGTTTCTTGAAAGAGTTTTGCCAACTTCCTACAAAAAAAAAAAAAAAAAGAAAGAAAGAAAGAAAGAAATCCCAGAAACACTTCCTATGTTGGCCGGTTTTTATTTATGCAATTAAAATGGCTTTTTGTAAGAGCCAGGCTGGGGAAACAATATATTTTTACAAGCCTATTAGTCATATAGTCAAGCTTCATTATATCCTAATCATTCATCAGTAGTCCCTAATGAGGATGCTGTTGCCTCCTACCATGAGAATGTTAAGGAAAGGATGTGTTCACAATAGGCCATAAAATGTGTGAAAAACAGAATACCCCAAACCAGGAGAAAAGCCAGTGAGTTCATCTGGCTTTCATTTTTGCTGAACAGCGCTAACAGCTGTATGGACACAAACCTGCTTTAACTTAGAAGCCAAATCCTTAATTATTAATCCCCTCCATTCTCCCACCCTTCCCAAACTCCACGCCCTTAGGAGAAGTACAATACTTCATTCAGAATCGCTGTTATTAAAGACTCTCATGGGGAATCATTTTGGCTTCAGTCATTTTTCTAGCAGACGTCTGTTACAGTTTATTCTAAATATTTCTCCTAACATCAAGCATCTACGCGTCCGTCGGACTTGTGTATGAACCTTAGCCCCTGAACCGTGGGAAGTCACAGGGGTCGCCGCGGAGGGGAAGCTGGTGGATTCCGGGCATCCCGCACACCACCCGCAGAGCTACCTTCCTTTCACCCAGGCACCCTTCCAGGTTGCCAAAGGCTCTCACCCTGCGCCCATCAATGGGAGTAACCGAGCTCGACCAGGGGGAAAAAAAAAAGCTGCTTCAACAAAGCCCAACGCGTGCAGCTTGGGTAAATGCAAGGATGAATTATGGGGACGCGCGTCGGGGCTCGCTGCAAAAGGGAAAGCGTTCATCTCATGATTTTGATGTAGAATTTCAGGAACCGAGGGGTCCTCTGGGATCCCCAGAACCTCTCCTCTCCGTTAAGCAGCTTTCAGGTACCTTCCCTGCTCCCCCTCCACAGAAATCGGGATTGCCAGGATCTCAGCAGTGAGTACTGTTCTTGTTGGGTTAGGCGCAGCTGGGGTGAGCCCTTCTGAGGGTAGCTGCAGCTGGAGGCTAGAGGCGCCCCGGGCTCCGAGAAAAGCAAGGTGCTTAGCAAAACCCAACGCTCCCCACTGCGGGCACCCGGCATCTGGACCCAGGCAGGGGCGTCCCAACTGTGGCGCCCCGGCGCCAGAGGGCACCCCGGAGAGAGAACGCCCTGCGCCTCGCTCCCAGCGCTGGGTCCCCAGGAGACAGGGCGGTGCGCACCCGAGAGCTGGAGCCCTGGAGAATTCCGGTGTGGGCACAGTGGGGCGAGGGAGGCCCCCGACCCTCCCGGCCCCGCGCTCAGGTACCTCGCAGCCGTACAGCTGACCCAGCTGCTCCACGATCCACTCCTCCAGCACCAGCCGCTTCCGAAGCTCCTTGCGATCGTATTTCACTGTCACTTTTCCCTGCTGGTGGCGCCGCTGCTGCTGCTGCTGCTGAACCTGCCCCGCCGCGGCCACGGGCGCCGAGTCCTCCCGGGAGGAGCCTGAGCCACTGCTCGAGCCCGGGCTGCCGCCGGCGCCGCCCCGGGGACTCTGGAAGAAAACCCGCGCGCCGCCGCCGCCGGCCCCACCGGCCGCCTCGCTGCTGCCCGTCGCCACCGACATGTCCCCGCGCGCGCCAGAGCCCGAGTGCGGCCCGGAGGAGGGGCGGGCGGAGCGCGCCCGGCGCCGCTAGCACCTCCGGCCCGGCAGCGGCATGCGAGGGGCTCGGCCGCACCTGCTCCGCGCGCCGCGCACGCCCGGCAGCCCGGCTCGTGGGGAGGTCGGGAGGAGCCTCGGCGACACGGAGGAGGACGGGCGGGGGAGGGCGGGGAAGAGGGAGGGGCGGGGACGGCGGCCTTAAAGACGCCGCCGAGGACCCTCTAGGTCCCGCCGGGGGAGGCGGGTCTGGCGCCTCGCGGGCACAGGGCCCGGGGCGTGGGAGTTGCGCGCGGAGGCGGGAATGTGTGCGCGTGGGCACGCGCGGCCGCCTGTGCGTAGACACCGGAGAGGACCGGCTTGGGTCTGGTGCCAGAGATGGTCCTCCGCGCGGGTGACCGTGGCCTCTCCTCCCGGAGACGCGGAATTGCGCCTTTCGCTCCCAGCAGTGCCGGAGCGCACGAAACCCGCCGCCTCCAGCGGCCTGGGCCCCCCCGCCTCCCCGGCGCTGCCCCGGGGGGCAGGGGAGCGCCCGGAGAGGGACGCGGGGAGGGACCGCGTCGCATGTTCCTCTTGAAGGTTTTCTTTGCCCTCCCACCTCTCCCTCCTGTCCCCACCCTCCAGCTCCAAACACATTCCTATTCATGCCACTTCCTCTCTTAGATTGTGAGAAAAATTGACGAGGCGATGTTTGTGCAATCAGACAATCAAAGCGCCTGAGAAATTCTCTTCAGACCAGTTTTTCTCTCCTTACAAAGTGTCTGTTTATTCGCAGGCAGAGCATTCATATATCTTTGTATCTAAAGGGCTGCAGGCTTGATCCACCGCTTGGCTAAGAGGCTGGGGACTCCCAGACAGCAAACATTTCTCTAAAGGAGTCAGTGCTGTTTACTGGGCTTATATTTCTAGTATTGCATTCCCTGGCCAGTCAGCTTTCCTCTCTCTCAATACCACTGCCAAGCTACCTCTTTTTACTGGGGAAAGCAATTGCACTAATTCTACTCTACAAACATCAGGCAGCCAAGTAGAGTTACAAATGAATGAACTTATTATAAAGGTTTAGGGCAAAGAGATGGGGAGGGAAATTATAAACAGAGAACTGCATGTGGATGTGTGTAAAATTATAGGGAGACACTACTATACGTCTCTTGTTCCTAGCATTACATTTCTGTTCAGGCAACCGAAAGAAACCACAAAGATGCTCCAACACATTAAGTGGCTTTTGTGAACTTCTTGAAAAAGCTGGTGAAGTTTACCAGCAGCTACTCAAAAAAGTTTCTCAGAAGGAAAGTAGATAAAGTTGATTTCTTCTGAACATTTTCTAGGGTATCCCTGTGTGGGGTTCTAGACCAACAGCTGTAAAGGGAAATTAAAGAAGTAACCAACAACTTTCTCCCTGGCTTTTCCAGCTCTGCAATCAACCAGTGTGCAGGTCTGCTCTACCCAGATTTATGATCAGCTTTGTTCCGTCCCTTTGAGGTTTTCACCAAGAGCCTGAGAAGGGATTTGCCCAAGGAGTTCCATATCTGAAGCTCATCATCAGGGCAGGCCCTGAAGAGTGAAAGTAAAGGATCTAGTGGGGGATTGTGTGAAATGGGATGGCTGGAGTCCTATCACAATTAGAGGGGGTCAAGGCTGAAACCTCTCTACCCCATGGAAGAGGCCAACTGTCCTCAAGGTAGGTTCCCCACCCAACTTTTCACAGACAAAGGACATAGAACTACCATGATTGGCCCCTAGAGATTGATGACTGTTTTCCACATCACCTCCACCCTCAAACTGCCTGGGGCATCAGAGGTTGTTCTAAACCCTGAACACGTAGCCAAGAGGGTGAGTACCTCTGTTGGCCAGGAGGAAGAGGATGGAAGGAGGTGGTGATCAATGACAGAATAAGCTTGTCTGTCTCCAGATATCTGGCACTGGTCCAAGTTAGCTAGCCCCAGCTTTAACCAACTGAACCAACCAGGAGAATTTCAGTCAAAACAAAAACAGCTAAAATTATAGTTAATGAAGGAGAAACTACATAAAATGTCTCCCTCATTCTGGCACTAGGACCTGGCTCTACCAATATTTTGAAAAATTGTGCCTGTGATCCAGGAGTATGGCAAAGAGTGGAAAATTCCAACCAATTCCAACTCCTTTGAGTCTTTGGACAATGAATTCAGTCATTCAAGAACAACTTCAAAGAGTTCATAAAAATTCACTAAGTTCTTTCTGAGAAATTCTTGTGTCAATTTTTTTTTCACTGTGTAGGATCCTTTTTTCCTTTGTGCTTAAAACTCAGCTTTCACTTACAACTTCAAAAATGACAGGTAATAAGAGACATTTAAGAAGAAACTTAGGGTTTTAAGCATCTTCACTTATGAAAAAATAGCCAGTGAGGAGTCCGTCTCTTTCCTCACATACCTTGACCTTCGTTGCCCAAATGAGTCACCTTGACTTACAATTAGGAGTTGAACTAACATGAAAGTTCCTCTTCCTGTAAATCCATTTGCTCCACCCAGGACATGATGTACACTTGAAGGGAACTCCCCACCACACAGACACACACAGACACACACACACTTTAATTCCATGTTTCAAAATATTTGGGAATAAGGGGATTATTCTCAGGCCAGACACATATACATACACACACACACACACACTTAATTCCATGTTTCAAAATATTTGGGAATAAGGGGTTTATTCTCAGGCCAGAGACCCTTTACATAGATGACTAAATTGAGCAAAACCAGCAATATTTCTCATCTTCAAGACTATACGTTTTTGTTCAAGGCAAACACTTTCATGTCTAACCCATTTAGACAAGATTCTTCACATGCTGGTTAATCAAAAACAATGAATGGTTTTTAGTGACTTGAATGGTCTGAGAATTTTCTAGAACACAAGAGATGAGCTTTTACCTTAAGGCAATTACTCACTGCTGTGAAAGCAACCTAAGGAAGATTCGCCAATATCCTTTCTTCATAGCTTTGCATTTTCTTAAATTGCTCTCTGGTCTGGAGAAAGTTTATTTTAGGAATTATATATAGTTCCTTCATCTCTGAAAACTATCTCTATGCCCAACGTTTGTTAAATAAGGTGACTTTATCAGGGGTCCCAGCTTTCTTCACCCCCCCAGGGAAACAAAGATTAAATACAAATATTTATACTCAAATGCAAATTTCCTTACTCCTTACAGACTAGATGGCGCAATAATTATGCAACACCTGGTAATCCACCTGGAGGCTGTGATAATGGCAGTCCCCACGGCCCACAAACTTGAACAGAAAATTCTTATCTTGACTAGTAAATGTCAGTGATAAGGTGCCTACATCCGAATTCCCTCAAACATGTGGTAAAGCCAAAGACAAATCAAAAGTAATTTCAAGTCTGGTTTTCATCATAAAAGTAGAAGAAATTTAATCTGTCCCATTGGATTCTATCAGTTACCCACGGCATTTTCTGTTTCAGAATACAGTCCATTAGTTCATTATTCCTTATGCAGTGATAGCACTAATGTTGATAACCTATCAATGTCATTTTTCTTTTGGCTACCGTTTCATCCTCTTTTTCTTTTCCTCCTCCTAACTGGGATTTTGATTGCATTGTGCATTACAATTTGGAATCATAATCCCAAAATAAACTTAGCCGTTACTCATATAAATAACCAGAACATCAGCAGTCATTGTCACCGTTGCAAAATTTTGTCTCCACAATTGCCAGAAATTCTTACTCGTCTGTTCAGAGAGGATGGGGGTAGGCGGTGGGAATCCATAGTTTCACCTCATCCCTTCTAACAGAGGCTAAATGTCCCGTACCTTCCTATAAGCCTAGCTTGTGAAGATTTTGTCTTTCTGTAACACTAGGGCCAAATTTGTCTCTGGAGGAACCCGTTATCCCCCGTCTGGCCAACAGCTTCTTGCCCTCCCCATTTCATTGCCAAACATTTTGGAAGAGCTGCCCATCCCCCCCCCCCCCCCCCCCCCGCCCCATGTCTGTCTTCCCTGGTCACCATTCAGTTCCCCCCACAGTAGAGCGGCCACCACTGGACTGAAGGCACCAACCAACGTCACCAGGGAACTCCTTGTTGCTCAATTCAGTGTGAGCCTTCCAGGTCTTACCTCACTTGACCTCCTGCCACATTTGACAATCTTGAACCTCTCCTTGCTTTTCGGACTCTCTCCTCTCTTGGCTCCCATGCCAACACCCTCCTGGTTTCCCTCCCACCTCTTTGTCCAGGTCTTCTGAGCTCCTTTTCCAGTATCCTTGCCTTAAAGGTAAATGGTTCCCCAGATTCTACCCTCTTCTCTTTGCTCATTCACACTCTTTCTAGGGGATTTTGTCTCCTGCTAAAGCTTCCATTTTGACAACTTGCCATCTACCTGCCACCAACTCCCCAAATCATGAGCTAGAGCAGGTTTCTGGGCCAAGCTTCAGGTCTGCAGGAATACCACATTTAGTGCCGATGCACTGTGCACATATGTGTAGAGTTAAAGTACACAGACGAACGCCTATATCAGTTCATTAGAGAAGAAGATACAGCAGCCCCCCCTTCTCCACAGGGGATACAGTCTCACCTGAAACCGTAGATTGTACCAACCCCTATATTTACTATGTTTTTTTCTATACACACATACTTATGGTTAAGTTTAATTTATAAATTGGGCATAGTAAGAGATTAGCGACAATAACTAATAATGAAATAGGACAATCATAACAATATACTATAAAAAAAGTTGTGTGAATGTGGCATCCCGGTCTCAAAACACCTTATTTGTCCTGCACGCAGCCTTCTCGTGATGATTCAAGATGATAAAATGCCTGCGTGATGAGATGACACGAGGGGAATGACGTAGCATTCATTCGGCGGCTACTGACCTTCTGACATGTCAGAAGGAGGCTCGTCCACTTCTGGAGCGCAGTTGACCATGGGTAACTGAAACCACAGGTAAGCGGGGGCTATAGTCGTACAGTGAGTATGGTTTTGGCCGTGGACCGCACAGTAAAAAGTGCTCTAGCTCAGCATTTTCCAAACATTCAATAACAAGTACATTTATGTCATGACCCAAACATATATCCACACACATAACTTGCGCATATTACATGTAATACACCCCCTACACGTCCTATTCTCTTCCGTTGCATTATTTGGAAGGAATGCTGGTTACAATCGACGAAACAGATTTCCCAACCCACTGAAGGGTTGCAGCCCAGAGCTGGGAAAGCACTGCTGTCAGCCAAAGCTGTCCCTACGAGAACAGATCCTGGCTCTCCTTAGCCTTCATGGCACACTCGGGGCTGGTTATTTATTCCCCTGGCACTCTCTTTCTGTCATTATTAGGTTATCAAGTGTTCTGGTAAACAACTTTGGCCCAAAATGGCGGACCTCGGGCATGTGTGTGATCCTCCTGAAGATGCCACGAAAGAACTAAAGAGGAAAAATATTCTGGACATAAAGATATACCTTTTGCTGGACCCCCATGCTCCTCCCTCAGGGAATGGTGAAGGGCCTCGAGGGTAAAGATCAGAGAGGACACCAGGGGTTGGTAGAGTGTCCAGTTTGCCGACAAGTATGTTGTGGTGGTTACCAGCCTAAGCCCTGCAGCCCAGCTGCCTGGGTTGAATCTGGCCTCTGCGACATAGGCGCTGTGTGACCTTGGCAAGTCTCTTCACCTCTCTGTGCCTTCTCATGTCTCCATCTAGAGAACAATCAGCAGTGCTTGTCTAACAGGTTGTTCTAAGGGAAAATGAGTCATTGGAAATAAAGCACCTAAAACAGTAAAATAGTGCCCGCTGTTGTGTGTGAACATAACATGCCATAAACAGGCGGAGGGGACTGACTCACTGTTGTTCCAACAATGTCCCCAGGAAATTATGGCCACAGGCACATCTTCACTTCAGGGATGTGAAGCAAGCAGTGGGAAATCATCTCCATAGGCATCCTGTTGCCACCAACCTTAGAGCGTGATTCAGTTATTGTCTCCATTGGCAAAGCCAAATAAAGGAAGGTAAGCATGTATCTCCAACTGCTTACTCAGTTGGGACCTGCACCTGGATGTCTTTTAGTCATCCCCAAATTAACAAATTCAAACCAAAACACCATCTTCCAAGCTGAAACTGCTTCACTTCCAGTTTGCCTTCTGGCAGGACTGCGTAACACCATTCACTTCTTGTTACACTTAAAAATTCTTGGTCTTATCCACTGTGTCCAATCCATCAATAAGCAAACCCTAATGATCCCATGCTTGTCTGGGTCCTATCTGCCCTCTCCTCTCCTCTCTGTCCACACACTCTCATCTGGGTTTCTTCTGTGGTCTCCTTGCTTGCCTCCACACCCTGCCTTCCACCCATTCTTTCTATTGCTCCCACAGAGAGCTTTCTAAAAGCAAATGTGATCATATCATATCATATACTTAAAATTCCCTCCATATTTCCCGTTCTCTTCAGGCTACAGTCCAAACAACTTCACATTGCCCCTAAGGCTTCTCTTGCTTTCTTTTCCAGCATGTGTTCAAATACTCCCCACTGCACCCCCAGGCACACACACCTCACTCTGCCCATCACCTTACGTAGCCTGGGATTCCCAAATACGGAACACTCCTGTCTACTTTTGTCTGTGCCTACAACCTCACCTCCCAGTTCCGCATGGCGCCAGCCTAACCCTTCACACTCCCAGCTGGGGTTAGTCACCTCCCTAACTAAGCTCTTGCCAATTTCCTAGCAAGGTCTCACTCTCATGTCTGCCCCTTGGCCACCATCTATCTATCACATCGCCCATCAAGTCTTTCTGTGATCAAGTCTCTGCTCAAATGTCACCTCCTCAGACAGGCCTTCTCTCTGAACACCTGTCCCTTTGCTCTCTTTCTTTCCCTTCCTCACTCTTACGACCACTTGAAAAATTATATATATAATTATATAAGATGTTATATTTTATATATTACGTATGTTTTACATAGCAGTATATATTATATGATGATGGAAGGAGTCTTTTAGGTCATCTGTCCCTCCCACCAGACAATAAACCCCTGAAGACAAATATGTGACCGAGTGGAGTCTGTATTCTCAGGACCAACAACAGTGCTTACAACATGGTGGGCACCCCAAAGCGATACATGAGTGAAACCATCTCCACTTCTGGCTCAACACATTTTTTTCTTGATAGTCCAATATAAATACACAAAAATGCAGATCTCGTCACTCCTCAGTACAGGCCCTGTCTGATGCTGGCTGTTCCTATAAATCATAGGAAGTCACACTTCTCCCCTCTACAGAGACACTCCGAGGATTCTTACTAGGTTTCCATAGTAAGCAAAGGAAACGGTTGTCACCCAGACCTCCCAAGACCCTACACTTGAGCTGGATCTTGAGTCACCTCTTCCTCCAGCATTGTCTCGGCTTTTGAGCACCTGGTTGGTTGGAGGCTGTTATGAGATACGGCTGAGGCATCAGGTGTAAAATCAAATTGTCATTCCAACTCTACTCCTATCAAGACTCCACCATCAGCTGATCACAGGCTCCCCCAGCTGTTGTTTTCAAGCTGTAAAATTAGGACTGGTCAGAAGGCCACCACCAGCTTAGGCCATCTGTGGGGCAGCACCAGTTTTGTTTTCTCCCAGGGCATTGTGGGAAGAGGTGTGGTCCTGAGGCACACAGCTGATCTGTAGCTTGAGCCGCCTTCAACACACCCAGCGAGTCTGATCCCTGCCCTCTGACCCCAGGCTATCCCACTGGTCCTATGACAATGTCAAATGTCCCTAAAACTTTCGAGACACCAATTCTTGAGTTTTGCACTTACCTCAGCATGGACCAGAAACAAACCGTTCGCCCTCTGGCACCAGGTCGGGAACCATGCCCCGCAAAGCCCTGAGCCATTTTGTAATTACAAACAGCTTATAAACTTTAATATCTATAATAATAACAATAATAATTGGGCATTGTCCTCTAGACACTAGAATGAGACACTAGTTTTTATTTCCTCCTCGGAAAACTTTGATAAAAACCGAGCTGAGTCCAAAGCTATAAGCAATTAAAACAGTATGGTACTGGCATAAAAACAGACACATCGATCCATGGAACAGAATAGAGAGCCCAGAAATACAGCCACTATATGTGGCCAATTCATTTATGACAAAATAGCCAAGAATACGCAAGGAGGAAAGCATGCTCTCGTCAATAAATGGTGCTGGGAAAACTAGACAGCCGCATGCAAAAGGATGAAACTAGACCAGTATCTTATATACATAAAAATTAACTCAAAATGGATTAAAGACCTGAATGTAAGACATGACACTATAAAACTCCTAGAAGAAAACATAGGCACTAAAGTTCTTGATATCAGTCTTGGTGATGTGTTGTTGTTGTTGTTGTTTTTAATCCGACAGCAAAAGCAAAAGTAAATAAGTGGGACCGTATCAAACTACAAAGATTCTGCGCAGCAAAGGAAATCATCAACAAAATGAAAAAGCGACCTGGTGAGTGAGAGAAAATATACGTAAATCATGTAACTGACAAGGGGCTAATATCCCAAATATATAAAGAGCTCATACAACTCAAGGGCAAAAGAAAAAAAAATCCAATTTAAAAAATGGGCAGAGAATCTGAACATTTTTCCAAAGAAGACACTCCAGATAGCCAACTGGTATTTAAAAAGATGCTCAACATCATTAATCCAGGGAAATGCAAATCAAAACCATGACATATCACCTCCCACCTGTTAAAATGACAATATCAGAAAGACAAGAAATAGTAAGTGTTGATGAGGACGTGGAGAAATAGGAACCCTCATGCACTGTTGGTGTGAATGCAAACTGGTGCAGCCACTGTGGAAACCAGTATGGAGGTGCCTCAAAAAATTAAAAATGGAGCTACCATAAGATCCAGCAATTTTACTTCTGGGTATTTACCCAAAGAAAACAAAAACACTAACTAAAAAATACCTGCACCTTCATGTTTATTACAGCATTATTTATAATAACCAAGATATGTAAACAATCTAAGTGGCCATTGATGGATAAATGGTAAAGAAAGTGTGAGATAGATCTATTTGCACACCATTGCTGTAGAGGATGACGCAAGAATCTTTGCTTTAGGAATCAACATCCCTGTTCCCATGTGTGTCTCTCAAGACTGTGGGGGTTATTATGCTGTGTTGATTGTGTTATATTGCATGTTGCATTGTGTTACAGTGGGCCCCATCCCAGGGGACAGAGGGCTGGTTATTCATGAAGGGCTTGACATTCCCAGGGTCAATTGTCTCAAGATCTGGAAGGTCCTTCTTCTGGAAACTGAACTCTTTAGCTGCTGCAGAGGGAGATGGGAGAAAAGGTTTTTCCTTGGCCTTGTGATTACACTGGAGATGATGATCTAGAGCTGATTCTACTCTGCTTATGGTGTCCTCCATGGAGAAGCGGACCCACAACAGGGTCGGCAGGTCCTGAACTAATCTTATCTGGAGCAGACGACTCAAGGTGATAATATTTTGAGTCTAACAATACCAAAAGCTACTCATCACTGACATCTGTTAGGCGTCAGGCATTTTATTATAAATGTTATCTCATTAAAGTTCCCACAATGCCACATGATTATCTACCTACAATATTGATCACTATGTTCATATGAAAGATAAGGAAATCAAGCTACAGGAAGTTAAGTAACCCCTACCTCCAACCTAAGGTTTTATAGGAAGTGGAGCTGGGATCTTATTTTGCTTCGGCTGGCCTAGCTGATAGTAAAATCTGACTTGAATGTCCCCAGTCTGCCCTCGGTTCTATGCATGGGTGTTAGGACAGGGCTGTGTTTAGGGCAAGGCCATAGGGTTATGGGCACTCAGCATCCCCTTTCCTTCCATTCTGGCTTGGCTCAGTGTAGCCTGGAGTCATCGTGAGAGACCCTCAGGGGACAGTCAGCCTCAGAGGAGCATGAACCCACCCGTCTCAAGATTGCTTGTCTACTTCCAAGTCCAGAGGAGCCAAATTTTGTTTTTATTGATGAAGTCACTTTTCCTTTCCCCTTCTCTGCTTTGAAAACTGATAACATCTGAAATAGATCAGCAATTATATATAGCACCTGCTGGCTGTTCAGTTCCATGGTCCCTGCCACGTGGGAGGCAAATCCGATGCTGGGCACATAGCACACCAATTAAGCCAAAGCCTATGGAGGCCAGGCCTGGGTGCTGGTGCTGCTCGAAATTTCCAGGTGATTCCCCTGTGCAGCTAGGGTTGAGGACCACCGCCACAGACCATTTGGGGACAGTCTTATGTGTGACAACTTTCTCAGCCTTCTTCCATTCTTTCCCACTCTTAACTCTCCTCTGGAGTTGTGCTCCACAAAAACCTCAGAATCATCATCATCAACCCTCCAAAAGTGCTTAATCAAGTATGCCAATATCTTTAACAAATGCACTATTCAGTCACAGTGTGAATTTCACTGTACAATCTGAAACTGGTGAAGCAATTTGGCAACTGTTTTGAAATATAAAGGGTAGATATTTATTGATAGACAAAACACCTTGATTATAGAATAATAAAGGGATTAGATATAGTTATATGATTGTATAAATAAGTAAATCTTTCATACCACCAAAAAATCTAATTACCTAACTAGAAAAAAAAAAAAAAAACAACCTTCCAGTGTATGGTCTGTCAGAACCTTGTGCAGATCCTAGGAATCATAACATGTTGAAAAATTGGAGAACGGCGTTTCTATCTAGCTTTCTTATTTAAGATAACAGAAAAATCTACCGCACTATGTTGCATATATAATGTTTAAAAACAGACCAAATTATAATGTTATATGTCATGGTACAGCAATAAGGCTATAGCCCAGAAAATAAGCCAAGCAGTAAGAGTGCATAATGCCCTCAGTGTAGACAGCAAAGCAATAAGCTGCAGAATAAGTAATAAATGGCATTAACCTCCTCTGCCCCAACTGCCCAACCCACAGAGAGAGAAAATTATTAAAAATTCCACAAATGCCCTTTGGCTGTCTGAACCCTTCTGAAGATTCTATATAGAAAAGCCCAGAAATGCTGTAGAGCATAATGAATGAAGATAAGCCTCAAGGTACTTCCAAAACTGTCACTGTGTATATCGTAGAACTGCGGTTATAATCACAGCCATCGTTTCAGAAAATAAAAATGCTGGTAAATTCATGCTTCTGGTGAACCAAGAAATGTGGAGTCTTCCTGGGAAAGAGGGTGAGAATCTAATTTACCTGTTGTGCCGTATCCCCTATGCCGTCCTATACTATCAGTCAGGCTGGGCTACAGGGCAGACCCCACACGTGGGGAGCTCAGCTGGGCCATCTGCCGTTGCTCATCCTGGCATGCAGTTGTTGGCTTCCAGGCCATGAGTCAAGCTGTGAGTGGGGGATGTGTGTCCTTCTTCCTGATTTCTGGGTCCCCTACCTCCCCCGGGTGCATATTCCAAGCCCCCTGTCCCGCCTTCACAGGCAGAGCTTCTCACAAGGCTCTCCCCTGCCACATGCCTTCCACTTCTCACCTCCTCCCCGCCCAGCAACTTCCCAGCCCCCGCCCCCTGTCCCCCATTCGCCCATCTCCCACCCCTCATCCTCCACCAGCCCTCTCTCTCATCCTTCAGCACCAAGGTGGTAACTACTGACCGGGATAAACCAGCCGTATGATAATGACACAGGCAAGAAGCCTGTGCTGGGTTGAATAGTGTCCCAACTCCCCCAAATTCATGCCCTCCCTAGAACCTCAGAATGTGACTTTATTGGACAATAGATCATTGTCTACAAATGCAGGTGTAATTAGTTAGGAGGAAGTACCAAAGTAGGGTAGGCCCTTGATCCAACATGCCTGGTGTCCTTATAAGAGGAAAAGAGACCCAGGGACACAGACCCCCGCAGAGGAAGACTGGAGCGACACAGAGAAGACCGTGGATGACAGACGCAAAGATCGGAGAGATGCATCTCCGAGCCAAGGAACACCAAGGATTGCCAGGAACAACCAGAAGCTAGAAGAGCCAAGGAAGGATCTTTGCCCAGAGCCTTCGGAGAGATCATCGCCCTGCCAACAACTTGATTTTTTAACCTTGAGCTTCCAGAACTGGAAAATAATACATTTCTGTGGTTTTAAGCCACCCAATTTGTAGTACTTTGTTTTGTTTTTTTAATATTTTATTTATTTATTTGACAGAGGGAGACACAGCGAGAGAAGGAACACAAGCAAGGGGAGTGAGAGAGGGAGAAGCAGGGAGCCCGATGCTGAGCAGGGAACCTGACGCGGGGCTCGATCCCAGGACCCCAGCATCACGACCTGAGCAGAAGGCAGACATTTAACGACTGAGCCACCCAAGCGCCCCAACTTGTGGTACTTTGTTAGTCTAGCCCTAGGAGCTAATACAGAGCCTTTAAAAGCAAGTGTGTATCTGGTGGTGAGCTAGAGCCTCCTGCAGACTTGAGGTGGAAAATAAGTTTCTTCTCAAATGGCAGCTCATGTTGCTTCTCAGGGCTGCTTAGCATGAGGCTTGGAGCTGGGCTGTGAGGCCATGTCCAGGCTCTGCAAGGAAGAATGACATCAGGCAACTAGCATCGTCTGCCATGGTCCCCAAAGAAAGAGTGACAGCTGACGCCCATCCTGCTGGTGGCACTTCCCCGGCTCATAGCCCACGTTTTCTGGTCGGTGACTCCCACCATCATCCACCATCCTACCATGTTGCAAAGTTTTCTGATTTTCAGTTTGCAGGGGGAAAAAACGGAAATAAGTACAAAATAACACACTTAGAATTAGAAGTTAACTTTTTTGGGGTGCCTGGGTGGCTCAGTTGTTAAGCGTCTGCCTTCGGCTCAGGTCATGATCCCAGGGTCCTGGGATCGAGCCCCGCATCAGGCTCCCTGCTCAGCGGGAAGCCTGCTTCTCCCTCTCTCACTCCCCCTGCTTGTGTTCCCTCTCTCGCTGTCTCTCTCTCTGTCAAATAAATAAATAAAATCTTAAAAAAAAAAAAGAATTAGAAGTTAACTTTTTCAAATCTAATCTTTAAAAAAAGGTGGGAGTATTCATTCTTGTACAAATGCACTGAATGCCAGCTAATTTCTTAATTAATAGAAACCAGACCCAATACCTCCTTAGTAGACTAAAGAATGTTGCAGAAAAGTCTGGCAAGAAAGGACCAGCTTGTAAAAGTTTAAATAGATAAGATACAAAGTCAGAGTGGTTCCATAAAATTTGTGAGGCTGGAAAAACATGGTTTCTAACCAAGAGGGTTAAGATGATAAAATCTCAGAAGAAAAACAAAGAATGATCTGGCTTACTGTATTAACTTGTACCCCTACTACCTACTAGCGTGGTATTTGGCAAGTAGTAGATTTAATAATGAATACATGACTATGTATGTTAATTTTAAAAAAACCATATATTTAAATACCAAATGCTATTTGGACATCAAAATACCATCTTAATAAGCTGTAACTCGCTATACTCTTCCACTCAAGCTTATTAAGCGAGGAACATTGAGAATCACGTCAACATTCTGAAAGTCAAGATTCAAGGAGAATATTAATACCATCACTGTAATAACAACAGCAATACTCATATAGGCTCCTAAATGCCAGCTCATCTCGTGATTGCTTCTTTTACATCTACTAACTATTCAATCCTTACAACTCATCATTTTGTAGATGAGGCAACAGAAACACAGAGAGGTCAAGTAACTTGCCCAAATCACACAGCTGGTAAGAGCCAGCCAGCCAGTGTAGCCCCGGATGCTATGCAGCCTCGGATCAGAGTCATTCCTCCAGCAAATGTTTGCGAAGTACCCGCTCCATGCAAGTCTGGCCATCATACTGAGACAGTACTGAGTCCCTGCAGGGAACATTCTTCCTGGTCACAACACACTCACGTTCCTGCCAACTGAGATTCTGACACTCCACAGCGCCCTTCATAAAGCTGATGTTCAAACTCAGCAAGCTTTCGCTTCCTCAATTCTCTCTCCCCATGGAGTCAGGCAAGTACAGAGGAGCCTTTCCATTGTAACACGCCATGTACAGGGTGTGAAGCATGGTGTAATTGGGAAGGACCTGGAGATGTGGCTTGTCTTCCTACAGGGGGAAAGCTAGTGTTGGCAAATAAATTAATCTCATTTATTTAAAAAGCTGAACTGTTCGTTTGCTTAAATAGCTATCTTCCCAGATGTCACATTTCCCCTGGACATGGTTAGAATGGCCAGATTGAAATTAAATTTTAAACAGACAGACAAGGGCACAGCAGTGATGATTCTATTTGCAGGATCAAGTGATGACTTCCTTTTGCCAAATCTCCTGGAAGTTCTAGTAAATTTTTTTTAATGCAAATGAGAAATTAGAATGGGATTGAGGAGATTTGCTAATGGGGATGTTTTACCTGATGTGGCCATGATAATATGTGGATCATGTTTATTTATGGACTCCTTGAACCGCCCCCCTAGGACACCTCCTAGGCTAGAGCTAGTTGGCTGAGCCTTCACTGGCATTAAATGATATCTTAAAACTATTCAGAAATACTGTAATCAATACATTTATTTTCTGGGAAATGAACACCATGCATGGATTTTATGTGGCACTTGTCCCCATCTGGCTGAGTCACACGCTCTGCTTATGCACCTGCTTATATATCAGATTGCAGTGTGTGTTCATTAGAATAACGAACTGCTATGGCCAAGATCCAAAATACGTAATGGTTCCACCCCTATAGAAGTCTGTGCTGTGCTCCCATATTAATTCTGGGTGGATGAACAGCCCTCCTCCATAGCAGCCCCTCTTCATGGAGTCATTTCATAGTCACTCAGGCTATGAAAACTCTGTCAGCTTACTTTCAAGGTAGTCCCAGGTGTGGAAATCAAGCCTTCAGAAAAGGAAAGCCTGGAAGACAGCATGGGGTAGGTTTCCATAAACCAGGCCAGGAAATGGCACACACCACGTTCTATTGGGTAGGACTCAGTCACGTGCGCCACTCCTAATTGCGAGGTATGAAAATTTTTATTTGTAAGAAATATATATTTGGTCATTTAGATGGCCAAAATATATTTCTCGTATATATTTGGGTTTCATCTACAGTTCCTGTCTCACAGCTCCCAAAACCCTTGCAATGTCCTAAGTGTTGAGATTGATAAAGGTATCTTTTGTCACGTAAATAAGATGGCTTTGGAAGCTCACCTGGGGATGGGGGACTGGTTGCCAGTGGAGTCAGCCCTGTGATTCAAGGATGGAACTTCTGGTCTCACTCCCTGACCTCTGGGGAGAGGCGGGGGGCTGGAGGTTGAACCAACTGCCAATGGCCAGTGATTTAACCAACCATGCCTAGCTAATGAAGCCTCCATAAAAACTCCAAAGAGCAGGGTTCGGAGAACTTCCAGGTTGATAAACACTTGAAGATTTGGGGAGAGTGGAGCCCCAGGGAGGGCATAGAAGCTCCATACCCTTTCCCCACACCTTGCCCTATGCCTCTCTCTCTCTCACTGTCTGAGGCACATCCTTTTCCAATAAACCGGTGATCTAGTAAGTAAAATATTTCTCTGGGTTCTGTGAGCCAGTCTAGCAAATAAATCAAACCCAAGAAGGTGTGGGAACCTGTGATTTAAAGCAGGTCTGTCAGAAGTGCAGGTGACAACCCACACTCTGAAGGTGGGGTGGGGGAGGGAGGAGGGACAATTGTATCCGACTGAACCCTTAACCTGTGAGATCTGTGAGGTCTGACACCGTATCTGGGTAGTGTCAGAATTGAGTTGAGTTGGGGGCACCTGGGTGGCTCAGCCGGTTAAGCATCTGCCTTCAGCTCAGGTCATGATCCCAGGGTCCTGGGATCGAGTCCTACATCAGGCTCCCTGCTCCCAAGGAGTCTGCTTCTCCCTCTACCCCTGCCCCCTGCTTGTGTGCTCTCTCATGCTCTGTCTCTCAAATAAATAAATGTTAAAAAAAAAAAAAAGAATTGACTTGAGTTGAATTCTCAGACACCCTGCTGGTGAGAGAGAATTGCTTGGTGTTCTGTGGGAAACACACACACACACAGAGGAATTGGGTCCAAGAACCCAAAAGGCAAAGACACCTGGGAAATAGAGTTCAGCCATGAAGTCTCCAGGAAAGAAAGGGGTACACAGGTTTTGACGGGCCCCTAATGGTCTTTGCCACATAGAGCTGTGAGATTATGGGTAAACCCTGAACTTTATTTCCCACTTGCAATAAAGATGTTCCATTCTGAATATCGTAGGCTATAAGAAGAGTTTTGATTACTACTTTAAAGTTCTGTTTTTTGGCCTTTTCTGGACAAATAGAAACTGACAAAAATCTTAACTATGGCAGTAATCCATATTAGGCCCTGGAGTCAGAGCAAATTGGATTAGAATCTGGACTTTGTCACTTAGTAGCTGGTTGATCTGGGCAAGATACTACATTTTCTTAGCCTCGGTAAAATAGGTACAAGAACAGTAGTATCACACAGAGCTCTTACAAGGATGAAACAAGAGCATGGGGTTAGATTCTGTATTACGGAGTGATTAACATGGGGCCTGGCATGGTTGTTCCCACATTCTCCTAGGGAATCTACCACCAACTGACCGGATTCTCTAATTTCTCTGATTAGCACAGTATTACACAGTATTACACAAAATCACTCTCTGCTCAGAACACCAGAGCTGCAGGGCATCCATCAACACTTCACATCTCTTTAAAGCATCCAGTCGCAAAAATACCCTCTTGATGAGGTAGGGGTCCCGCTTTGGTTAAGCTCGGCCGGGACCGGCTCTATCATTTGGGGAGGGTGTATGGTGTGGGGCCCTTGTTCAAAGATTAGTAATAATTTCAGGACCACACCAGCAGAGCATTAAACCCCGCATGAGGCCCTTCCAAGCGCAGGTGCTGAGCGACTGCTTGGGTCCTACGCGCTGGAGGCCTGCCCTGAACTCCAGCCCCCACCTCCGCAGAACTGATTTTCTATGGCTTCTAAGGAACTTCCCGAGCAATACAGCTTCTGAGTTGGTTACAAGTGTTGACATCAGCTTCATTGTGAAACCACGTTTTGTCAGGTACAAGTTCACCCCTTACTTCTGTCGCTTTCTTTTGATTCCAAGCATGCAGGTTCTGAGCCGAGAATCCTGACTGTGACTTCCCCCCAAGTGGCACCAGGCACCAGCTACCCAGGGTCCAGGTGGCTCCTCACCCCTAGCAGCAAGGCCTTCCCCAGCCCCCAGCCCTCAGGGCCCGAGGACGGGAGTGCAGCCCACACATTTGCACATTAAACGCAGAGCATGTTCTTCACATCTACCAAGATCTGTTTGGGCCCCACATGGTCACGTCTTCGGGTTTTCAGGAGAATCCAGAAGTACAGATTTTTTTAATGTGAAATCTCCTAATTCTAAAATGTTGATAACTACATAAACGTTTAGGAAAACCGCAAGTAGAACAGAATATGTCTGTGAGCCCGAAACTACGACTCGCCGACTTCGTCTCGTCTGGGGACGCGCACCACCTTGGAGACGCTTCCTGTCACCTACCCACACCCATACCCCTCCTTCAGGCGGCACTTGCTTCCCCCGCGGCCACACTGGGCCGCACAAAGTGCAGATGTTACCCGTGCATACGGAGCATCTTAGGATGTCCGGTGCTTCCTCGGAAGCAGAGGGGACCGTGGGGTGCTGTGGTCTCTTTGCTCAGCCCACGAGTCAGGGGAGCCTGGAGGAGAAGGTGAGAAGGTGAAGCCCGCGATGTCCTAACAGACCCGGGGGAAGCTGGCCTCAGATGAAGCCTGCTGGCCTGGGTAGTGGGGGGCCAGTGCTGAGAAGGGGTGGCGCCTGGAACAAGAGCATGAGAGAGAGGATGAGAAAACCTGGAACAGGTGTGCTGGCAGGGAGAGAGAGCAACAGGACAAGCCCACCCACTTCAGGGTTTCACCCCAGGCCGTCCTCAGGTGTCCAGGCCACGTCAGAGAACTGGTGACAGTAAGAGGCTTTTGGCCCCCCATAGATGGATTGTGTGCCTGGAGAACAGTGTTCCCTTGCAGACTTCCCTTACCCAGGAGCGAGAACGTGACTGCTGATTGTGAGCTCCCGTCGCTAGCTGCGAGCTGGAGGCCCCCCGTGTCTTACCCAGGGTCAGAGGCACAGAGCATTCTCCTGCCCTGGCAGCCCCAGGAGGAGCAAACACTTTAGAATGTGCTCATACTCTCACTGTGGGTTTCTGTTTGATTAATTCCACGTTCCAAGGAAGTGCCCATGGCAGTTTCAACAACACAATAGCTCTTGTGGAGGTGTGGGTGGAGTGGATTGGGGGCTGACAACTTTGTAAGGCACCTGAGGGACACCAGGAATAGGAAAAGGCAGTTGGCACCATTCTGTCCTGGAAGCATGCTTGTCACTGAGAACCAGTCTGGGCAGGTCAGCCCTGGGGGACCGGGGAAGACGGGGCAAGAGCTAGAGGGCCAAACAGCTGACCCTGCCCCACAGGCTCAGGCTGGCAGCTTTCTAACCCAGACCGTGGGGCCTAGGACATTCGGACAGAGATGTTAGAGCCATGACCAGGCAGGCCTGGAGTTGAGCATGAGCCACAGGGAAGATCTGAGCTTCCTAGGAGCGTTGAAAGGACTAGAACCCTCTGAGGGCCTTTAGACCCTAGGGCTCAGATAAGTCATCAGACTGCCTAAGGCCACTGTCAATAGACACGTAGCCAAGTTTGACCTGCTCATTCTAAGTGAGCATCAGCAGATTGAAACCCTAAGTGATGGGGCCCCTGGGTGGCTCAGTCGTTAAGCGTCTGCCTTCGGCTCAGGTCATGATCCCAGCGTCCTGGGATCGAGCCCTAAGTGATTTGAGGTGGGCAGCGACAGGTGTTGTATGTACCCTTATACTGGAATTATTGATATCTTTCCCAAAAATCTATCCGAGCAATACAGAGCCAAGTGAAAAGTTGGCAACTATGGCATTTTGCAGATTCACTCAAAGTAAATGAGGTATATTTTCTTGCCTAAATTATCCAGTATGGTTTGAACACTGACTACATTAACCATACAGATTTTAACTCTCATTTCTCTCTAAATTGTATAGCTCCGTGGCAAATGTTTGAATTAGAGATGGTTTGTGTTAGCAAACATTTTAAAGGAAACTCTCATACCCTTAAAGTATTTGTTTCGATTTTTATCTTTCAAAAGTAGTAGAACTAATCCTTACAGAATTGTGTGCAACGTTTTCCATACTCCTTGCCTCTAAAGCAATGCAGAATCTCCACTAATTAACTAAGTGCCTCAAATGCACCATTTAGGATTGCAAAGACCCATTTTATAATTGTGCCGCGGTGGGAGAGCGTAGAGAAGGAAGAAGGTAGAGAAAAGAAAAACAAGAGGAGGGGGGAAGATTCAGTGTCTCAGGCAGGTGATGCAGACGTCCCCCCCCCCCCCCCCCCCCCCGCCAGGGGCCCCTTCGGAAGCCGATGGCAGCGGGCCAGGCCACCTCTTTCAAGGCCAGAAGGAAGTAGCCCACGACCTCATTCTAGCTGTGTTCGTCTCCAGGCGTACTTGTCGAGGAGGTAGTCTGCCATGTCAGCAGGTACTGCCTGCCTTGTGCAGGTTAGCTTTGGAGGTTTCACCTGCTCATTCAGGTGGTGGTGTCAAAGAGGTCCCCCACGTGGGGTCATGTGTGTCTGGGGCTAGACACATGAGGTCGTGTGTGTTTAGGATTAGTTTGGTCTGTTGGTCTGTGTGTCTGAATCTAGTTCGGTCTATTGACGTGGTGAATGACTCATCTTCCCCCCACTTCCTACCCCCCTCCTCCCCACTTCCAGCATGTAAGGGCTGTCTTGTGCAAGTTAACTTTGGCGGTTTCACCTGCTCATTCACGTAATGGTGTGGGGTCAGGTATGTCTGGAGCTAGTTTGGTCTCTTGGTCGGTGTGTCTGGGGCTATTAGGTCTATTGAGGCTGTGAACGACTCATGTTCTCCCCACTTCCTACCCCCACCTCAGTGAAGCACAGACTTTACTGCTTTTGGTGGTTTTGCCCTTGTATGGGTTTCTCAGCACGTTTTCTCTCCTGGGATCGATGAAGAATGTCTTCCGCAAGGATCCTCGAAGTCATGACATCCCCAG
Organism: Phoca vitulina; assembly: GCF_004348235.1. NCBI lineage: Eukaryota > Metazoa > Chordata > Mammalia > Carnivora > Phocidae > Phoca > Phoca vitulina. The sequence continues at coordinate 16,389,681 of NW_022589712.1, forward strand.
CAGAGCAATCAGGCATGATAGTAGACATAAGAGGCATGGAGGTCCAGGTTGACCTGGGGCTGGTGGGTGCCTCTGAGTCCTGATGGCAGCAATAATGCACCTGAGGGAGGGGTGAGGGTGGCTCAGGGGAGGGAGCAAAAGGAGTCTTGGGGTGAAGCACATAGTGTGAGCATGCCATGAGGCCGTTCTGGGGGTCCAGGCACAAGTGAAGCAGGAAACTGAGGGAATCTCTCTATGCTGAGCATTTGACCAAAGCATGGTGATTTTTCCTTTATACCATTGATTTTTACTTCTACCATATGAATAGTCAAACTCTAGGTATTGCTAAAAATTGTTAGAACTGAAAACACAAGACCACAGATCCACAAAGAACCAGTAAAATCAAACTGCACATGCCATGTGTATTCATTATTTATTGCTGCACAGCAAATTACCTCAAAATTTAGTGGTTGAAAACAAATATAAGCATTTATCATCTCACACAGATTGTGTAGGTCAGGATTTCGGAGCAACTTGGCTGAGCCGACCTAGCTCCCGTCTTTCCTGAATTAAAGACAAGATGTCCGTTGAGGCTGCAGTCATCTGAAGGCATGGCTAGGAATGGAGAATCTACTTCCAAGAGGGTCCACTCACGTCGCTGTCAAGTTGGTGCTGGGTGTTAGCAGCAGGCCTCAATTCATTGCCACATGGACTTCTCCAAAGGATCACTCCAGGTCCTCACAACCTGGAGGCTGGCTTCTCCCAGAGCAAGTGATCTAATAGAGCAAGGTGGAAACCAGAATGTCTTTTATAATCTAGCCTTGGAAGTTATACCCCATCACACCTGCAATATCCTATCGTTTAACATGGGATTGCTCCCTTATTCAGTGTGAGAGAAGAAACATAAATACCAGGACGCAAGGACTGTTGGAGGCCATCTTTGAGGATGGCTGCCATACCATGGGAAATGCATGCCTAGGTAAGAATTCAATTAACACAAACACATTCTTCAGGGAAAATGATCACCTGAAATCTTCAGAAAATTTGTTCAAGTTTCAATTCCATCCTGCATCTGAACCAGAAACACCTGAGGCAGGAGTGACCAAACTCTACATTCCTTTCAGCTTCCTGCCCACCCATGAGACAAGAGGGCTGAGGCTTCATAAAATACTCAAAGGTGATTGCAGGGGAAAAGACAGGAACACCATCCTTCTCTTTTCTTTCAATTTGCTGGAACATATATCACCACATGCTTGAAAAGTACCACCAGGATAAAAGACTGCTCTTAATCAATAAATCAAAGGTAAGGAATAATTGAAATCCATTGAAACTCAGTTCTAATATAAAAACCAAAGAAGCAATTTGATAACATAACACAGATGAGAAGCGATAGCATCCAACTCAGAGAAATGAAAGCAGATAGAGGAATGAAGAAAAAATGTTCTGATGTTAACAAAGTCACTTTCACTCAGTGTGATTGGGAATTCTAAGCCACGGTGGCCAAAGTGAGAAGGGGTAACAATTATTATATTCTGTCAAGTAGCAATGCATTCAAGGAAAGTTTCAATTAATTGCAACTGACATCTATAACTCAACAATTATGTGCAATGCACTGGTGCTCACTATCTATAGAGGAGATCTAGAGAAAAAGAAAACATGGTCCCAGTGCTCAGGGGGGTTATACTTCAGGGAGAGAGATAAACACATATACAAATAAGCAAACCATGAGTGCCCAAAGGAAAGTATAGGCAAGGGATTTGGGGAGTGTTGAATGAAGACGACCCAAGGAAGGCTTCCCAGAAGAGGTAGCAAATGAGGGAGGCATTGCAGGATGCACAGGATGTAGACAGGGGGGACCACAGGGGAGAGGGAATGGGAAATAGAGTGATTCTGGTGGAAGAGCTTGAACAATGAAACTGAGGTTGGCAAATGCAGGAGTGGTTTGGAGAAACAATGTAGACTGTCAGTAGAGTAAGAGATTGGAAGTAGTCAGGGTAGAGGGTGGTCCTTGATGAGAGAGTGAGAGTGTGCACTGGGACTAGAACTTGAAGGGACATTAATGCCATGAAATTATGTGAAGGCCATGGAAACCAGATTGACAAGATTCAAATCCCAGCTCTGTCACTTACCAGTTGTGTGAACTTGAACAAGTTACTTAAATTCTCTGTACCTCAATTTCTTCACCTGAAGAAGGGGATGAAAATAGTACCTACCTTACAGGTCATGCAATCCAATGACTTCATATATGTAACGCACCACAGCCGGGCCTGGAACAATGAGCCATCATCATCATCACTATCGTCCGTTCTGTGAATGCAAAGTAGGGACAGATCCGTGGAATGTTGGAAGAGTAGCATGGAAAGGACGAATGACCTATCAGATGTGGAATTATGAAGTGAGAGGAGTCCAAATGCACGGCTAAATTTCCATTCCCAGATGAACTAAGAGGATAAAGATCGTACTGGTCATGCATGATGAACACAGTTAAGCTGAAGAAACAAATTAAGCTTCCAAATCCTAGGCTTAATACAGTAATGAATTACTTCTCACCTGGGAGACACCCCCTACCCTGGTTGGTGGGAGATTTTGCTCCACTCAGTCTCCCAAGGAGACTGAACGTCCACCATCTTAGAGCTCCACCCCTGGAATAGTAGTAGCCTCCCTGGTCACTGTGACAGGGGATAAGATTGGTGTCACTCACAGACCAGAATGACTGCATGGCCCCACCTAACTGCAGGTCCGCAGGGCTTTCAGGGGGAATTATATGGATATTCAGTGAGCAGTAAATGCCTCTGAGGGCCACAGAATGAATGAATGAGTTTGAACAAGGAAATAATAAACTTGGTTTTGGATGTTGTGTTAGTCTGCTAGGGCTGCCGTAAGAAAATGCCAAAGATTGGATGGTTTAAACAATGGAAATTTATTTTCTCACAGTTGTGGAGGCCCAAAGCTCAAGGTCAAGGTGCCAGTAGCTTTGTTTTCCCCTGAGACCTCTCTCCTTGGCTTACAGATGGTCTCCTTCTTGCTGTGTCCTCACTTGGTCTTTCTTCTGTGTCCATCCCTGGTGTCTCTGTGTGCATCCAAATTTCTTCTTCCTATAGGAACACCAGTCAGGAGTCAGGTTGGATTAAAGGCTCACTGTACCTTGATCATCTCTTTAAAGGTTCTATCTCCAAATATAGTCATAGTCTGAGGAATGAGGGGTTAGGGCTGCAACATATGAATGAATCCAGGTGGGGGCCACAATTCAGCCCATAACAGATGTGCTGAGTTTGACCTACTGAAGCAATCATCTCCCGTTTGCCTTAAGAATAAATCATTTTTGTTAGATGTTGGGAAGTTTTGCCCTAAATCAAATGAGTCCATTCAATCTAAGAAGCAGTGATAATAAATGTTCAGTTTTTGGCAGAACAAACAAGTTAAATATCCTAACCATGCAACAAAAGGAAAAATTCCTGTTATATAAAGAAAGAAAAACCTGACCTCTGGAATATAAACATGTTAGCGAAGAATGGAACTCATTCACAGCTGGGAAATAAGTAATGGATTTAACCTGGCACTCATTAAAGAAATTGAAGCCACAATGATTATTCTAATTAAAATAAAATTAATCTCCATGTCATACAGTAAACACTGACAGAAGGCAACACGTCCATGTTTATTTCCTTACGGCTTTCGTTAACCCATGGCTGGAATCTCTACCAGAGATTTGCCGTGTCTCAGTCTACAGGCTGCCCACACTTGAAAGAACAGTTTAAAATTCAATCATGAGTAATGTATAGAATTGTCTAACCAATACATTGTCACAACTGAAACTAATATGATATCCTATGTCAACTATTCTCCAAAAAAATAAAAATTAAAAAATTAAAAAATTAAAAAATTCAATTATGCAAAGTAAGCAAAAAAACGGACAGATGACTGAATTTCTTTCCCTTCCTTCACATGTTTTGCCATCAGAGAAAAATAACTGGTAACTAGAATTACAAGAAAAGGTGCCTCATGAACCTTCAGTGAAACTCCGGTCAAGTAAAATATCCTACTTTAGGAAAACCAGGCAAATACACTGGATATGTTGTGAGCTATAATTCTAAAATACACTATAAGGCCAGGGTGGTTCCTTTGTAGATCTTTTTCCATGACTGGCTCTTAAGGATGCTGCAAATTCTCCTCCAACAGCCTCTATTTCTGCCCCTATATTTCAGCCCTGGGTTCTTTGACCTTGTACTTGGTCCATGTACATAGGTTGACCCCTGCGCTTTGAGGGGAATATATCTTCCACATTTTACATCTCTCAATGCCTCCACTTAAGTCTGAACATAGCTGGCCCATGGGAAATCCATATTACTGCAACATTAGGCAATCGTTTACATGTTAAATGCTTTCCAACGTCGCTCAGTTAAATCCCCACCCCGCTGAGTGTGACCAAAATCATCTCTTTTTTCCCCCCTACTCAGCAAGTGAAACAGGAAATTTCAAGGCCAAGCTAAGAGCCAAGAAGGCCCTGCTGGACAGTGACTGTCTTCTTTGGGTTGCCTTCCCGTGGTATTTGTGAAGAATGTTTTGTGTCGTAGGTCCAATATCACCGCCAGACCTCCAGCCACCATTAAATGCATACACACAGTCACATTGCAGTATGTCATAAACACTTGCTTATGGGGGACCAAAAGCAGTACTGAGTGTCCAAGAACCCACCTCCCAGAAGGTTACAAATGGGTAAGCCAGGGAAGGAAGGAGTGGGAATCACATCACAACTATGGTAGACTTGGTGAATGAGCAAGAGCCAATTTTGGTAATTGTTATAAAAAACCTCGGGTCCCACCTAGGCAACTTCTTTTCTGTTGGATGAGGATCACCAGACCATGTGACTTCTCCTGTTCCACCCCACCACCCCTGCCCCCAGATCTCTGGGTAGTCAGTGACGTCCTCCCAGACGACTGGCAGAAGAGACTAAAAGCAGAGCAACAGTCAGGAGGCCATTTATGGCTACAACCCAGGGCAGAGGTGATGAACTAAGCCACCTCAGTGAAGAGAATAGAGAGGACAGACTTACAGATGGGAAGGGGTGGACTTGGGACTTCACAGCTGGTTGACCGTGCGAAGGGGTTCCGGACTTGTGTGTTCCAATCATATGACTGACAAGGCAAGAGGGCAAGATGTTGGTGTTGATTTCTGTCTCCAAGAGGTTATATGGTAAGTTCCAATAGTAAGATTCTTTTTTTTTTTTTAAGATTTATTTATTTATTTGAGAAAGAGAGAGAGTGAGTGAGCATGTGGGGGGAGGGGCAGAGGGAGAGCGAGTGAGAGAATCCCAAGCCGACTCCACACTGAGCATTGAGCCCAATGTAGGGCTCAATCCCACGACACTGAGATAATGACCTGAGCTAAAACCAAGAGGCAGATGACTAACCAACTGAGCCACCCAGGTGTCCTTCCTATGGGAAGATTCTTAAAGATAATAAAGTAAATGGACCCTCCACTCAGAAGAGAGGCTGAGATGGAAATTTCGAGATGGGAATCATACAGACATCCGGGCTATGGATAGGATCTCGGGCACAATATGTGCCTTGTGAGGCACCACCATGCGATGGCATTCAGAAGTGAGGTTTGTTGGTAAATCTTCAACTGGAACGTTGTGTTGTTTTTTCTAGCTCTGAGCAGATATATTAAGAAGACTTTACTGTACTAAGATTACTACTAGGAAGAAATAAAACCCAAGGCTAAAGCCAATGTCTAAATATTTTCAGTCTCTATCTTGCTGACCAAAACATTGTCTCAAGGAATAACCTTGTGTGGTGTTACTACTTCACCATCTGTATGGGACATTTCTTATTTACCACTTTGGACCCCCTCAACCTCACCTGTCTTTTGTTTCAGCCTCCACTGGGGCACCCACTGACAGCTCCAGTCACTTCCACCTACACCTCAGGTCTCTTACCGCCCAAGCCAGCGCCTCTCTGTAGATGCAAAGCGGGATGCCTCAGGAACCCACTTGGTGCCCACAAATCTCCAACTGGAAGATGGGAGAGTTAACATCTTACAGGCAAACCCACAGAAGTTGGTGGAAAGTCCTTCCCCTTTCTTCCCCTGATGGGCAGTCTTGAGATGCATTTCACATGGCTCCTCAGGGGGTCCCAATGATCCAGGGACCAGTGACCCCTGCTGCAGGCAACTCAGTAACACAGCCTTCCTTCTTTCCTGGGAATCACACTCCCCAGTAAAATCCTCAATAAGCCTTCCATTCCTCCTCTGCCTTCTGCAGTCAGCCCCATTCTTCCCCTGCCTTCTACTCAGCCCTCTCACACAGAAGCAGGTCTTGGCCCAGAATGATGTCCTGGCACAGATCCTGTTTTCAGGGATCCCTTGATGAGCCCACACCTGGTCTCCTCTCTAGAAGGTACTGTCCGGGGACAAGAGCCTCTGTAACCCACTGCAGAGATCTGGGGTCCCTATCTGTGAAACCGCCAACTCCCATGTGTTCTGTTCCACCAGTCTGCGACCATCCTGTCCCCTGGATTCAGTGACTTCCAGACTTTTTTTTTTATCCTGACCCACAGAAAGAAAAATATTTTACATAGTGTTTAGGAAACTTTTTATCAATCTAATTATGAACACATTTCAGAGTGTATTTTTACAGTCTTGCTGTAAAGGCCTCTAGTGACCCATTCAAAGATTTATTTGTGGCAGGGACATTTTATGGAAAAAGAAAATGGTTATTCTTAGACTAACAACTAAAAGAAAAGGAATGTTTGGATAAAGGTCACTAGATTCCTGATACTCACTGACAGTTCAGTGGATAGGTGACCAGTATCCTTGAGCAAGTCTTAATCCCATTAAATTCAGAAAATCGTCAGTGTTTTATCAGGGATACTAGTTTCTTCCCAAAAAGAAGTTGTAGATTCCATCACTTTGGGATCCAGGACAAGTGTTTCTTTATTGTTAGTTACAACCCAGAAAACGTTTGCGTATCATTGAAACAGAAGTCTGAAGATAATGATTCTTGCCCTTACCAAGCTAAAAGAGTTTGAATTTTCCTATTTTCTATTTCCTAAAAAAAAAAAAATGTTTTTCTTCCTTTACAACACACTAGTGGTTCCCAATCTGCAGTAGGCAAAACGCTGCTGGGAACTATTCTGCTTGTGTGCCAAAGGGAAAAATAATGCAGGGACTCGCTTTACGAAGTTGCAATTTACTTACAAGAATGATGGCGTTTGAAATGGTCATTGTCCTTGAAGTGTGGAAGCCTTCATTTAAATGTTTGATGTTTCCTATTACTTGTCAAGGTCAAAATGTCTTCCAGGAGACTCATCTGAAATTATATAACAGAAGCCAATATTAAAAGATAAGAAAGTTCATAGCAGCGTTACGTATGATAGCCGAAAACTGAAATAGCCCAAATGTCCATCAACATTAGAATGGCTGGTACAGATAGAAGAATTGTGATTAACCAAGGAATGCTCCTCACCCATTTCAAAAACAAACAAAACTACTGGCACCCACAGCCAGGATGACTCTCATAATCATTGTGAAAACAAAGCAAGCTAGACATGAATGAGAACCCACTGTATGATTCTATTTATATGAAGTTACAGAATGGGCAAAAATAAATCGGTGGTGACAGAGTGGCAACCTCTGGTGGGGGGGAGGGGTATGGGCTCTGAAGCGGCATGATGAAACCTTCCAAGTGCTGGAAACATTGATTTTAATCTGGGTAGCAGTTCCATGGAGATAAACATATATAAAACTGTGTACTTTTGTATATTATACCCCCCCAAAAATTAAAAAACACAAGGAATATGCTCTAAATGCACTTTAAAGGCAACTTTTTAGGAGCGAGTATATGATCAGTTCCTAAGTTTCCTGAACAGCATCTCGTGCTTCATAACGCTACGTGCCTTTGCAGAATGCTTTGTCTGTGGTCCCCTCCTGTAAGTATGCGTGGCTTGTTACTGGCTCATTCCATCCTCACCTTAACTCTGCATGGTGCAGAGAGTCAGGCATTCTCATTCCGATTATATAAATAAACAAAATCAGGCTCAGAAAGATGAAAAGGCTTGTTCAAAATGACAAGACTCCTCATGACCGACCAGAACTACATCTGTCACCTGACTCCAAATCAAACAATCCTTCCACAACTATCAGCCACCTCTCCTTCACCCAAGAATGCAAGGAAGACCCTAGGAAGACCCTCACTGTCATCTCCCTCTGATTCTCCCTGGACTCTTACTTAAAGTGAGTAATGATTGCTGGGAGGCAATTATCTGGTAACTACTCTGAAAATGAGTAAAGGAAACCTCATTTAAAGTGGAGCCTGCAAGCCCTGAGGGGGGAGCTTTCATGCACTACCACTTGCCCAGAACCCAGCAGGAAGAAGCTTAGCTCGCATTTCTCAGCAGGAAGAAAGAAGAGTTTCTGCTGACCCAGCAACAACCCAGCCAATGAGAACTGCCATAACTCAGCCAATGAGAAGTCACCACAACCCCAAACTCTTGCTCTCCTCCAATGGACTTTCCTCCCAAACAGCCCCTCCCATCTCCTTTCCTCTATAAAGCAAGTCCCTCTCTTTTGTTCTCTGGACTTGCCTATGGGTTACCATACTTTGCCCAGCGTGATTTGCAAATTGCTCTGCTTTTCGTGAATAAATGCATTTTTCTGCCAAATTAACTGGCTATTTTATTTTTAAGGTTGACACTGTAAATAAAGCTACCACGGGTCACACACATATTCCATGCAAATAATATGTTTCCCATTGTCATGGTTGGTTTACTCCTCTCAACAAACTTATGGGTATATTTATCACCACTTTATAATGGAAGTAACTGAGATCTACAGAGACTGAGTAACTTGCCCAAGGTCATACAGCAGGTAAATGGGAGGCCTGGGATGATTCAAATCCAGGTCTGCTTGACTTCAAAATCTGAGTTTTGTTTTTGGGGGGAGGTTTTTTGTTTGTTTGTTTTTTGTTTTGGTTTTGGTTTGTTTGATTTTTTTTTTTTTAACAAATCGTTTTCCCCACGGGATAAAGAAGTTTTTTGTTTTTGTTTAAGATTTTATTTATTTATTTATTTATTTATTTATTTATTTGAGAGAGAGAACACAAGGGTGGGGCGTGGGCAGGGAGTGCAGAGAGAGAAGCAAACTCCCCACTGAGCAGGGAGCCTGACACAGGGCTTGATCCCAGGACCCTGGGATCATGACCTGAGCCGAAGGCAGATGCTTAACTGACTGAGCCACCCAGGCGCCCCCAAAGTCTGAGTTTAAACAGTAATGCTCCTGCCTCTATTAGGACACTCCTGGTTCCTCTACCAAGTTTTAACAGGAAGGAATTTTACTTAAATGCACACAACTGTGTCCCATCTCAAGCCTGTTTGTTGAGCTCCAGGTCTTCAGCCTGTGGACAAACTGTCACCTAGTAGATCTCTGGTGTTTGGACCCCAAGAAAAGAAATCCCTCTTGATGCACCGCAAAGATCTTGATGGGGTTGAAAGCAACAGAGACCTTGAGAAGGCAACGCTCTTGTCAGCATTTAAGTAAACCTGTTTATTTGTACACAATTAGGGAAAAATTATTCCGTGTTCCCATACAGGCAGTACTGCTAAAATGTTAAATGCAAATCTCACCTTCATAAAAGAATATTTATGTGTTAAAAATGGAGCCTACACTTTAGTACTGAGAGTTTTGAGGTGAGACTTTTCCATGTGCTGCTCAAATAACATCCACCTGGCTCCTGTAGGTCGTCCAAATCATGGCAGAAGCCTCCCCTCTGTGATTTGTTAGTGGGAAAGAGAGAAGCTCTGGACCTTCAGGAGCTGGCTTGACATGCACAGCTGGGCCCCGATGTTCTTCTGTTGGACATAAACAATTTCACAGAACACGGATACCAGACAAAGCCACTGTGTGACCAGGATGGAGCAAGACAAAACCAGGACCACCTCATAATCATGTCTGAACACAGACAAAAATAATAACATTGCTTAAACAAAAATGACCACCATCTTCCTGTCCCGGGTAATGTCAGTGACTGTTGCTTCCTTACCAGTCAAAGCTCCAGCCTCCTCTGTTCTTTTTGCCTTCTCCATGAGAATTATTAAGGTACCCAACCACAGAATTGTTCCCACTTAGTGACAGCATCCAATGCAAAGCAAAGCTACCCTTCATCAAACCCTCCCAAAAAAGCAATGAATGCAAGACCAAATGCTATAATTCTTTCTTATGCCCTCTTACTGAAACACCTCAAGATTCCCATGGTGTGTGTCCTCCCCACCACAATGAGTAACAAACCCAACCTGTTCAACCACAGGTGGGTTCCTGGTGGTCTTTGGCTAAAGAGCAATGTCATCACCTACCTGCCTTCCCTTTTCCGCCATTGCAAAGAATAATAAATTTAGAAAACAAGATGAAATTATATTTCAGTATAAGTTGATTAATCCTTCTTTAAAGATTGAGACTTCTCTATAACTACATTATAAATCAATGTCAAAGGGTGTCAATGAACCAGTGAGTGCTTTTACCTATGAACAAAAACCTTAATGAGGACCTATTGAAGCAGGTTCTCCTTCCAGCTTCTATGTTATGTAAAGCTCCACATAAGATAAAGGACAGAGGGGAATGATGAAGAGGGTTCACATCTGGAGGTCAGACCCCAAGGAGGGTCATGCAGAAAGCCTAACCCAACAAATGGGCAAAATGTAGGTCCCCCACTGTTCCAGGTGTGAACACAGCAGTGAGCCAGGTGGAAAATTTCTGCTCAATGGAGGCTTACATTCTCATGAAGGGTCAGATAATCAAGAAGCAAACAAATAAACAGGTTAATGTAGATAATGAAAGGAAAATGAGATTAGGGGATAATGAGAGAGGGGCTCCCTTACATTGGGTGGGCTCATAAAAGATCAGTTCTAAATAGCTGAAGAGTTATCAAAAGATGATGAACTGTATCTTTTCTTTATGATGCATAGATGCTGGCTGGATGCCACCAGACTTCTGGGAATTTCTATGAAAAATTCTAAATAACAACACTTTTTAAAACCATACCTTATCACATGACTAGTTGGAGCCGGTTGCCCAATGGGAGCTCAGCTGGTGCCATCAACCCAGGACCCAGTCTGACTGACCACAGTTTTAAATACATGTGTTATCCACCCCTCCTCAAAATGGGTATGGATGATGGCATGCTGCCCTGCCCTGTGACTACACAAATATTCAGCGTCTAGATAACACTTCATGGTACTACAGAATTGCTCATCCTGTGGGAAAAAACCCAACACTTAGGAACACAAATGATTTGGTCATGGTTATCTGGGATTGTACTTTTCCACAGATTTGCTCAGAATCACTTCATGTAGTTGTTCAGAATTCCAGTGTGGAAGGTCAGTGGCATGGCGGGGGGGAGGCGCGTAGGTGGAGCTGCCATCCCAAGGACAGTGACGATGGGTGGGTTTAACACGTATGCCCTACCACCCGGCAATTCCTTCACACTTACCGTGTAGACTCTTCACAAAAGGGGGTTGTTCAGCTTCCAAACATTAAGCAAGTGAAGTCCTAACCAGAGCAGGATTCAGAGCAAACCACCACTGAGAAGCGGTGATGGGGTCAGAAGAATCCATCGAGCAGCATCACACCGAGTTGCCTCACAAGGGCCCTGACTTTTGTAACTTTCTTACTCCTTTTATCGGCAGTGGCCACTGCAGCCCGAAGAAGCCCAGTGGCACCTGGTCACACTGATGATTACCTGGATAATGTCATCATTTGCCATGAGCAGGGGGAGGTGGGCTTCTGCAGGCACCCTGACCCCAGAGCGTTACCCACAGCCTGGCCACCACTTCTTCCAGCCACCTATGGACAGGCCCAGGGCTCCCAGTGTCTCTTCATTGACCAAAAAGGAATTCCAGAACCTCCAGATCTTGGCTCAGAACTTCATTCCAACATAATTTTCTCCCAGTCCACGTCAGGCCTCCTTTGGGCCAGGCTTTCTCCTCTCACTGAGCCCTGCACTGGCTCATGCTGTGCCTTAGTCCTTGCTGTTCTCCCCACCAAGGACGTCCCACCAGGTTGACATGACCAAACCCACCTGCCATGCTTCAAGGCCTAGTTCTCAGCCTTCCTTCCCCCCAAGCCTTTCCCCTACTATCCCAGCCGAGATGGATCCTGCCTTCTCTGAGCCCCCATGGCACCGGCTCTTGACCTCCATCTCTCACTTGTCACCACCTTCCTCTGTTAGGTAATTCAGCTCCAATTCCTATAGGCCTCCTCCAGAGCAAATAGTGCAGTTCCTAGGCATGGTGGAGTATTTAATAAGTACTTATTGAATAAGTAGAAGACTGCAAATTCATTGCATCTAATAAGACACATGACACTGGAATAATGTATCCATGTTCTCTCTTTACTGTTTCTTCCCTTCTTCATTTGTTCTGTTTCTTTATTTGTGGTTGTCTTCCTTCTAAACTAAAATAGCCTCTGTTCCCAAAGCTCTGCCTTTAAAGTCCACCTGTTCCAAGAAGTCTGTTTCCTTCTTCTCTCCACCTTAGTTCCATATAAAACAACAATCTTTGACAAAAACAGATAAAAATAGAAGGAATGAAAAAGCCACAGTTCAGGAGGAGGTGGGATGTTAGTAAGGGTATGTCAAGATGCCGTGAACTTTACTAAGAGTTGACAAGTGTGTTGGAGACCACGCTGCGATTCATATCAACTCTCCCCTGGTCTTTCCACCCCTAAATGTCAGGGCCCTTTCTGAGACCCCAAATCACGCTGCACGTTGCTATCTCGTCATTAGTTCAGGTGGCCGAGACTCAGGCTGCCTCCTCCCGTGACAGAGCAGCCTCCTCACCTACCCTCAGGGCTACTCTCCCCCAGGATCCTAAGATTCAGCCATCACCCTGCCACCTCCTCTTCCTCATCCTTTTTGCTGCCCAGGAAGCAAGCATAGATAGACAGCCTTTCTTTATAAAGTATTTTTACAGTGAGAAAACTAAGCAAACACAGAACATCCAGAGATGTTCCAACAGTTCTTACTGCCATGGTTCCTGATCTCTGGGACATGGCCTTCGACTTCTGAGCTTGAGCTTAGGGCTCACCTCTCCCCTCACCCTCCTCTCTCCCATGAGGGCCCACGCGCCCTTGCCTCCCCCACAGCCCCTGTTCCTAAGACAATAAAGTGGGATTAAAAAAAAAAAAAGACAATAAAGTGGAACAGCCATCACCCCCTCCACCAAGTGGGCAATCCTTTGTCCATTTCTACTTAAGGAAAAATAATTAGAAATGAATTCACAGTTGAGCTTGAATGGGGGTGCTGGTAGAATTCGAGTTGCTACTAGAAATAATCACTCAGCTGTTACACACCGGTTACAGGGAAGAGTGGGAATGCAGGGGAAGGGCAGAGGGAGAGAGAGAATCTTAAGCAGGCTGTACACCCAGGGCAGAGCCCGCTGAGGGGCTCCATCTCATGACCCTGAGATCATGACCTGAGCGGAAATCAAGAGTCAGACGCTTAACCAGCACCCCACCAGGAAGCCTTTTAACCTGGTAGAATTTCATGTCCCTGGAACCATTAGAGATGTCTGCCCAAAGCCAGGGAAGTAAATGAACCAGTTGTGCTGTCCTCCTACTTCTCAGCAGCACCTTTTATGTTGACAGTTTTCTCCTATTTCTTTGAATATCCATTCCAGCCAGCCCAACACGGTGTCTTCTCCATCGCTGACTTGTCATAACACACGTCAAAGCAGTTGGGACTATCCCAACAGAAACACCTTCAGGAAACCAAGAGCCACACAGTGATGGATTCACCCTGGCAGAGGGGCCAGGGGGTGGGCTGGCAGTCACTGAGGAAGCCGTTCTTGCCTGGATGGCTTCCCGGGGAATCAGGCAGAACGGCGCAAAAGAGGGGAGACTCTGCCCCCAGGAAGGGGAGGGTCTACCTAATCACTCAAACGTGGACTCAAGGTTCCACTACCCACCAGGCTGCAAGAACAGAGGAGCTCTGTACCCAGAGAATCAGTCTTCTCCCTTGTGAGCAAACATGTGGACACGGCTTTAGAGAAATCCGCGGTAGGAATGAGAAATTTGCAAAGGGGAGAGAGCTTCTGTAGCGCACCACAGTTAAGAGTTCATAGAGCCTTGGCTTGAATCCAGTTCCAGCCTTACTTGGCACCTCGTCCCTGTATGAAACCTCAGGAAGCTTCATTATCCCAGTTCATAAGTAAGAATAAAACAGCTCCCACCTGACAGCATTGTCATGAGGTTTTAAGGCCAGGAATCCATGTAAAATGCTTAGCCCAGTTGCCTGCGCAAAGCCCGGGCTACACAACTGTTGGCTGTTAGTATTGTCGTGATTGCTATGGTTATGATTTTGTCACGTATATGAGGTTCCCTGGAAGTTTCAGCCTTTGGGGGGTGGAAAGAAAAGGAGGTTTTGTCCTTGGACTAAGCTGGGAAGTAGCAGTGAACTAAGAGAAATCAGGGGTGCCCGGGTGGTGGTGTCGGTTAAGCATCCAATTCTTGGTTGCAGCTCAGGTCTTGATCTTAGGATCTTAGGATCCTGGGACCCAACCCCGCAGCAGCCTCTACATTTAGCCCAGAGTCTGCTGAAGGTTCTCTCTCCCTCTCCTTCTGCCCCTCCCCTGCACTTGCACACACACCCATGAGCTCTCTCGCTCGCTTGCTCTCTCTCAAATAAATAATTTTTTTAAAGATTTTATTTATTTGAGAGAGAGAGACTTAGAGAGAGAGAGCACGAGTGGGGGGGGCAGAGGGAGAGGAAGAGCAGGCTCCCCCTTGAGCACCTGACAGAGGCAGGGTGGAGGCCAGGCGAGGTAGGCTAAAAGGCTGAGGCTGGTGGGGGTGGGTGGGATGCAAGCCTGAGTCCTTGGAGGTAGGGCCCCAGGCAGGGCTCGATCCCAGGACCCCTGGATCATGACCTGAGCCAAAGGCAGACACTTAACCTACTGAGCCACCCAGGTGCCCCAATAAATACATATTTTTAAGAAAAAAAATCAAAGTGGCCCTACATGCTCGTATATAGGCCCCTGGTATCTCAGTCCCCACATTCCACGGCTGGACTTCGTGGGACTAATTATGTCACCGTGTGATGAGAGGAAGACCTGACCTGGACAATAGCCCCAAACCTTTAAAGAATTTTCTCAGCCTTTTCTTCTCAAGGCGCTAATTCTCAAGTTTTAAAAAAAATAACACAATTGTAAACAAGCACCACGTTAAAAAGCCTTGCATGAGACTAGACCTCAGAGTCTCAATAAATAACCTAACTTTACACTTACCCCTCCGAGATGCTAGCAAGCCCTGGTTGGAGTAGCTGTCTCCCTTCCAGGGTAAGCAATAAACCCAGCTTTGTCTTATAAGAAAAATAAAACAGGCTTAACACACACACACACACACACACACACACACACACAAACACAACAGTTGGGTGTGCATTAATTCTAGGGCGTCGCTGTTTCCCCGACTGAAGAGAGTCGGGGTGTCATGACCTCCTGAAACGCCCCTCTTTGGGGCCTTGTAGAAAATATTTCCACATTCCACATCATTTTTGACAGTTTAACTATGAAATGTGTGGGCAGATTGAAATGGAGCCCCAAAACTGGTTGACTTCCAAAGAAAATTACCATAAATTGGATACCTGAATATAGCTATTCATCCGTGGGCCTTGGGATATGAATGGATCATTAATTAGGGCCAGAAAAAAAAAATGGCACTGTCTCAGACAGGATGGCAAAAAGGAAAGACTTTCCCTAACCAGCAGGAGTTCCTTGCAGGCAGGGACCATGGCTGGTGCCCGACCCCGCTCCAGGCACATGGAAGATGATCCACAAATGGGGAATGAATGAAAACAAGATGGGTGTGCAAAAGATTTGGGTTTGAGCCCCTGCTCTACCTTTTCCAGGCAGCGCAATCCTAGAAAAATCCTTCCAAATTCCAAATTTTCACCTCTCTAACACAGAAACGAAAAGCAACACACATCTCTTAAAAATCATTACGAGAATTACATAGGCTAATTCAGATGAAATTTTTTGACAAGCCACCAAAAAAGTTTGTGGACGAAAGGGAGAAAGGGAACTAACATTCCCTTAATGCCTGTTATTTGCCAAGCTTACTGACAAAGACGTTTCGTGTAGGTTACGTTGTGTAGTAGAACACAACGTGAATGACTACTACGTATTCATTAGTAAGAATGTCTTGATTGACTTATTTTCTGAGTGGATTCAGTTCTTTCCCCCAAATTCATCATCCCTTTGCTGGTGAAGCGGCCTCAGCTCCTCGACTGGACTGCTCAAAACCTGCCCGTGGCTCCCATTACATGGCATAAGCCGCATCTGACAGTGGGGGTGCTAGGAGCTGGGGGCCTCGCAGCCGAATGTTGGGAGGCCAGGGATAATGTGGGTAACTCAATTCAGGGGAATTGTATCATGGTTTCTCATAACATGCAGGGGGCCCTTGGCTTCTGATGGCCTCTTTGAGATCTAAATTTGTCTCGGCAGGTGTAATGAAGAGGTCAAAGTAGCTGTGAACAAACAGCGCAATAATGAACCTGGAAAAAGATAACCCAGCTTACCTTTTAAGTTCAAACAGAACTTTTATAAAGATCTGTTTGTCTTCCTCCTCATCTCACCTGCTTTTCAACCACACCCACATTCCCCTTCTAGAAGGTGGTGAAAGGATGTGCTGGCAAGTAAGATTCCTAGACTTATTCAAGAAAGGATAACCGCCCCCCACCTACCAGCAACGCTGTAAGAACTAAACGAGGCAATAGATTTAGATAAAAAGAATAACTCCCATGTACAAAGCTCTTGCCATGTGCCAAGCACTGTGTGAGCTGCTTTATGTGTGGCAAGGGAACCTCCATGAAATAGCTATTATCCCCATTCTACAAATAAGGAAACAGAGGTTCAAAGAAGATCAATCATTTGTCCAAGGTCAGAAAGGCGTATTAAGTAACAGACCTAGATATGAAATCAGATCTGACTCTCCAATCTGTTCTTAACCAATACCCCCACTTCCGCGGCCTACCCAGAGCCTCTTGCACTTACAACCACTCAGTAAACGTTACGTCTGCTCTCTCCCCTTGGAAATGCCAGCAAGGGAAAGCTTAATCAATTTCCCTCATGAAAACTTGCCAATCAATTTGAACGTGTGTGTGTGTGTGCGTGTGTGTGTATGAATATGTGTGTGTGCATGTGTGTGTGTGTAATCACTATTGATCTCTCTGATCACTGATGTACTTGGAAATCCTTTTTCTCACAAAGGTACAAACTAGACAGGGTTTGGCAGTCACTCAGATTCCAATCACTTTCTTGGGTATAGAAGAGTACATAATGGTTTACAGTACCTGAGAGACCCGTCTGAATTCCGGCGCTACCTCCTCCTGGCTACATCAGTAGAGTTTCCAACCACAAACAAGAAAAACCATCTCTCGCAGAAAGAGCCTGTTGAAAGGGAGTCCCTCGGGACTGATGGGAGGGCTGGAAATCCAGGCTTGCCAACCGCAGAGACCAGACCGGGCAAGGCCCAGCCAGGATCCCCCACAGAATATTCTGCTTAGGAAGCCACACTTTCCCCACTGGGCATTCACCCCACGCTGCTGCTGTGAGTAATCCCTGACTCTCCTTGCACTCAGGGGCCTCTCCTTCCAAGTCAGAATCCCAGGCAGAAGCATTAGTCAGCTGACTCCGGCCACAAGCCTGCCTCCTCGCTGCCAGAGAACAGGAAGAGAGAATACTGTCCTCACTGTCTCCACTCTTCCCACTATGGAGCTGGATAGGTCGCCGGTGTCCCATAAACGTTAACTCCCTTCCCACCTCTCCCCTCCCGGGCCCTACCAGACCCCTGCAAACAGCCCAGCCACCGGCCAGCCTCTGGGAAGAACAGGCTGGTCGACAGAGAGCCAGCCCCTCTTGACACACACCCCCTCTTTGCTAGAGTGGCCGCAGGATGCAAGATCCGCATGGTCTCTGAACAGTTTTAAACCACTGGTCACAAAGGATGTTATTAGCATTCTGCTAGAAGTTTAATAACAGAGAGGGAGCAAATCAGTGCAGGAAGCCTCCTGAGAATTTCTTTCAGAAGTAACCAGGAATGCAGACAGAACATAACATTTGACATCGAGCAATGCGAGTTCAAACCCACCATCTCTGACTATCTAGCGTATTCTTTGACTTTTCAGTTCACGTTTCGGTGGAGTGAATGGAGACATGGAGTAAATAATTTTCCGGACCGACTTACAAGACAAGGGCCAAGTGGGTGCCACGGAAGGAGCTGCCCAGACAGGAGTTTGGCTTTGCAAGGGCGGAAATAGGATTGTGTAAGGGAAGGGCAGAGAGGTGGAAGGCACCGAAGCTTCTCTGCTCAGGCCAAAGGCAGATCTGATATTGGATTCCGCAGGCACGTGCCCCGGCATGCCTACATGCACAGGCCCCTCCCTCCCCATAACAGTGCTGCGCAGAATCCTGCCTCCTTACAACGAGGCTCACTCTCTCCACAGAGCTTCCAAGGGCTGGTCCTGATGCATAAGCTTTAAAAAAAAAAAAAAAGTATCCTTTTGTTATTTCTTTTCCTTTCACTCTGGATATATCATACTGGGCCTCACTGTGTAATAGTTAATGTGGCAAACACGCTATAAGAGAGATTGCACTTAATCGCAAATGACCACTTACATATTCTCACCCATTCTCAGATAAATAGAGGGATCACCTTGAAAGAAGAATGAGCTTCTGCCCCCCACCCCATCCTGGAATGAATTAACCATGTTTACAGAAGAAAAACTCACAGCACCAAGGTTTGCATCTTTCTGAAGCTGGAAAGTAGTTTGATAAAAATGAATGGCAGCTCAAATTTGAAATGGAGAAACAGCTTAGTTATTCCTAAGCATGTATTGCACTGGAGTAAAATAATATTCTTCCCCTTTTAAGATACCTCGGGCCACCTTTTCTCTCAGAAGCCCAACTTTTAAATTAAAAAATAATCATAATTTGTATGCCCATCCACATTCTGAATCCCAAGATGCAACGTTCATATTTGCACTTTGTCCTGTGTTGTCTACTGGAATCAAATAACTTGGCAGCTGCATGTCAGAAAGGAAATAGAAAACAAAGGATCCGCAATGTTTACTGGGTGTCCATTGCCACTCAAGTGCGTTTTTAAAAACACAATTTTCAACAATATGGATCGTTTCAAAACCCAGACTTTAAGAATAAACAATGACCTTTCTCTGACAAGATGATATGTAGAGACATGCAGAAAAAAATCACTCACTGGACAATAATTTTATAAATCATCTTCAGAGAAGCTCTGCTATAAAATTTTGCCTTAGGGCAACCCTCTGGGGTCCCCTCCCTCTTCGGGAGCTTTGTACTATCACTTTACTATCGCTCAATAAACTTTGCTTGCTGTCCTCCAGAAAAAACAAAAACAAACAAACAAACAAACAAAAACCTTTGCTTTATACATAGTATCAGAGACTTTGAGAGCCGAATGAAGCCTCACCTCACATCCAGATGAGCAAATTGACTTATAGCAGCCAAACGAAACCCATGTTTGGCTCCCTGTGGCTCGAAAGGCCAACACTCAAGAGATGAGTTCTGATTGGGAAGGAATATGAGCTTTTTAGAGGAGGCCAGCACCTGGGGAGAAGGCAGACTTTTTCCAAAGACCAACTCCAAGGTTTCCCTCTGGCCCAGAGACTTAAAGGGGCTTAATCAGTTAAGGGAGTGCAGCGGTCTCTGACATTTCTTGATTACATGCAAATGATGACGTCAGCTACAGAGTTACCTCCGTGCTCGGAGGAAGTTCTAGAGCCTTGGTACCGGAAGAGGGGTGGGGGGATAGCGTTATGCAAGAAGGTCTGGTTCCTTGGTACCCAGGGGTTGTGCAAGAGTCCTTTGTTCTTTCTGCAAAGGAGGGCAAGGTCTACAGATATGCAAAGGAGGCTCAGTAAAGTCATTTGTGTCAACTTAAAAAAGAAAAACATTTTGCGAACAGATTGCTGGGCTAATCAGAAAGCTAAGGGGGCTTCAAACACACTTGGGGCCTCTGGCCTGGGGACATTCTGGTCCCTTATTCCCCAAGGCCAATGGTCTGCAAATCTCAAAGAAAGTAAATTAGTTCTGTTACCCATCAAGAGCCTTCAGTCAGCAAGCAAGGAGTGTGTTACCTTGAAGCAAGTTCACCCTTCAGACCAGCCAGACTGCTGTCACACGAGTCCCCTAGCAATAGTGACCCAGGGAGAAAAGGGACCCACCCACCGCTGACACTGGTGTCCTTCCACTGTCCCACCTGTATACAGCAAGAATTAATTTATTACCACCTAACTTGCTACATGGATGGGGAGACACATCAAAGGCACCGTACCAGGCCAGATGAAGCTTACCTAATAAGGAGAGACAGGTCAGAAAACATTTGGCTGGGACAGAGTCATTTCTGGTGGTGCCAGATTTTAGTCTAATTTGTAGTGGAGCAAGAAAGATGCATGCATTCATCTTCTCTCTCAACTCTGTCAGACCACTAGCTTTTCATTGTCAGATGTACCCATTTATTGAATGTTCTGGCCAACCCTAATTTGTGTTTATAAGTATTTCAACAATCAAGATCTTAAACTTGTTTTGAACCTAAAATTGTTAATATTATTATAACCTCAACTTACAAACAGGTTGCATTCAGTTCATTTGCCCACCATTTTTATTTTTATTTTTTTAAGATTTTTATTTTTAAGTAATCTCTGCACCCAACGTGGGGCTTGAACTCACAAACCTGAGATCAAGAGTCACATGGTCTACCGACTGAGCTAGTAGGAGCCTCAGCCCGTCATTTTTAGAACCCGGAACTTGCCTTGTATCAGAAACCATTCTACAAGTTGGAACTGGAGTCCCAGCTGCACTAAAGCTGCCCCACCAGCTCACTGAGCACATAGGGCCCTGGAATAGGATGCCCTCTCTTTCCCACGCCTTCATTCCTGTGGAGAACAATACTATTCCCTTCCTTTCCCTCTGTCAGCCCTCACTTAAAAAAAATTTTTTTAGGGATCCTGGGTGTCTCGGTCGTTAAGTGTCTGCCTTCGGCTCAGGTCATGATCCCGGGGTCCTGGGATCGAGCCCCACATCGGGCTCCCTGATCAGCCGGATGTCTGCTTCTCCCTCTCCCACTCCCCCTGCTTGTGTTCCCTCTCTCGCTCTGTCTCTTCTCTGTCAAATAAATAAATAAAATCTTTAAAAAAAAATTTTTTTTTTAAGATTTTTTATTTATTTATTCATGAGAGACAGAGAGAGAGAGAGAGGCAGAGGGAGAAGCAGGCTCCCAAGGAGCAGGGAGCCCGATGTGGGACCTGATCCCAGGACCCTGGGATCATGACCTGAGCCGAAGGCAGACGCTTAACCATCTGAGCCACCCAGGCGCCCTAAAAAAATTTTTTTTAATTAAAAAAAGACAGAAAACAGATATGAAATTCCAACTGTCTAATCAAAGCAAGAGCCAGTTCTACAATGATCATGCACCAATTTTTTTCATTTGGATTCCTCCTGCTGCTGGGTGAGAACCTCCCCCAAACTCTCCTTCTGCTCAGACGAATGGGCAGTGGACCTTGTGCATTAGAAATTGAAGAAAATTTTGTATTACAAATCTAGCAGACAAAGAAGGTTCCTGAAAATTCCACCACTTTTCTCCTCACTCCAGGATATTTAGTTCCATAGCTTATATTCGCTGCAGTGTATGCCGGTATAAACCAGCATATGCAGGCTTCAGAGTCAGGCCAAACGTGAGCTTAACTCCCTGCCCTACCACTGTCTAATGTGCTACGTATGGACGATATTGAACACTTGGAAGCACACAGGGCTGCCATTTGGTGTTTCCTACGGTTTGGTGCCAATCTCCCTTCGAAATTCACCTTCCATCACTTTGCTACAGGAGCTGTTACAAGCTCTTCCCCAAACATGCTCCGTTTCTGGTATCATTTCTTTACTTTGGCAGGAATCCCTGCCCCATCATGTTGACTTGTCGTCCAGTTCCCACTCCAACTCTACCTTCCCCTAATCCTTATCTGATTTCTCCAGGCTCTCATGTTCCGATTGCATTCTAGTTGTTTATGTTATTCATGTTATTATTATTATTATTTTTTTTTTACTAAATATCAGTTCCTTGAAGACAGAGGCTATGGCTCACATACCTTGTTCTTTCCGTAGTGGCTCGCACATGGTCTTTAATGCCATGGGTGTTCGCTAAATAGCTGTTGAATTGAATTGAATCATGAATTAAAGACTCCTAATTTACACTGCAACTGGTAAATGCCCTTCACCAGTATGTTCATTCCAATTAGAAAGTAGAGGAAGACCTTTTAAAAAGTACTCACCAGGGGTGCCTAGGTGGCTCAGTCAGTTAAGTGACTGCCTTCAGCTCAGGTCATGATCCCAGGGCCCTGGGATTGAGCCCTGCATCAGGCTTCCTGCTCATCGGGGAGTCTGCTTCTCCCTCTGCCTCTGCCCCTTCCCCCCACTCGTGCGTGCTCTCTCTCTCTCAAATAAATAAAATCTTAAATAAATAAATAAATAGTATTCACCAAAGTACTAGACATTTTTCAAAGATTTCTTTCAAGTCTTAATTCTTCATGGTCTCACGGGGTGAAGAAAAGGAGTGTCAGCTCTCTTTCATAGGAGGATGGAGCAAGAATGAAGGAAAGGCAAGCTCTGCTATCCCACCCTGACTGGGACCCCCTGCTCACCAAGCCCTATTCTCATTACAGATTGGTTTCCCGAGTATGTTGAAAGGAACCATCACAAATACTTTCTGCGCCTAGGAGTACCTTGAAAACACTTCATCTGCCTATTCTTCATCCTGTCATCAAAAGCACTTGTAAGCATGGGGGATTTTCCCTCTGCTAACTAGGAGGGTCATTCACTGAATCATGTGTGATTGTTTTTATAAAATTACCCATTCACTTCTCCTGGCAAACCCCTCTGATTTGTCAAAACTTACCTCAGATGCCCACCTCTGTAAGGCTTTCCATGACTCCTCATTCATTCAACAAACATTCACTAAGCACCTGTGATATGCTAATCACTGCTTGGTGCTGGAAATACAGTGCTGAGCAGGATGGACTTGGTTCTTACTTTGTGGATTTCATATCTAGTACAACGTGACATAGAGGCTTATAACAGTGAGATTCAACCTTGTAGGAAATCAGAGTGGGCTTCTTTGAGGAAACAGTGTTTTCTACTCTCTCTGTATTGCGCTTGCCTATTATAGCAGTAATCACAGAGTTTGGGGACTAAGGACCCAATCGAACTGTGCGTCAAAGATAGGGCCGCGTATCAATAACATGCTAACCATGGAGCCTGGCACATGGCAGGGCCCAATATGTGAAATGAGTGACCCAGCCCTGGCCCCTACCCTGCGTCACAAGTAGACAATGGTCACCGGGGAAAGATAAACATCAGCACATCATATCCCAACCACATCAAAGAGATGTCATGGGGGAGCTTTTGGGGGGACACTTAGAAATGGCTCTGTGTGACCTTCCAGCAGGCCAAGGGGAAATCGCATCCCAGTTACTTAGCTGTTAGGTCATCAGTCTCTGGTCCTGACAGAGACACAGCCATATGACAGTGCCTTCAATTTGAATGGTCCACCTTTGAGATTAGAAGGAACCCACACCTCAAAAACATTAAAAAGCCCAGCATGTCCCTCTCCCACTCATTGCCAGCAGCTAAGGTCTCAGATGCAGAGCTGTGTTGTTCTCTCCCCGGCGTGACTGTAGGGGCTGAGAAGTCAAGTTACTGCCCTAACTGACCTTGCAAACTAAGGGTGTTTCTTGGCCTTTCTAGAAGCAGTCACCTTCCCATCCCAGTTATTTTATCCACACAAGGAGAGGACTCTTGGGGGCCATCAAAATCTTCTCTGAGACCAGCACCATCTCCAGAGAATTTGCTGTCTTTCTAAAGAGCACACAGAATTAATTAGTACAAAATTACTTATGGAGGGCTGAAAACAATTGCCAACAGATGAGCTGCTTTGCACTGGCTTGTTCGTCCTCAAACTGTGTGTTCTTCACGAGACACTGCTCCATCAAGGAACTTTCCAGCATCAGGCTCAGCAACGACTTCGAACAGATTGACTGGGCTGGAGCCAGCAGGATCTGGACAAATTCCCTTTTCTAGATATTGTCTCAGTGATGTTTGAACTCCTACCAGCTGGGATGGCACCAAAACTGTTGAGAGCTGAAAAGAGGGAGACCTGATAAGAAGTTCTAGAGAATCATAAACCAGAATGAATTTCTCGTTTAGGGACCTACTCTTTAAAAATGTTTATTTATTGCTCATGCAGCCATTTACCCACTTATTCATGGATTTTACAACAGTCCCCATGCCCAACTGCGCGAAGTGACAGCGACACGGGATCATACACGCACAGCTCTCAATCCATCTCAGGAGACAGAGGCACAAACACTGGGGAGAAAAATGAGGAAACCGTGTGTGCCACCCGGCAGGAGCACGGAGGAGAGGTTGCTCGGAGAGGTGACACGGAGCTGGGTGGGAAATGGGGGACAGGCGTTCGCCCGCCAAGAATGGGGGGGAGGCAGGCTGCTAGAAGGACCCATGAGTAGAACACATAACTTCTGTAATCTTCAATGTCTTTAGGTATCAAGTGAGGGAAGGCACACCCCTAACGTAATGGCACCCGTGAGGGGATCCGAGAGCACAATGCCTGACAATCACACAGCACTCCCAGGGCTCCCGCTCCACAGGATCCTGCTTCCCAACAGTGCAGGGTGGATTGATGGAGATTCCTCTTTGCTCTTCCCCATTCCTGTTGGTGGCCTGGGTGTGTGTTTCTAGCATTCGTGGCTCAGCATTAGCCAGCAGCCAAGGAATAAAACAAAGCTTAGCAGTGGAAGCAAACCGATGAATCACAAGTCATATACCATGCAGACAAAGCAGCAGTCTTTTTTTGTTTTTAAAGATTTTATTTATTTATTTATTTGAGAGAGAGAGAGAACACGAGCAGGGGGAGGGGCAGAGGGAGAAGCAGACTCCCTGCTGAGCAGGGAGCCCGACGCAGAGCTCGATCCCAGGACCCTGAGATCATGACCTGAGCTGAAGGCAGATGCTGAGCCATCCAGGTGCCCCACAAAGCAGCAGTCTTGAAATTAGAATTGTTCGTGGTAAGCCCACATCCATCCCTTAACAGAGTGCCTTCAAGTGCTGGATTCTAGTGTTTGGCCTCCACCTGTCTCTGTTTGTTTAATTGTGGTAAAGTACACATAAAATTTGCCATCTTAATTTTCAAGTATACAGTTCAGTGGTATTAAAAACCTTCATGTTACTGTGCAATCATCACCACCATCCATCCTAACTCTTTGTCTCCTAAAACTGAAATTCTATACTTATTGAATAATAGCTCCCCATTCTCTTCCCCTCCAGCTCCTGGCAACTGCGATTATACTTTCTGTCTTTATGATTCTGACTACTCTAAGCTTCCTCACGGAAGTGGAATTATATAATATTCTCTGTGTCTGTGTGTGTGTGTGATTGTGTGTGACTGGTTTATTTCACTTAGCATAATGTCCTCAAGATTCATGCATTTCCTTCTTTTGTAAGGCTGAATAATATTCCAGTGTGTGTGTGCATACATTTTGTTTATCTTTTCATCCATCAATGGACGTAAGTTGCTTCCATGGTTGAGTTATTGTGAATAATGCTGCTATGAACATGGTATATATATATCTCTTTGAGACGCTGCTTTCAGTTCTTGTGGGTATATATTCAGAAGTGGAGTTGACAGATCATATGATAACTCTATTTTTAAGTTTTTGAGGAACTACCATACTGGTTTCTGCAGCAGATATACCATTTTTACATTCATACCAACAGTGCACAAGGGTTGAATTTCTCCACACTCTCGCCAACACTTGATTTCGGTTCTTTTGTTTTCTTCTTTTAATATTTTCTTTTTAAGTAATCTCTACACCCAGCATGGGGCTCAAACTCTCACCCTGAGATCAAGAATCTCATGCTCTTACACAAACGATGAATCATGGAACACTACATCAAAAACTAATGATATGATGTATGGTGATTAACATAACAATTAAAAATTAAAAAAAAAAAAAGAATCTCATGCTCTTCCAACTAAGCCAGCCAGGCACCCCTTTTCTGTTCTTTTGATAATAACCATTCTAATGGTTGTGAGGTAGGAGCTCATCATAGTTTTGACTTGTGATGTTGAACATCTTTTCACGTGCTTCCTGGCCATTTGTGTATCTTGTTTGGAGAAATGTCTATTAAAATCCTTTGCCCATTTTTAAATTGGGTTGTTTGTCCTTCTATTGTTGAATTTTAGGAGTTTTCTATGTATTCTGGATTTTAATTATCATTTATATAATATGCAAATATTTTCTCCCATTCTGTGGGTTGCCTTTTTACTCTTTTGATATTGTCTTTTGGTGCACAAAATTTTTTAATTTTTATGAAGTCCAATTTGCCTATTTTTTCTTTCATTACCTATGCCTTTGGTGTCATATCGAAAAAATCATTGCAAATCCAATGTCAAGAAGTATTTGTCCTATGTTTTCTTCCCAGAGTTCTGTTGTTTTAGGTCTGACATTGGGTTAATTTTTGTGTATGGTGTGAGGTAAGGGTCCAGCTTCATTCTTTTGCATATGGATACCCAGTTTTCTCAGCACCCTTTGTTGAAAAGCAGACTGTGTCTCTTTTTACAGCACTTTAAACATCACATCTGTTACCCGGTTTGATCTAACAATCATGCCAGGCAAATACAATGGGTATTCTGATTTCTTTATTTTTAAGTGCATGTCTTTATTGCTGAGGGACTGAGAAATTAAATCCCTTGTCCAAGTCACACAGTTGGTTAGTGGCAGAGCAGGGACTAAAATTACCAACAGCACAATGTTCTTCATTCCCACTATATCAGTTTTTCTGAACTTTTTAATTGGCTATTGCTGGGGTTGGGAGTGGGAGGTTAAATCAAGAAGGAAGGCATATAAAGCCCAAACCACATTCATAAATTAGAAGTTTTCTCTTTGTGCTTTAGTTTCCTTGGATGTCAAATGAGATTGTTAAGCAAGAATTCCAAATGTTTCCCCTAAAGTATCACTAATGGCAGAAAAACATGAACAAGCATTTGCTTTATATCTAAGGACCAAGAAACCCAGCCCAAAGCAGGCCTCTGCAAGATAGAAGCTTCTTTGAAATTCCATGTTTTCACTGAAAAAAAAAAATCATGTGCAGGTCTGCATTTTGCTCCATAATATACGTGGATTTGTTTTTAATATTAGGAAGCTTATCCCATACAAATTTCTGGCTAAAATAGATTCTCCAGGATGATACATGGCCTTTTCCTGTGTTGTGGTTTTTGTTGTTGTTGTTGTTGTTGTTGTTGCTTTTGGTATTCCTTGTCACTCAGCAGTGTACTAACAGGTGCACACACCCCAGTGTGAGATGCAAGCAATTATAAATCTCCATCCCCACATTTTATCATCCTACCCTTGGGCTTCAAATAAAAAGTGTGAAATCACACTCAAGTTTGATAATGAGTACTGAGGACTGAACAAATAAAAGTAATGATTTTTACAAAGAAACACAGTGACAATAATACAATAATAGTAGGGGACTTTAACACCCCCCTCACTGAAATGGACAGATCATCTAAGCAAAAGATCAACAAGGAAATAAAGGCTTTAAATGACACACTGGACCAGATGGACTTCACAGATATATTCAGAACATTCCATCCCAAAGCAACAGAATGCACATTCTTCTCCAGTGCACATGGAACATTCTCCAGAATAGATCACATCCTCGGTCACAAATTAGGTCTCATCTGGTACCAAAAGATTGGTATCATTCCCTGCATATTTTCAGACCACAGTGCTTTGAAACTAGAACTCAATCACAAGAGGAAAGTTGGAAAGAACTCAAATACATGGAGGCTAAAGAGCATCCTACTAAAGAATGAATGGGTCAACCAGGAAATTAAAGAAGAATTTTAAAAATTCATGGAAACAAATCAAAATGAAAACACAATTGTTCAAAATCTTTGGGATGCAGCAAAGGTGGTCCTAAGAGGAAAGTATATAGCAATACAAGCCTTTCTCAAGAAACAAGAAAGTTCTCAAATATACAAACTAACCCTACGCCTGAAGGAGCTGGAGAAAGAAGAACAAATAAAGCCTAAACCCAGCAGGAGAAGAGAAATAATAAAAATTAGAGCAGAAATCAATGAAATAGAAACCAAAAGAATAGTAGAACAGATCAATGAAACTAGGAGCTGGTTCTTTGAAAGAATTAATAAGGTTGATAAACCCCTGGTCAGACTTATCAGAAAGAAAAGAGAAAGGACCCAAATAAATAAAATCATGAATGAAAGAGGAGGGATCACAACCAACACCAAAGAAATACAAACAATTATAAGAACATATTATGAGCAACTATATGCCAGCAAATTAGACAATCTGGAAGAAATGGATGCATTCCTAGAATGTATAAACTACCAAAACTGAACCAGGAAGAAATAAAAAACCTGAACAAACCCATAACCAGTAAGGACATTGAAGCAGTCATCAAAAATCTCCCAACAAACAAGAGCCCAGGGCCAGATGGCTTCCCAGGGGAATTCTACCAAACATTTAAAGAAGAATTAATACCTATTCTTTTGAAACTGTTCCAAAAAAAGAAATGGAAGGAAAACTTCCAAACTCATTTTATGAGGCCAGCTTTACCTTGATCCCAAAACCAGACAAAGACCCCATCAAAAAGAAGAATTACAGACCAATATCCCTGATGAACATGGGTGCAAAAATTCTCACCAAAATACTGGCCAATAGGATCCAACAGTACAGTAAAAGGATTATTCACCACAACAAAGTGAGAGTTATGCCTGGACAGCAAGGTTGGTTCAACATCCTCAAATCAATCAATGTGATACAATATATTAATAAAAGAAAGAACAAGAACCATATGATCCTCTCAATAGATGCAGAAAACGCATCTGAAAAAGTACAGCATCCTTTCTTGATTAAAACTCTTCATAGCATAGGGATAGAGGGACTATACCTCAATATCATAAAAGCCATATACAAAAAGCCCACAGCAAATATCATTCTCAATGGGGAAAAACTGAGAGCTTTTCCCCTAAGGTCAGGAACACGGCAGGGATGTCCACTATCACCACTGCTATTCAACATAGTACTAGAAGTCCTAGCCTCAGCAGTCAGACAACAAAAAGAAATAAAAGGCATCTGAATCAGCAGAGAAGAAGTCAAACTCTCACTCTTTACAGATGATATGATACTTTATGTGGAAAACCCAAAAGACTCCACCCCAAAACTGCTAGAACTCATACAAGAATTCAGTAAAGTGGCAGGATATAAAATCAATGCACATGGGCACCTGGGTGGCTCAGTCGTTAAGCATCTGCCTTCAGCTCAGGTCATGATCCCAGGGTCCTGCTCAGCGGGAAGCCTGCTTCTCCCACTTCCACTCCCCCTGCTCGTGTTTCCTCTCTCGCTGTGTCTCTCTCTGTCAAATAAATAAATAAAATCTTTCAAAAAATAAAAATAAAATCAATGCACAGAAATCAGTGTCATTTCTATACACCAACAAGACAGAAGAAAGAGAAATTAAGGAGTCGATCCAATTTACAATTGCAACCAAAACCATAAGATACCTAGGAATAAATCTAACCAAAGAGGCAAAGAATCTGTACTCAGAAAACTATAAAATACTCATGAAAGAAACTGAGGAAGACACAAAGAAATGGAAAAATGTTCCATGCTCATGGATTGGAAGAACAAATATTGTGAAAATGTCTATGCTACCTAGAGCAATCTACACATTTATGCAATCCCTATCAAAATACCATCAACTTTTTCCAAAGAAATGGAACAAATAATCTTAAAATTTGTATGGAACCAGAAAAGACCCCGAATAGCCAGAGGAATGTTGAAAAAGAAAAGCAAAGCTGGTGGCATCACAATTCCAGACTTCAAGCTCTATTACAAAGCTGTCATCATCAAGACAGTATGGTACTGGCGCAAAAACAGACACATAGATCAATGGAACAGAATAGAGAGCCCAGAAATGGACCCTCAACTCTATGGTCAACTAATCTTTGACAAAGCAGGAAAGAATGTCCAGTGGAAAAAAGACAGTCTCTTCAACAAATGGTGTTGGGAAGATTGGACAGCCATATGCAGAAGAATGAAACTGGACCGTTTCATTACACCACACACAAAAATAGACTCAAAATAGATGAAAGACCTAAATGTGAGACAGGAATCCATCAAAATCCTTGAGGAGAACACAGGCGGCAACCTCTTTGACCTCAGCCGCAGCAACTTCTTCCTAGAAACATTGCCAAAGGCAAGGGAAGCAAGGGCAAAAATGAACATTGGTACTTCATCAAGATAAGAAGCCTTTGCACAGCAAAGGAAACAGTCAACAAAACCAAAAGGCAACCGACAGAATGGGAGAAGATATTTGCAAATGACATATCAGATAAAGGGCTAGTATCCAAAATCTATAAAGGACTTATTAAACTCACCACCCAAAGAACAAATAATCCAATCAAGAAATGGGCAGAAGACATGAACAGACATTTCTTCAAAGAAGACATCCAAATGGCCAACAGACACATGAAAAAGTGCTCAGCATCACTTGGCATCAGGAAAATACAAATCAAAACCACACTGAGATATCACCTCACACCAGAGTCAGAACGGCTAAAATTAACAAGTCAGGAAACGACAGATGCTGGCAAGGATGCAGAGAAAGGGAAACCCTTCTACACTGTTGGTGGGAATGCAAGCTGGTGCAGCCACTCTGGAAAACAGTATGGAGGTTCCTCAAAAAGTTGAAAATAGAGCTACCCTATGACCCAGCAATTGCACTACTGGGGATTTACCCCAAAGATAAAAATGGAGTGATCCAAAGGGGCATGTGCACCCCAATGTCTATAGCAGCAATGTCCACAATAGCCAAACTATGGAAAGAGCCCAGATGTCCATCAACAGATGAATAAAGAAGATGTGGTGTATATATATACAATGTATATATATACAATTTATGCAGCCATCAAAAAATGAAATCTTGCCATTTGCAATGACGTGGATGGAACTAGAGTGTATTATGTTAAGTGAAATAAGTCAATCAGAGAAAGACAATTATCATATGATCTCACTGATGTGAGGAATTTGAGAAACAAGACAGAGGATCATAGATAGGGGAAGGGAGGGAAAAATGAAACTAGATGAAACCAGAGAGGGAGACAAACCATAAGAGACTCTTAATCTCAGGAAAAAAAACTGAGGATTGCTGGAGTGGAAGGGGATGGGAGGGATGGGGTGGCTAGGTGATGGACATTGGGGAGGGTATGTGCTATGGTGAGCGCTGTGTAAGACTGATGAATCAGACCTGTACCCCTGAAACAAAGAATACATTATATGTTAATAAAAGTAATGATTTTTAGATTTATATGAGCTCCCAAATGAGCAGACCTCCCACTTGTACCCGCACCAGCCTGGCCCAGGACCCGAGTATCTCCTGAGAGAGGATCAGTCAGGTACCAGGTAAAGAGTTGTCTACTTGAAAGTCACATCTGCCCCATGCCGAATGAACGAGTATCCCATTGATCTTCAGCAGAGCATGCAACAACTAGGACTTCAGACTAAATGTAAACCACCACTCCATCACTTACTAAGCACCCAGCAAGTCTATCGTCAACTTCTTATGAAGAGCATCCATGCTTCTTTTGATAGCTCTAAGTAACCAAAAGGATTTCTAAAATTGTCCTTCAGCTATTCCTTTCATGGAAGTCCCTAGTGCATGGATAGGCATCTGCTCAGTTTGGGCAATTTTCATATGTTAAAGCTACAGTTATAGTTGCTTAGACATTCCAACTTTCCAATTTTCTAAATTCGCAGCGCTGAGATTAAGATGGAGGGCGATAGTTAATGGAAACCTTTTTTTAACCCATGAGATGTTTCATTTGCCTAGATTTTCATTATTTCTGAACTATAGGGCAGTTTAGTGTATTATAAAAGGTCATTTGCATAAAGACATTTATTTGTTCCCTTGAAATTATGTTAACTGGAAAAAAAGAGTATAGGACAGTATATAAACCCTTATCACAGAAACAGATATTGAAAGGTAATCTGCAAGCCCTGCGGAGCATTTAACATTCGTGAGGTCCTGGTCTCTATGAAGTTGCTTATATTTCCCATTTTTTTAAAGTATCATCTCTGTGAGAGTTAAAAACGATTCAATGAAATCATATAATTTTAATTAATTATATTTCAATTATCACCCATCCATCTTTACCCATGTCTGGTATTTATTATGGTCAAATGTGCATTTCTTTGAAACTAAATTTTCCTTGAGGACTGAAATCACTGTGCATATCCTGCCACAAGGTTAATTCATTTCCAGGGGTCATCTCCCCTAAGTATTTTGAAAGCCTATAGTGTTGTCAAGACACTGTAAATAAGGACATTTTGTCATTCACCAAATACAAGAATCCTGGAAGCACTTCTCATTGCATGAGAATCTAAAAATAAAGTTTTTTCGTTTTTGTTTGTTTTGTTTTATTAATGTGACTCATTAAGCTTTGTAAGAACAGTCCAGATGAGGGTAACAAAACCATCCACAACCACTTTCCCAAGCCACGCACATGCAGGTAGCTGAGGACTAAAGAGCATTTTTTTCACTTGGTTGTCATGGAAGACTACTTTCACCTCCAGGCCTCTGCTCACACTCTTTTCTCACCCTCTAAAAAGGAAGACTGGCTACATTCAACCTTACTGTCTTCCGCTTCACCCTTTAACAGAAGTGCCCTCTGGTGTTATTCTTGATTTTAGCAACTAAAATCATTGGCTTCTGTGTCCTGTTTCAAAGTGCTTAATGGCGGTGGTTTTATACTGTTTCTCTTAAGTCAGCATCTAGAGATAAATTAGAAGTATAAGACTTTGAAAAAGAAAAAAGGAAGGAAGGAAGGAAGGAAAGGAAGGAGAAAGAAAAAGAAAGAAAGGAAAGAGAAAAAGAAAGAAAGAAAGAAAGAAAGAAAGAAAGAAAGAAAGAAAGAAAGAAAGAAAGAATGAAAGAAAGAAAGAAAGGGAAAAAGAAAAGAAAGTGCCTAGAAGCCAGACTCTCTAACCCACTTACTTAATAAAATGCTGATAAATGTCTTCTTCCGGTGCCTCACGCTCTCCGGTAATGGACTTGGAGGGAAGACAACTCCCTCATCCGAAAGACAAAAAAAACCAGGACCCAGAGAAATTAAATGACTTGCCAAGGTGATATAATGAGTGGGTTTATTATGTAGATCCTCTGCTACCACATAATAAAAAGAGCTAAAATGTCCTAAGTACGTACCATGAGCCAGGCACTATGCTAAGTCTTTCACACACATCGTCTTATTTGAGCCCCACGGCAAATGTCCTGAAGCAGGTACTATCATTATACCTACTTTACAGAAAGAGAAAAATAAGCTATGGAAGAGGGGTGGAGGAAACTTACATGCCCGGAGTCACACAAGCACAGGTTTTGAATTAGATAGCCTGATTCCAGAATCTATGCTTGAAACCACTAATCTCGTTGCCTTTATAGAAATGTGTGCATAGATGTAGATATGTAACGATATAGATAAGAGATGTATGGATATGCATATACGTATATATGTATGATATACCAGAAAGCAAGACATAGTATTATTTTGCATATTTTAAAACTTTAAACAGACAGCATCATATTTTAGAATGAAAAAAGAGAGAAGCAGGTGAAGGTGGAAATTCATGGATTTGAAAAGGATTTAGTGGACACAAACGGTTTTTTTGAATAGGCAACTCTAAACGATAATGCCTGTGAACGTTTGCACTTGGGCACAAACATAAGGAAGTGATTACTTTGGGGGAAGGGAGGAGTTTAAGTCAGGATGGGGTACTGGGGGAGCTGCTGGGGTGGCTGGCAAAATTCTGCTTTTTTTAAAAGTGTTTTTTGTTTGTTTGTTTTATTTTTTTTTAAGATTTTATTTCTTTGTCAGAGAGAGAGCACAAGCAGGGGGATCAGAAGGCAGAGGGAGAAGCAGGCTCCCGGCTGAGCAAGGAGCCCGATGCAGGACTCAATCCCAGGACCCTGGGATCATGACCTGAGCTGAAGGCACTCACTTAACCAACTGAGCCACCCAGGCGTCCCAAAATTCTGCTTCTTAACTCGGTTGGTGGATACATGGGTGTTTGCCTTATAACAACTCATTCAACTCATTAAGCAACACCAAAAAATAAGTAAATAACATGATAACTGCACGTACCTGGGGTCGACGGGGGGAAGAAGTGCCTAACACCCAGTCCGTCTTCTTCCTAGTGTGCCTGCCTATGTCACGGAGACATACAACCCAAAAGCTTTATTTCCCAGAGTCCTTCACGACCAGAGTCCCAGATGTGATTTAGATTCTGTCAGTCAAATGTGGCCGAGTTGGAGCAGAGGCCAGGCTTCTGTTCCTGCGGGCCAGCCTGGCTGTGGAGACGTTTGGTTTGTCGGTAGGAGCATCAGCAGAGGTCCTGGGCCCTGATCAGTGGCTCTAAGGAGCGGAGAGCAGGGCCCGTGGCACCCACTTGTGCGGATGGTCGCAGGCACGGTGTGGTTCTGGAGACAGCCGCAGCAGCTGTGGCCTCTGATTGTGGTGACCTCCTGGTCACAGTAGTTTCTTATCCTTATCTTGGTGGCTTCCTAGTTGTGGCAGTCGTGGTATGGTAATGGAACCAGCAGCTTTTTGATCATAGAAGGAGTAGCTCGCTTTGTGGCTTCTGTAGGCTTTGGACAGACTCCGGGGGCACAGAAAACGCATATTGAAGTCTAGGGCTTGCCAAGGGTTAGGGACTGATAAACCCCCTGCTCTTCGGGTGGGACTCCTGAGAGACTGGACCCTAGGCTAAGGCGCACTGCAGTAAACCAGTCCTCCAATAGACTACAGTCCAGCTTCAAGGCGTCTACATAGCCAAAAATATCCCAATTCGTACAATGTAATGAAAGCGATTCTGGATTCAGAACTACCAAGTGCTGATAGAAGTCGTTTCTGGTGGAAGGAAATAATCATCCTAGACTTTTAATTCTTTCAGCAACTGTTTTCAAAATGTAATGCCCAGTATATTGACAAAGATAGCCAAGCACTGGGGGAAATAAGACAAGAATGAGAACCAGCAGAAACCTACAACAGAAACAGGAAACACACTGAAAATCTAGATCAGCGCTCTAGTGGAACAAATGGGGGCCACATACGCAACTTTAAATTTTCTAGTAACCACGTTGAAAAAGTAAAAAGAAACAAGTGAAATTAATTCTTAAAACTGTTTTATTTAAATCGGTATATTTTAATTCAAATTTTTATTTAACCTAAATTTGTATTTCAACATGTAATCAATATAAAAATTTAATAGTGAGATTGTTGACATTTTTTTACTAAATCTCCGAAAGTCTAGTGTGCATTTTACACTTACAAGACATCTCAATTCAGAATAGCCGTATTTCAAGTATTCAATAGCCAAATGTGGCTAGTAACTACTGTCTTGGATCCTGGAGGTTTTAGAATTATCAGGCAGGAGTGTTGAAATAACTATACTCACTATGCTTAAAGAGCTTTTTAAAAATGAGATTGAAAAACTTCAATATAGAACTGGAAATTATATAAAAGTGACACAGGCTATTTGAACTATGGAATAATCTGTAACTGTAAAATCCAATAGCTGAAACTAAGAACTCAGTAAATGCCTTTAATAGCAGATTATACATGCCTCAAGAGAGAACTGTCAACTAAAAGGTGAGTCAGAAGAAATTAACTAGAATAAGGCACAGAAAGACCAAAGAATGGAAAAATACAGAAGAGAGAGAGAGAGAGCAGACACCATGAAATGACTCAGCCCACATTTAACTGCCATCCTAAAGGGAGAGGTAAAATAAAAGAGGGAAGAAGTCATATTTGGAGAAATAATAGCTGAGAATTTTTCAAAACTGCTTAGAACTCTGTTGTCAATTTGATTGTCTTTCCTCTGAAGGTAATCGTATCAATAGTTGCTTTTAAATTTTTTCTCCTTTCTCTCTTTGAAGATCTTGAAGATTTTCTGCAATTTCACCATATTGTACCTTTGAGTGAATTTATTTTTCTATATCCTACTTATAATTTCTTGTCTTTCCAGAGATTGAGGGTTAATGTCATGAGATTCACATCATGACATGATTTAATGTCCATTAAGTCGTGAGTTTCCTTTGGCAGGGCTTCATCTGTAGGAAATCTCTGCAGCCTATTGGAGGTTGTGTTCTTCTGGAGGAATATTACGTTTGATTTTATTAGACACGCATGGATCTCTGCTAGCCAGAAATTATTTTTAGGTTATTTCGTGGCTTGGAGATTCTTGGATTGGCCAGGCAGAGTCAATTCTAAACTGCAAGCCAAATAAGGACAGCTTATAGTTATTAATTCTTAGGGGAGTCTTTTATGTGTTTATTTTATTTTTATACACAGGACGCAGGCCAAGACAGAGAAATGTGCCTGCTTTTAAATTGTCTCTTTGTGCTCCTGAGATTTTTTCCTAATCCACCTTTGTCCTATATCTCAGCTTTATATGCCACCTCAGTTCCAGCTCCTCATAAAAAGCCCATAGCCTAATCTCTGGGTCCCTGAGTAGGAGTAAAATCTAAACCTCTTGCATACCAAGGCCAACAACCTACCTTCCCTACCCTTCCCCCCGACCTCTGGGAAAACCACAGGGTCCACCCTTGGCTTACCACTCAGCTTTTCAGTTCTTTTTTTCATGTTTGGCCCTTATAAATTTCCCTCTCATGTAACCTCAGTTGTGCTTATTAAAAAAGATTTATATATCCCGCTCACTTTGGAGATGGGAGAGCCAAAACTCTAAACCTAAAATGTCATACCTCTCAGTTAAAAATGGATAAA
Source organism: Phoca vitulina (assembly GCF_004348235.1). Taxonomy (NCBI): domain Eukaryota; kingdom Metazoa; phylum Chordata; class Mammalia; order Carnivora; family Phocidae; genus Phoca; species Phoca vitulina. The sequence goes on from NW_022589712.1 coordinate 16,426,608, forward strand.
TTCATCCTGAATCTTAACCAGTTAGGACACATAGGAATAGCAGTGATGAATGATTTTCATGTGGTCTTATCCAGGTTAAACTTCAAGAGAATAAAATCTAACCTGACCTATGTCAGCTGAGTGGACTCTATTATAGCAACGTAAAGATAAACGTTAGATTTTTCTCTGTATTTCCCCCTTCCCTTCTCCCCACCTAAGCAAGTAGCTTTGGGGGCCCTTTTCCTCAGGGGAGATTCATGGCAGAGTAGAAAATTAAAAAGACTCCTTTCTTTTTTCCAAAATCCTAAGCTCTGAGAGAAAAGCCTAGACAGTGTCTTCAAGAAACATCAAGAGACTTCCCCCATACCTAGAGGGAGCCCAAGGGGATGGTGTTAAATGAGTCAAAGAATTCTTAGAAAAGTGCTCATCATACACACTGCCACCTGATACCTCTGTGTATGATTCATGTAATTCTGCCACAGGTTTCTTCCCTTTTTACCCTCTTCCTCCTCCTTCCACTCCTCTTCCTCTTTTTCCAGGGCATGTCCCTGACCACTCATACTATGGCCCAATCCCTTCTCTTTCCCACCAATGGCTACCAAACAAATGATTAGCCCTGGCTTTGTAAGAAAATGAGCATCAGTTGCAGTAAACTTTGACTCAGTCATGGAGTACCAGTAGCTGGCTTAATGTTTTCTAGGAAGGGAAGCAGAGAGGCTATTAAAATTGCAAAGATGAGGGGTCCCTGGGTGGCTCAGTCAGCTGCGCGTCTGACTCTTGATTTTGGGTGGGGTCATGATCTCAAGATCGTGAGATGGAGCCCTTCGTCAGGCTCCACGCTGAGCATGGAGCCTGCTTAAGATTCTCTCCCTCTGCCCCTCCCCCCCAGCCCGCTCACATGCTCTCTCTCTCTAAAAAAAAAAAAAAAAAAAGCAAAGATGAATCTTTTTGGCTCAGAATGGAGACCGAGAAGGGTCCTTATAAAAAAAGGGAAAGATAAGGGAGAATTCAAGTAACATCAGATAAGAATGTTCTCCAAGCAGAAACCAAACAGAAAGCAAGCACACAACTTTGAGATAAGGTTTACTGTTACAAAGGGTTAAGAAATATTTTGACAGTTATTAAAATGGACAGCATTCTCTGACAAGAGCAATTTTTTAAAGTATTCAATATTGTGGGAGAAAAAATAAAAGAAAATGTAATACACACCACAAAATCAGAAAAACTGGAGAATAAAATTACCTGATTAGTTAAATAGAGGTTTAATTAAACGTTTAGTACATGCCTGCTAATAAAGCAAAACATCTTCATGAAAAATGTATATTATTAGCTTTTCATTTTATGTCCATATACCTTTTTATTACAGATAAATATTAATTCCCTCTATTGATAATTTTTATCCATTTAATTTTTATTAATTCCCTCTATTGATAATTTTTATCCATATCCAATATTAATTCCCTCTATTGATAATTTTTATCCATCCATTACTGCAGAAATCAGAGACTTAACTGTTGTCATTGTTGCTGCTGTTCTTTGCTTGTTAGTTTGTTGGGAGGAGCAGGGACCTTACCCAGAATGCTTTGCAAAAAGAAAGATTTGAAATCATTTGGTTTCTAATAGAAAATTTTCGTGGTTTTCTTGCTCCGCTGTTGCTGTGCCACGTGGTGTCTGCCACCTGGAGCTGAAGAGTCAATTATGCAGTTTCTAGGCAGAAAAATGCTCACATTGCAAGGAAATGCCTAAGCATCCCATGGTAACTCGGATGATATGTATTTTCATTGCTCACTTGAACCCTTAAGGGTACAATTCTCCTGATCTTACATATTTTCCTATGGTGCCACTCTGCATGTTAAATCCAAAATTAGTGATTTCTCCTCAGATGCAAAGCATTACTACAATTCACACAGTTTAGGTATACTTTTTAAATGTATTTTAAACTATTTAAAGTTATTCATTAAGCTTCTGCAATAGAATTTTTAACCCTTAAAAACCTAAATTTCTGGTGAAAATTAAGAAGCAAATAGGAGTGGACTGTCTCTTATGCTAGCACTCCTAGTGGATTGGCAGATTTATAAATACTTTTTACAATTTTTAGAAATGCATGCTTTCTAATAGCAAATTTTTCAATGTGGCACAGGACATGCTTACCAACAGACCCAAATATCTTGAGTTCCTCTGCAAAAGGAAGCCACAAGTACATAAATCTATGTTCAGTAAATAAAAAAATAAACAAAAAATAAATATTTAAGATAGAATACTTCATTAAGCTTCTGTTAGAGCCCTACAAATATCTGGTAATATCTGATTAAGTCAGCTGAGTTCGGTTTCTCAAGGTGCTATGGTTCTAGAACATGGCTATTTATTTCTCAAAACCTAGAATTAAAATAAGTGTTTCCAATGACTAAAGGGGATTGGATACTTTATTACCTATCATACTTATAATAAATCTAGCATTATGTGGGCTGATTTTATGGAATTTATAGAATAGAAAAATGATCCTGAGTGAAAGTGATATAATCTAGCTCAACGCTCACTTTGTCTCAGAGCTAAACCATGGTCACTAAAAAAAAAAATCACTCATTTTTTTTCCCCCTCTGCAAACCTGAAGATAGTACTGCTTGGAAATAGGATTCTCTGTAGAATTTACGGGTTGCTAGGAGGATGCATAGCTGGAGTAATAGCATTCATCGTTCATATGCTTTTACTTCCAGAGCCTGAAAACATGCCTTAGAATTTGGCCAAATGCCCATATGCTTCTCCTATACTTCCAA
>NW_022589712.1:16459360-16523960 GCF_004348235.1 Phoca vitulina
TCACAGTGACACCATTGGTTCAGGCACCCATGAAGTGGTCCTTTCACATTCCCCACATTTGTTACCGGAATGAAAAATGTTTGTAGTTGAATTACTTGTGGGTTGGGGGCTAGGGGGCAGGGAAATTCAAGTACAATATTCTCACACTGTCTTCTCTTTTCTCCAAATACAATGTTAAAAGAGTATCTTATCCTGGATGCAAAGACAGAGATGAGTACCAACCTTAAAACCTCTCTCAGGATGCAAGGATGTGAATGAACCCTGTTCTATTTTCATCGAAATGCCAGCCTGGTGCAAGATTCTCTGCATATATTAAATATTGTATAGGTCTCCGTCATACCTACTCAAGGTGCTGTTGTCGCAGGCAAGCAGCGGTAGAAATTCGAGATGAATGTGTGAGGCTGGACCAGCTCCTTGGGCCACAGAGTACTGTAGGAAAACGGGCTATGTGCCCTTGTGACATCCTGACTGGACTATCAGGAAGGAGCCCTAGTGTCCGAGAGAGGCAATGCCGCTCACAGCAGGGAAAGATACACGGTGTAGAAGCAGCTGCGGGCATGTATGGTCGAGGGACCCGGACTGAGGAGGTCTCTGGCCATAGGATATCAGAGCTGCCCACCCTGAGCTGGAGCGCCTGGCATCCCGGGGTGGGCGGGTGGGGCGGAGCGGGTAATACACGGCCGGGTGTACCGGCAAGTCCAACACACACGATTGGCCCGGTCGACGGCCGTGTGACTCATGCAGGACAGCAGTGTAAGAGACTTAGAGGCACGGGGTTGTCTGGCCGTCCCCTCCCTGCGGAAGCCCCTGAGTCCTGCCCAGAGCCCGGGGCTCAGCGGCTTGGGCTCCGGCTCAGAGAGAAGGGGAGGCTGCGGGAGCTGGGGAGGACCACAGATTTCCCGCCGGGACAGTCTCTCCCTCCGCTGTGCTCCCCTCCTCCAGCGCCTGGCCGAACCTTCTGAAGAAGTTTCCTCTCTTTTTTTTCTTTTTTTTTTTTTTAAGATTTATTTATTTTAGAGAGAGAGAGTGCGAAGGGGAGGGGCCGAGGGAGAGGGAGAGAGAGAATGTCAAACAGGGCTCAAACTGAGCACAGAGCCCGAGGTAAGACTCCATCTCAGGATCCTGAGATCATGACCTGAGCCCAAATCAAGAGTCCCCGCGCTTAACCGACTGAGCCACCCAGGAGCCCAGAAGCTGCCAGTTTTCAGTCCCTCTCCTGGCCCAGGCGACCCCACCCACAACCGCCCACAGACACCCTCCAGGCAGAAAGCAGCCCGCAGAGAAGAATTGAGGAGAGGGGCTCAGCGCCACGGGGCGAGAAGGCCCCAGAACCGCTCCGGGGACACCATTTCCCTTCCCGGGTCTTATTGCTCACTCCCGAACACCCCGCTCCTACCCCCAGGTTCCACCTCTGAACTCACGGCTGCAGCCTGCTGTAGAACGAACTGGCAGGAAAAACAAGAGCAGGAGGCCAAGACTGAAGCTGGAGCCCACAGTCCACACCATTCCCGCAGTCCGGCACCGCAAAACTGCTCTCTGCCGCTGCTTCAGGGAATTGGTCGGAACAGGGTTGACTCCGCCCTAGCACCTGCCCCCCGCCGTATTTCCTAAAATAGTTCAATCCTTTCTCATTCTGCCGGTCTGCTCCTCTTCAACCCATTGTCCTGACCACCCTATCTTTTCCATCTTCATTTCTACCATCAGTATCATCCCCTTCTTATGGCCAAAAGCTTCCAATTGTAAAATAAAAAAGTCATGTGGACATAATGTACAGCATGCTCACTGTAGTTAACGGTATTGTATATTTCAAAGTTATTGAGAGAGTGGATCTTAAAACTAGACTTATTGTGGTGACCATTTCACAATATATACAAATATCCCACCATCACGTTGTACATAGAAACTAATATAATGTTGTATGTCAATTATATCTCAATAAAAAATAACTTCGAAAAGAAAAAATAATACAAAACAGGATTTTCTTCTCTTCCAGTTCTGAAGGCTAGAAGATTGAGAGCAAGGCATCGACATCTGGATGTTGCCTGCCATGCTTGGCATTCCTTGGCTCGGGCAGCTACATTCTGATCTCTGTCTCCGTTGTCACAGGGCCGGCTTCCCTCCCTGCCTCTGTGTCTGCACTGACCTCCTCACTGTTTGTCTCTGGTCCGTTCTTACCAGCACAGCAGTCATATTGGATGATGTTTCACCCGAAGGACCTCCTCTTCATGTGGATACAGCTGCAAAGACCCTATTTCCAGGGGCGCCTGGGTGGCTCAGACGGTTAAGCGTCTGCCTTCAGCTCAGGTCCTGATACCAGGGTCCTGGGATCGAGCCCCGCATCAGGCTCCCTGATCAAGTGGGGATCCTGCTTCTCCCTCTCCCTGTGCCCCTCCCCGCCACTCGTTCTCTCTCTCTCTCTCTCAAATAAATAAATAAAGTCTTTAAAAAAAAAAAAAAGACCCTATTTCCAAATAAAATCACATTCTCAAGACCAGGAGTTAGGACTTCAGCATAAGTTTTGGGGGAACACAATTCAACCCATAACAGAAGGCATAGAATGTATCATCCCACCCCTCCACCACCAAAAAAAGAATCATCCCTTCTTTTCATTTTCCTTTAAAGCTTTTTATTGAGATATTACTGACATATAACATATTATTTTGAGGTGTACAACAAGAGTCAATATTTATATATTATTAACTATATTTATGCACCATGTTATACATTACATCCCATGACTTATTTATTTTATAACTGGAAGTTTATACTTTCTGACCACGAGAAGGGATGATTTGGAAAGTGGGAATGAAGACAGAAAAGACAGGGTGGCCAGGAGAACGGGGTGAAGAAGGGAAAATGGGCAGGAGAGAAGACTGAAATATTTCAGGAAATACGGCCTGGCCAGAGTTAGGCGGTGGTTTGGCGCTGGGGCGCCTCCCAGAGTGGGCGGGGACAAGCTTTGGGGACCGCCTCGTAAAATTTCTGGGGAAATGGTGTACCACACTCCTGCCGGGAAGCGGTTTGGTTAAAACGCGGAGCGGGGTGGGCGGCAGGGGTTAAGACCGGGCTGAACGGGATTGGTTAGAGAACCCTGTTGCTGGGCGCAGCCACCGCCGTCTCCTCAGTCCTCCCAGGCTCCCTTCTGCCTCGGGTCGTTTGTTGGGTGACTGTCGGTCCCTGGGCAAAGAGGAAGATGGAAAAGAGGCAACTTGGTTGAAAAAGTACTGCCAGGAGCTGGGAGCCGGGGGACAGGACAAGGAGAGAGTGCCTGCCTGGTGGGAAGCAAGGTTTAAGACTTCTTGGTGCTGGAGGGTTTTAGAGAAGTCAGCGTGACTTGGCACAGATTCCTCGGGGGCGGGGGAGGGCAGGCACACCTGCGGCGGACATTACTCCCATTTGGGCGAGAGCCGCAAAAGCTCCATGTGAAGTGCCACCTGGAAGAGGAGTCCATCCAGGAGCTAAGAGGAGAGGGCCCAGGGTTTAATCCCAGGGAGAGGAGCAGGTCCCACAGCATATACAGCCTTCTTTCCGGAGGACCTCGCCTCAGCCCTGTAAGGTATTACCGCCTAGCTGGCACTGGCACTGAGTTTTCTGAAGGCCATTCTGCCCGTCTGTCAAGCCAGCAGCTTCAGAATGGCGGGGAACATGGTAAGGCCAGGAAAGTCCGTGAGCATGGGCCCATCGCCACATTTCCTTTCTTGGGAAGTGAGTTCCTTGATCAGAAGCAACAGGGTAGGGAACAGAGGGAGGGTGGATAAGGAATTATGTAAGTCTATGGATGGTAGTTTTGGCAAAAGCATTGCATGCAAAGAAGACAAATCAATATCCACAGTAAGTATCTATTCAAAAAAGATGAATGCTGTGCCCTACCGTGATGGAAGTGGTCCAGTGTCATCAACATGCCAGCTAGCTGATCACCCCGGGGAATGGTGCCATATCAGAGCACAGCATTGGTCTCTGCAGGCTGGGCACTCAGCAGTGGGCACGGCCAGCTCAGCTTCGGTGAATGGAAGTCATAACATCCATTCCTGCCACTTTGTTCATGAGCCCACTGGGCAATGCCCGGGGCGGGGCGGGGGGGGGAGGCGCGGGGAAACAGGCTGACTGATCGCTACAGAATGGTCATGCTAGTTGCTTGATTCTTAAAATCCTTCTCTTCTGAGGTCACCCTTTGGTGAGCATTCACATGGGACACAAATATCCTTATGTTCTCAGAGAATTCTATGCACATACCTCCCCCCCAAATTTCTATGTCACCAAGTTTCCAAATGGATTTTCCAAGTCCCTGGTCTCCCAGCCAAACCACTGAAATTGGCATATAATTGCATATCTGTGCATTTCTCCTTTTCAGCAAAGTGTACAACCCGGGGTACTGCCTAAAGTTGTGCCCACTGAGAACATTTCCCTTACCCACTGTCCTTCAGGAATAGTCTGGAGAAGGGCTATAATGCTGAAGTTGTTCCCTTTCAGGTGGTACCTGTGAATCTTACAGAACCATCTGGAAACCAGGCCTGAGTCTTCTCTTCCTCTGTCACTGATAGTCGGGAACTTCCCATGAGGCCCTAGATACAGACTGGGAGAGAGGAGGCGGTGAAGTAGGGGTGGGGACCTACTCCATTGGGGAGCTCCAATGGGGAGCATTCAGGCAACTTCTTCACATAACTTTCTTGTGCCTCAGGGCCTGATCATGTACCTATCACTTCCATTTGATGATAGAGTGCTGCTGTGCTTGCCCAAGTTTATTGCTCAATGGGCAGCTCAGGTCACATGGTGACTCAGGTGGCCCAGGGTCATGTTCAGTCCCCACTAAGGCCCGGGGCAGGCCAAGATTGGTTTTTCAAAAAGAGAGTAGTTATCTGTGGGTGATGGCAGGGCCTTGCTCCAAATCCTAAAAGGCCTCCACTGTGACCTACCTCTAGAGGCTTGCCTAAGGCTCGAATATCATCTCTACTTGGAATAAGATGTGCATTGTATTAATGTCAATATCCTGGTTGTGGTATTGCACCATAGTGTTTGTGATTTGTTACCTGTGGGAGAAACTAGAAAAAGAATACCTGGGACATCTCTATGTTATTTCTAAGAACTGTCTATGAATTTATACACATAATTTATAGTTATCTCAAAATAAAAATTTAATTGAAAAACTTTTAATCTAAATGAAACCTGTTCCAATGTGAAAAATGAAAAAAAAAATCAGCAAAAACAAATAGCATCCCTATCTACTGTTGATACTTCAGACACCATTAGATCTGCTACAATGTGTGTGGATGGCAGACTGGCCCATACAGCACCTGGGATCTGTTGTAGAGCCTTCTCTTGGTCTGGGCCCCACTAAAAACATTCAAGAACTACCCCTTTTGTGCTGTGTTGGGGTGGGGAGAGAGAAAATATATGTCAAGAAATGCAGAAATGGATGGATAGATGGATGGATGGATGGATGGATGGATGGATGGATGGATGAGTGGGGGGATGACTTGTGGATTTTCTCTGGGCAGGATCTATGATTCCAGATAGTTCCCACCTATTCTCCTGACACCTCTCTTTGCTATAAGTTCTTCTTCCATAATAACTCAAGGTCCAGTCATCCTGATCTTATTCAATATATTAGAATCATAGATGCCCCTAAACTCTTTAGTTTGTCTTCATCTCTTTCCCCAGAAATCACTTTCCCCATTTTCCCACCTGGCTAAATGTTATTTCCCCCCAGGATTCAACTCCCATGAAATCTTCACTACCCTCCTGGAGAGAATCAAGCATGCCTTCTCTAGTGTTTTAAAATCTCTGACCAGTGTGGTCTAACAAGTTGTACTGTCTGTCTCCCTCAGTAGAAATATTAGTTCCTTTAGGTTTTTGAGAACAAAGTACATCCTACTAAAACAAAGTAAATGTATTCATTCCTTTAAGGTGATTTGTTTTGTTTTGGAACAAAATACAGGGCCAATTACACTGGTTGCCACGAGGAGACAATTGTGATATTGAATTGCATTGAAACAGTGAATTGTGGTCTTCTCTAACTCTGAAAGTGGGGGAAGGTCCGAGGGGTGCAGAGACTGGGGAGAGCCTAGCCCCAGCTGGAGTTTCCCTAGGCCCTTCAACAAACACAGGATTCTCTCCTGAAGACCTGAGGATGATGCAAAGACCAGAGGGCTCAACTCAGCTCAGTAATATCAAAACAATGGGCAGCCATTGTTTCACTTTCTTTCTCTCCTGGACCATAGGGAGCTGTCTCTTAGCTGGGACCCTGGCCATTGCCAGCTCTTGGAGTGACTATTGAAGGCACTCTCTGTTAATCCTCTGTATTATCTTACTGGTTCCGTGTACATGGAAAAAATATTTCCTTATGTTTTCCTCAATCCCAATGCCAATCCAAATGACTCCTGTTTTAGGCATTCCATCTGGATTCTGACTTCCCGCTCTTGTTGTGTACTGTCCCCCTCTGCCCACAGGGCCAGTCCTGTGAAGACAAGGATGACCCAAGTAAAGGAATGGTGGCAGCCTACCTACAAAATGGCTCTCAGTGATTCTGGCCTCCTGGTATTCATGCCCTTGTGTAATCTCCGGTCACACTGAACAGGGATGATGCGTGCAACTTTCAGGATATAATGGAAATACTAAAACATGACTTTCAAGTCCACATCACAAAAGACATTGATGTTTCCACCTTTCTCTCTTGGTTCCCTCACTCTGGGGAAAGCCAACTGTCATGTCTCGTTTTTTGTTTTTTGTTTTAAAAGATTTTGTTTATTTGAGAGAGAGAGTGAGAGAGCACCAACAGGGGAAGGGGCAGAGGGAGAAGGAGAAGCAGACTCCCTGCTGAACAGGGAGCCCGACAAGGGCTCCTGGAATCCTGGCCTGAGCCTATGGCAGACGTTTAACTGACTGAGCCACCCAGGGACCCCCCCAACTGTCATTTTACTCAAGTAGCCCTATGGAGAATTCCTTGTGATGAGAAGCTGAGATCTCCTGCCAACAGCCATAGGAGAGATCCAGCTTAGAAGCACCAGTCAAACCTATATGCCCTATATCCCTACCTATAGCCCCAGTCAAACCTTCTGATGAGGACAACCTCAGTTAACCTTTGACTGCAGCCTCATGGGAGATCTGAGCCAGAACCTGCCAGCTCTCCTGCTCCTGAATTCTTGACCCACAGAAACTATGTAAGATAATAAATGGTTATTGGTGTTCTAAGCCACTAACTTTTGGGGAGATCTGTTAAGCAACAACAGATACAAAGAAATATAACATAATATAATAGAATTAATATAAGGAAATAATTTTTCCATGTACCCTGAACCAGTAGGATAATATAGGGGATCAAAAGAGAGGGCCTTCAATAGTCACTCTAAGAGCTCGCAATGCCCAGGGTCCCAGCTAAGAGACAGCTAGCTCCCTGGGTCCAGGAGAGAAAGAGAAAGTGAAACAATGTCTGCCCATTGTTTTGATTATTGCTGAGCTGAGTTGAGCTCTCTGGTCTTTGCATCATCCTCAGGTCTTCAGGAGAGAATCCTGTGTTTGTTGAAGGGCCTAGGGAAACTCCAGTTGGGGCTAGGCTCTCCCCAGTCTCTGCACCCCTCAGACCTTCCCCCACTTTCAGAGTTAGAGAAGACCACAATTCACTGTTTCAATGCAATTCAGCATCACATCAGAGATTTGTGTACTTGGAAGTGGAAAAACTGTGTGGGTGGCTTTGCAAAGGAGCAGTAGGTGGACTCTGGGAGCACAGTGACATAGGAGTCAGGGAAAGCCTGCAGAGCTTTGAAGAAACTGTCAGAGGAGCCTCATGGCATTTGAGGAAGCTGCCAGTAGGGCCTCCAAGGAGAAGTGAACTACTAGGGCTCTTCTCTCCCCTTCAGAGCCAAGGTTGTCCGAGACATGAAATTTCTGAGGAAAGAGCAGGAGCTCTTATATACCTTGTTAGTTATAGATCAAGAGACTCAGTGAGGAAGGGTGGGGGTTGGGGGGCTTAGGCGAATGGAGGCGTGGTTAGGGCCATGGATTGTAGGCCTGAGAGACATACAGTGAATGCTTTTGTCAAGTCCCTAACACTTCAAGGAGATGCTGTCCTCAGCACCTGCTACGTCCAAAGTAATTCAATACATCAATTCCTTAAACCTTCACTGAACATCTAGGATGTTTAAGTTCTTCTCCTAGAGAGTCAAGGCTAACAAGAATGTTCCCTTTTCTAAAAGAACTAATCAACCGAGTGTGAGAGCCAGATAGATGTACACCCACCTAGAACACTGGATGGTATTCTTACAGCAGCCAGAACTTTTAGAACATAGAAGAGAGGAAATTAATTCCATCAGAAATGGTTGGGGAAACTCAGATGACATTCTCTGAGCCCTAGAGGAATTTTACCACTTGTTCAGACAGAAAAAATAATCTAGACAAAGGGATGAGCAGGAGTCAGTACAAAGATGAACACCAGGGTGGGAACCAGCAAGCAGGCTGTACTGGAAGGCCTAGGTATATAATGCAAATGTGTTGATGTGCTGTCCTCCACTGGCTTAACTTTCCCCTCCTCTGTGGGGCACAGAAACCTGGCCTTGCTCCACACAACTTCCCTCCCATAATCTCAGAAGCCAGCAAGAGGGGATTGTGTCTACACGGAAACACTGTGAAGATCAAATTAGAAAGAGCTCAGTAAACTTTGAAAGCATTATACTAGCATTAACTAATATTTTATTAAGGATGAATATGTTGTAGTTAATTGTTGATATTAATGATTTATAATAACCTGGTTACCATAAGGCTCACCAATTCCTTTTGGTCACATTCAAAGGCAGACAAGAACTTTAGTTATTGACATGCATGCTGAAGCATTTGGGACACACTTTGTAATGTCTTCCACTTTGAGATGCATCAAAAATAGGATACCTTGATGAAAGAAGGGAAGAATGAACAGGTGGATAATCTGTGATAAAGCATGTAGAGTGCAATGTTAACTGTAGAATCTTAGGTGATCAGTATATTGGCGTTCACTATAAAATTCTATCAATTTCTCTGTATGTTTACAAATTATCTTACAAATGTTGGGGGGAAAGCAATAACAAAACATACTCCTAAAATTACTCTGGCACCAACATAATTCCCTTAGAGCTCTGAAGAAACAAGGTAATTTTTGCTAAATAAAAGCATAGACACCCATAACAAACAGGGTAACTTTTAGAAGGATGGTTTTTTGTGTTTTTTTTAAAGATTTTATTTATTTATTTGACAGAGAGAGAGAGCACAAGCAGGCGGCGTGGCAGGCAAAGGTAGAGGGAGAAGCAGGCTCCCCGCTGAGCAGGGAGCCCGATGCGGGACTCGATCCCAGGACCCTGGGATCATGACCTGAGCCAAAGGCAGTCACTTAACCAACTGAGCCACCCAGGTGCCCCTAGAAGGATGGTTTTGAAATGTAGAAACTTATCATGGATGTTAATAGGAAAGAGAACCCATCTACATCTGTACATACCAATTGTCAAAGCAAAAAGTGCATAAGACAACATTGAACAGGCCAGGAAGATTTTATTGAAGGCTATTGTAATAGGGGAGGGAGGCCAGAACTCAGCCTGAACTCCACTCCACTGAAACAAAGGGCGGGAGTTGTTTAAGAGGTGGGAACACTAGTGGGAAAGTCCTGGAGGTTGATCAACAGGATGTGTTGAGCACATGGAGTTATTTCCTGAGTTTGCAAATGTTGTTCTCTGTAATTAGACCACCTGTGTTCACTAAGTGGCTCCCATCAAAGTTAGTCTCTGTTATGGAATCCACTGTGTCCCCCCAAAAGTCATAGGTGGAAGCCCTAACCCCCAGGGTAACTGTATTTGGAGACAGGGCCATTAAGGGGGTAATTAAGGATGAATGAGGTCATAAGGATGGGGTCCTGATCCAATAGGACTGGTGCCTTCTAAGAAGGGTAAGGGACATCAGAAGTGGGTGCACACAGAGGAAAGGTCATGTGAGGACACAGCAAGAAGGCAGCCATATGGGAGCCAAAGGAGAGATGTCTCAGGAAAACCAAACTGCCAGCATCTTGATCATGGACTTCCAATCTCTAGAACTGGGAGAAAATGTTTGTTTTGGTCATTGCAGAGACTAGCATTTCCCTGTTCCTTAAAGTGGTTTTTGAGAAAAACAATGGTATTCTAGCCTGGTAGAGTCAGCTATGCAATATGGATTGACTCTAGGAAGAGTTGACTTGATAATGTAAAGAGCCTACTTAGATGTATGTAATTTTTAGTTTTGATAAATGAGAGATATCTATTTCTTGGAATTTCTATGCGTAGACCAATGAAAATGTAGCTACGACCATGCACAGGTAGACAGCCTCGGCATACAAGCGTGGACACGCTGACATGACTGAAAAAAATTGATTTAAACATAATAATTTCCTCTTAAGATTGAGTCTAAGCTAGAGAGCTAGTTTCAAAATAATCCTCAGATAAAAATTTGCGTTATCATTATTGAATTAACAACTGATTGTTTCTTTTAGCCTCACTTTTTGTTTTCAAGTAGTTCTGATATCTTAACTAACTTGATTAGACTTGGCCATACACAGTGGCAATGTAGACCTCAACTATTTGATGGTTTCAGTTCAAGAAAGATGAAGGTGGCCTCAGGAGCAGCCCGATCCCAAAACTTGCATAGCCCTTGTTACTCGTGGGCAAACATTAAGCAAAACCACCAAATGTCTCGGTTCGGTCCAACTCTGCTGAATGGGGGCTGGACTCACGTGTTATCTAGACGGACAGGGGGAGCCACAGAAATACACATACACCACAGCTGCTCACCCTCCAACTGAAAGTGTGTTAATCAACTTGCAGATACTCCTATTAGAACTTGCCTTTGTTTAGATGTCCACTAGATTCAGGAATGTATCATTTGCAGTGTTTGTATTGGTTTAGAATATAGGATTTTAAGATCGTCCAACACTGTACTAAAACATTTCAATAAAATCATGCTACTTCTTTCAAAAAAAAAAAAGAAAGAAAGAAAGAAAACGTTTCTATTGCTTTAGCCTCCCAGTTGATGGTCTTCTTGTCAAACATAGGCTCCTTTCCTCCTACAGAGACCAGGAGGTGAGGACCCTATCTCCTTTGATGTTCACATTTGAAAGAGATTGCTCCCAGGGCCTTGAGAAAGATACTCATGGGCTACAAGGCTGGTAAGAGGAGAAAGAATTTACAATTACAAGTTTAAAAAAAAAGTGTTCTAGGGGCTCCTGGGTGGTTCAGTCGGTTAAGCTAAGCATCTGACTCCTGATTGCAGCTCAGGTCTTGATCTCAGGGTCATGAGTTCAAGCCCCCACATTGGGCTCCACGCTGGGCATGGCGCCTACTTAAAAAGTAAAAATAAAAAATAAAATTAAATAAAATGTTCTAAGAAAAGGGAGATCAGGAGCCTGGAGCCAGGAAGGAGATTATTTTAAGATTAGTCCAGCTGGGAACTAGAACATTAAGGCCATCTTGGTCATGGCCGCCATTGAACTGAGAGCTTAAAATACAGATAATGGTAACCTCACAGGAGCATGCATGAGGAGGTAGAAGTTTTCTTCAGCCAGGATAAAAGGAAGTCAGGTGAGTTAGTCCCAAGCCAGTCTCCAGAATGTCAACAGATACATAGGCTAGCAAATGATGATGATGATGGTGATAAAAGGTGAGTTTATTTGTATGACATTTGCATGTGAAACATGTGGGTGGAGGGGCACCTGGGTGGCTCAGTCGGTTTAGCCTCTGACTCTTGGTTTTGGCTCAGGTCCTGGGATGGAGACCCGAGTCAGGCTCTGTGCTCAGCGGGGAGTCTGCTTCTCTCCCTCTTCCCTCCCCCCACTCATGCACGCGCATGCTCTCGCTCTGAAATAAATGAAGAAATCTTCTTTTAAAAATATGGGTTGAAATTTATTCTCTATGTGAATATCCTGTTCCCCAAAAACCTTTCAGCCCATGGTTTTAGCCTCTATGGATGATCCTGGACTGATACCCTTTTCATTAATACTAGAAAAGGGACATTTACTGAATATACGTGTATTTAATAAATATCCACTAGAAAGTGTGGCAGAGCTGAGAACAGGGAACTGGGTAGGCAGGGAAATAGTGGCAGCCCTTGCTGACCCTCTAACCTCCTCATTCAATGTGGCCCAGGCCTCTGTGCCAACTGCAGTTCCTCATCTGAACCACAGATCACAGGAAGTGACTTCAGTGACTATTTCTTCCATGCTCCCACAGAGGACACAGAGCCCGATGCATAGATGCCTAGCAGTTATTCAGTACATAGAACGGACTCATTACATACCAGGGTTTTCTCCAATGAATTAGATTGATAAAGGCAGGTAGAAAGGCAATCAGTCTCCTTAAGAAAGTATTTTCAAAGCGTTACGTGCAGACCATAGGAAATTCTATGCAACTGTTAAAAAAAGATGAAGTAGACATGTGTGGGACCGGGAAGAAGATCCATGATTCACTGGTGAGTGAACCAAGGTGCTGAATAGCAGGATAGCCCTCTATGCAAGTACTAAAATGGAAAACCAAGTTTGGTCGGCTATACGCCAAATTGGAGAAAGAGGTTGCCCTTGGTGAGTAAGAACAGAAGAGAAAAATGGGTGAGCAAGGATGAATTTTCTTTGTGTTCCTGCCGACTTTTCAATCTGCATTTGCTTCCTTGGCAGTTGAGAACGCCGTGGAGAAAGGTTCAGGGCCCTTGCATCCTATCCTGTAGGCCAACAGACAATCCCGGAGTCCCAAACTGCCCAGAAACATTTCAACAGCCTGCATGTGACCACTCCAGGGGGAGTGCCTCTGCCCTCCGGAACTGTTAAATTCCCAGTCCCTGGTGTCACCACAGAAGTCCACACAAGCTGTGCTACTCCGAAACATGACGGGGATGAGTCCCAAGCCCAGAATCCCCCCTTTTCCTCCTGTTTCTGCTGCTGCTGGGGGTCTCACCCCTCAAAGAGGAGCAAAACCTCGAAGGTCAAGAGTAGGAAATGGCTTCAGGCCTGGCCTCACACACTGCCTCCCTCTGACCCCTAGAAGCTAATATTCTTTTTTTTTTTTTAATATTCCTGTTTTGTTTTTTTTTTTAAGTAGGCCCCTAATGAAGGGCTGGAGCTCACAACTCTGAGATCAAGGCCTGAGCTGATACTCACAGTCAGATGCTTAACCCTCTGAGGCACCCAGGTGCGCCTGGATAACATCCCTGCTATGGCTTTGGCTTGCAAGCATTGCTGTGGGATGCTTCTTGGAAGGCACAGTCTCTTCTCTCTCACTGAATTCATCATCGTCCTGCAGCGCTGTGTCCTGTCAGTCCTGGAGTGAAAGTTCCTGTGTTGGTGAAGGAAGACAGACAGGACCTTTTCATCCTTTTCTAAATCTGGTGAACCAGATGCTTAGGGCTTTGCCTCTTTCTTTGTTCAGGTGTGTTTGTCTGTCTGTCTTCCACGTGTGTCTTAGTGGGGCTTGGATTCCCAGAGCGGTGACCACTCAGGTCCTGGAGAGCACAGCCTACGCTCTACTTTCGACTCTTATCACCCCAAAGTGGCAATCCTTCCTCGCACTGCTCCCCTCATTCTCTGGACATTCCGGAAAGCAGAGCCTTCATTTAGGACTCCTCCTCTGAAGCCTCCTGCTCTTCACCCCCCCGTTGCTAAGTCCTGCCTTCTTCACAGACCGCCTCTGACCAGCCCACAGTCGGTATTCATCAACCACATGCCCAGAAGGTTTGCCTGTTCACTTTCTGCTAACCATCCTGGGGATCTGGGTAGGCTGTAAGGGCCTGGAGGGTAGAAACTGTCTTGTACTGTTGCAGCTTGCCCTCTACCCAGCCCCACACTCTGCTCATAGTAGCTGCTCCCCAAAATGCTTGTCAAATGAATGTACCCAGCAGCAGTGGACACACTCAGCAGTCTAGAGAATTTGCCATTCTCCCTGAACCTCAGACAGCTGGAGGGGAGATCAGGTTTGGATTCAGGAGCTGAGGATGGAGGGATGGAGAAGGGAGTCTCCTCCCTCTCACGGCCCAGCCCTTCAGAGGCTTCCTTGTGGTGTCACGGAGACTGGGGGACTTAAAAGGATCTTTTCTCCCCATCCAGCCCCCACCTGTTTCCCTCAGCAGTGCTCACTCTCTTTGCTACGAGTCCATGCTCATGACTCAGTCCAGACCTGGACAGCCTGCTTTCATTTTTATGCTCCACCTTCTTATTTTTCTCCTTGTACTTAATGTATTGAAGAAACAAGATTGTCCTATAGAACTTTCATATCTTGGACTTGGCTGATTGCATCCCTGTGCCTGTTTATATTGTTCTGCTGACAATATTTTCTATAAACCAGCTGTTAAATCCAGAGACTTGATTAGTTTTTGATTCGATTTTGGTTTTGCAAAGCTACTTGTTAGTTGGCGTTGTAAATCAATATCCTATTATATTACATCAAAAGATCGGGCTGGCCCTTCAGGTGGGACCCTAGCACCCATGAGAGCCTGTGGACCTGTGGGCCTGGGGACTGTGAGGAGCTATTCAGCTGCTATGACATTGACAGAATCCACTTCAAGGATGTCGTGGTGCTCTTGAGAAGCAGGAAGCTCAGGACCATCTTCCGTGCGGACTGAGAAATTTACTCAAGAGTGGGTCTACAAAAGAAGCTTTAACTTTGGTTTATTGATAGTTTTACCGGCAGATCAGAGTCGGTGCTTTCTACTTTTTTATGGATTCCTGTGCCAACTGAAACAAAGCATCAGAATTACCCTAAAGATGTGAAATTTTTCAAGACTTGACAAGTGAATAACATTTTCATGCAATTTCTATTTTCGAGAGCTATGACCGAAAAAAACATGTTATTTTACAGCATTACCCGAATTACTTACATAGAATGAAAAAGAATTCAACGGGCTGAATTTACAGAAGAATTTAAGAGCCCAAATGACCAAGTAACACAGTATATCACTTTTGATGTATTAGAGGAAATGTGGAGTTAGTTGTTATCAGAACATGAAACATAATGAAATAGAATTTCAGCCAATAAATCCATCAGATGGTCAGTCCTGAGAAGCAGAAACCAAGATGGGATTAACGTGCAGGGATTTCAATGCGGGAAGCCCCTGTGAGAAAAAAGGCGGAAGCCTGGGGGTTCTGGGAGACCATTCAGATCAATGCAGTTCGGACCCCAAGTGAAGGAGGGGCAGAGTTTGGGTGGTGGCATCCTGCACTGCCATCTAGTCTAGGGAAGGTACCACAAGGTCTCAGGAGAGTCCTTAAGTAAAAGTGGGCCATCAGAGGAGTCCCGTGTCTCCCAGGAAGAGGCCTGACTTAGTACTCTGTCGGGCTCGGTCACTGGCTGGGAGCAGCGATAGGGAGAGCAGCCTTGGCACATCCACAGCAACGGACTTCAGAGCTTGGCCCAGAGCGTGTGGTCAAGTGAGCGCCCTGTGGTTGAAAATCTGAGGGCCATGTTCTCACGGCCACCACAGCACAAGCCAGATAAACCCTCAGCTTGGGAAAGAAAGGGTTTTTTTTTAATATTAGTACTGCAGGGGAGAAAAAATAATTTTACCTCTACCTTTCTGAGTTCTTGGCTGAGCCCCCTGTACTAAGACACGTAAGTTTAGGGGCGCCTGGGTGGCTCAGTCGTTAAGCGTCTGCCTTCAGCTCAGGTCATGATCCCAGGGTCCTGGGATCGAGCCCCGCATCGGGCTCCCTGCTCCGCGGGAAGCCTGCTTCTCCCTCTCCCACGCCCCCTGCTTGTGTTCCCTCTCTCACTGTGTCTCTCTCTGTCAAATAAATAAATAAAATCTTAAAAAAAAAAAAGAAAGAAAGAAACGTAAGTTTATTAATATGTATACCTCATGTGCCCATAGGAGAGGTCCAGGGAAAAAAATAACTCCTGAGGCAGTTTAGATTGTTTAAATACCATCTTAATAGAGAAAGGGGAGCAGGGTATAGGCCTCTTAGGGGAGAGTGAGTACATGATTTTTAGGAAAAATGAACAGGCCCTTAGAAGAACAGATGGGAGGTGTGAGAGTTTGGGACAAAGTTTGTGTGTGGTGTCGACTTTCAGTCTCCTCTCCTATGGCAAGAGTCAATCCTTCCTATGATGCCACTTCACAGATGAAGAAATGGAGGGGCAAAGACTTGTCAAGTGCACATCAAATCAGCAGCTGGATCTGGCTACTCTAAGGTCTTTCAGGGGGACACCTGTGAGAAAATTGACCCCTTTGGCTGCCCTTAGATGCTTCCACCAAAACACCTCTGAGGCCGTGCAGTGACTTGCCTTCCCCTTTGCAACCTTATCAGCCTGGACAAGCAAATCGACCCCTGTGAGCAGGCTGCATGTTCCTACTGAACTGTAGTTTTTCTACAATAGAGCTTTCTGATGGGGGCTGACCTGACTGGGCGCTTTTCTAACCCCAGATGCCCACTGAATACATTCACATGGATTTGTGAAGAAAGCCACAAATTTGGCTTCTTGGAGCATCTAAACTGGCAAGCTTCTCCTATTCAACTCTTTTATTTTATTTTTATTTTTTTAGAGAGAGAGTGAGCGAGCAAGAGAGAGCACACAAGCAGGGATAGAGGGAGAGGGAGAAGCAGATTCCCCTGCTGAGGAGGGAGCCCAATGCAGGGCTCAATCCCAGGACCCTGGGATCATGACCTGAGCCGAAGGCAGACGCCTAACAGACTGAGCCACCCAGGCGCCCCTCAACTCTTTTCTTTTAAGAATCACCTGGTACCCGACCAACACCTTAATCACAGCCTTGTGGGACCCCAAGCAGAGAACCCAACCTCGTCATGCCAGACTTCTGACCTACAGATCTGTGAGCTACTGACTGAGTGCCCTTAAAGCAGATGAGCTGGTGGTCGTCTGTCACACAGCAATAGAAAACTAATCACATACCTTTAGGCTGTGACGAAAGGGGCAAAGAGAATTGTCTGATGATTAAAATAATTTCCCATTGCACTAGGCTCAGCTCCATACTTTCCAAACCATGTTTCTCTTTTTCTACCCACATTTCCAAGCAGGTAGCATAGGACAGATAAACATTGCAATGCAGACTGTGGTTCTGTACCTTTGTGTGTGACTTCCAGAGGTTCCCCACAGCAGGCTGGTCCCACTTTGAAAGACTCGCAGTTGGGGCACCTGGCTGGCTCAGTTGGTGGAGCATCTGACTCTTGATCCCAGGGTGGTGTGTTCAAGCCCCGGGTTGGGTGTGGAGCCTACATAAAAACCAGATTTATAAATAAATAAATAAGTACATAAATAAATAAGTAAATAAAATTTAAAAAGGAAAGACTAGCAATTACTTCATAATATATGAACCTATAGGAAAATAAAACTGCCTCAGATTTGCCAGTGTTTTTATAAAAAGCCCTAGCCTCCTGAGACACAGAAATGTATACAAGATAAAGATAGGAATTGCTGGATGATATTTCCCCTGGAAGCATTTTACTCATCAAATACTATGAGAATTAGAAATGAAGCCATTCATCTAGCAAATTGCTCTGTTCCCAAAGGCCAAAGGATTACAGGCTGAACTTTGACCTTAGGCTAAGCCCAACGTGGGGTTTGAACTGTGTAGGGGTTACACCTGTGTATGAATTAGAGCGTGGAAATCGGGTGGAGAGAGGGTGGGGGAGAATGCGAGATTAGCGAGGTGGGGAGGTCAGGAGAATAGAAGGGGGGTGTATGCGGGGTGTGGGGGGGGAACAGAGCAGCTGAAGTGAGGCGACTGGGGGGGCGGGGAGGTGTTGGGGGAGTGGGCCGCCCCTCCGAGCTGGACTGGAGGAAGGAGCCCGGCCGGCGCCCTCCCCGCGCGCGGCCCCCCCACCCCGCTCGGGGCCCCGGGGTCCTCCCCCGTCTTCCAGCGCCCGGGACCCCTCCCCCACCACACCCCCGCGAGACGCCGTGTCCTGGGGCTGGCCCCCGGGCTTTCGGGCTCTCAGGGAACAAGAGAGAAAACCAGAGAAAACGGCGGAAACCGAAAACCCGCAAGAGGGAACTTTTAGAAAGTTCCACGGCGCCCACGGTGACATCACACCCACCACGCCGGTGGGGGAGTCTTGTAGCAATTTCCGAGTTCTTAGCCCACCAGCGCGCCCTGTCGGCGGGCACGGGCGCTGCAGCCTCCACTGCGGCCGCGGCTTTGGCCCTGGCGGCGGTCCTTGCGCCATAGCCTCCTGGGGGAGTGAGAGTGAGAAAGGGAACTAGTGGGCAGGAAATCCCATCATCCTGGAAGCCACCAACCCTGATGATGAAGTTTGGGAATGTAGGTGAAGTCTGGAGTCCAAGACCAAGAAAGAATTCTTGAGACTTTGGTGCAAGATGGTGGTTTTATTAAAGCCCGAGGACAGGACCCTTGGGCAGAAAGAGCTGCTGCAGGGCGGGTGGAAGGGGTGGCTGATTATATACTTGGGTAAGGAAAAAGGGAGGTTTTCAAAAGAACTTTCCTATGCTAGAGAGGACCTACAAGGTACTGGAGGCCTTGCCATTGTCAAGTTAAGGTTGTTTTTCCCTCTAGAAAGGGGTTAACAGTAAGTTATTTGTCAATGAGCTGCAGGTTATAAGAATATTTAATTTTACCTACATTTCCTTCTGGAAGTTAGGTTATTGATAAGAATGCTTTTTTCTTGTAAATCACTAAGACATTTGTAAATTGAGTGAGATGCCTGTCCTGCAGGCCTGTAATCTCTGTAAGTTAACCACTTGTTTTTCCTTCCCTTAGCTTTACGGCAGCCAAGAGTGCCGGATCCTACCAGGTGTTGGGGGTGGAAGGGGTTGCAGGGTGTCAGCTTGTGCTTTGCCTTGGCTTTGTCCTCATCACTGAGACCTGGGGGGGGTGGCAGTTGCCCCCCAGGGGAGGGGACCGCACTTGATAACGAAAGGGAGGAAATACCTAGATCTATTGCTTTGACCTTGCTCCTCCATCCCCTTAGAGTTCACCGCAGGCAGGTGAAGAGAGAATAGCTGATGAGGAGAACAAAGGCAAAAGAAATGTAGACAAAATTAAATGTCCTTACAGCTTGCAGCCCATTGGCAAATACTTGAGACAAGCAGAGTATGACCTTCCCAAACTCACAACTGCCTTAACGTTAATGCTTTGCTAGAGGTGAAAAGCAACCTTAGCTCGACATTAGCGCTTCAACATCAACGGGCACACAGCCCTCCTCTTTGACGCGATGAACATCACCTGGACAGTCATGAATCCTGGAGCCAGAGGCCTCGAGGACGAGTGGGAGAACAAGGGACTGGCAGACTATTTCAGGAGGATCTCAGTGGGAGACTGCAGTCACTGGCTCAGGGAATTCTTAGAACACGGGAGAGAGTGCTGGAGCCCCCAGGTAACTGAGCAGGGTGAGGAGGTTGCAAGTAGTTCTCTTTAAAGGTCGAATGCCTTCCTTCCCCATGTGGATAGGAGTATGTGTGTGCAATTGAAGATTTCATGAATCAGTCAGCTGACTGAGTTCTTGGTGGACTGGAGAGGCACTGACCACCATAGGCCCTCTCATCATGCTCCTTTCCATCCCCCTCCCTCCTCACAGGGGCCCCTTTCCCTGCTAACCAACGATCCAGTCACCCTGGACTGCTAGGTGGTCCCCAAATCTGCAAGCTACATTGTGCTTCCAGCCTTCTCTTCTTCCTGTTTTACTTATCCTTTAACCAGCACAAATGGCTCGTCCAAGGAAGCCCTCCCACCTCCCCCAGACAGAATGAAGCACCCCCAGTTCTGTCACCCTCAAAAAGCTCTGCCCACAGTGACCACATCAAACTGTATGATAATCAGATGGACATCAGCTGTCTCCATCAGTAGAAATATGAGCTCCATGAGGACAGGGCACGACCCCCGTTCCTCCTTAGACCCCAGGATCTGATAGAGTGGCTGCCACATCATGAATCAATAAATTTGGGGGTGACATGGGCTGCCTGGGGAAAGTGGGTGCTCAGGAAGGTATTTTATTATTTTTTATTGAAATATAATTAACATACAGAACATATTAATTTCACGTGTACAATATAATGATTCAACAATTCTATACATTACTCAGCGCTCATCAGGATAAGTGGATTCTTAAACCCCTTTAGCTTTTTCACCCCACCACCCCCCCTCCCTGCAAGCATCCCATCTGGCAATCATCAGGAAGGTATTTTTTTAGGATTGACAGGGCTTTCACTTTTTGTTTACTTTAGCATCATCAATAAATGTTCCAGATGCCAACCAGCCTTCATCCATCCTGAAAATTCTATGGATCATCACAGCAATCTTCAGCTTCATCCTAATTTGCATCTGCATCTACATCTGCATCTGTAACAAATCAGGTAAGTGTGTAGCAGGCTAGCCTCTGGCTGTGGGGGAGGACGTTGTCTGCTAAGGACTTGGGAGAGGTGAGCCATGGGTCTCACCCAAGCCCTTGTCCACTGATCCATCGCTACGCAGAAATGACGCCCTTTCTTGGTGTCGAGCCCCCACACTCTGCACTAGGGCTGGGGTTCCTCTGATGTTGGGATGGTGGAGGCTGGTACAGGCAGCACAATAATGCAGTGAGGGGAGGGGCGACCCGAGTATCTACTGCTGAGGTGGGGCAGGGTCTCAGACCTACGTGTGGAGAACGGGTGTTATCTTGTCATAGTCTAACCCAGGGTTCCCCTAGACCTTTGATGCTCTCTGAGGATAGCATGAGGTAGCTCACCCATTTTTGTAATGTTGTAACAGCTGTTCCATTATCTGGCGTTTCTATCTAGACCATGAAAAAGTGATGATGTTAAACCAACCCTTGGTGGCAAGAACAGACATTGATGACAATCTGGCTGCCAATCTAATCCATGATCTTCTACCGCAGATGGGTTTGCTAAGAAGCTAGTGAGGCTTCAGCTTCAGAACACTCCCTTTGCACTGGCTCCTCCTATGGCTCTTGAACAGGCCCTTGCAATGTGTTGACTTGGTCATTTTTTTAAATTTGCAAAAGTAATCCATTTGCTCACGATCAGTTAGGCCTGTCGGTTTTACTCTGACGCTCTTGGCATCAGACTTCCCTCCGTGTCAGGTGGAACTGGAATGGCGCCTGGCATTTTTTACAAATTCAGTTGAGAGGAAAATGAACTAGGGATATATTTATTTTGGTTTAATGAGATATATTTATGTGTTCTCACACACTTCCCTGTGCAGATGAATTATTGCTATGCGGAAACCATAGGTCCATCATGCTGACTGACTAGATGTCATAACACAAAGGTACAGGGCCACACGGCAAAGTGACATGTGAATTAACTTATCTGTTTACATATTAATATGCCCTAGTTGCAAGGATAAATAATAATGTGATATATTTACAAATGAAACACTATATTGTAATCAATAAGGAGTAAGCTGCTACACAAAATATGAATGATTCCCATAGATAGGAATTTAAGAGGAAAATGTCAGACACAGAAGAATATATACTCTATGATTCTATTCATGTAAATTTCAAAATAGACAAAACTGATCCTTGGTAATAGAAGTTAGAATAGTGGATCCTGATTGGGAAATGATCTATAACTGGATCTGACAGGTGATTATGAAGGTGCATTTCACCTTTAAAAAGACATCAAGCTGACCATTAAAGATTTATACACTTTATAAGAATATTACATTTCAACAAAAAAAGTTTTAAAAAAAATTTTAAGTAGATATTTCAGTTTTCATTAATGTCTTGACAAACTGGTAGTTCTCTTGTCAGGAATATCCTCAATGGTGAATTAAATTATAAATACATTATACATTTTTTCTGAATAGAATCAGATACATATACAGTGAGAGACAGAGACACAGATGGACAGAGAGAACTATTACATGACAGACAGCACCAGACTCCACTAACTAGTCCTTTATCTATATCACTGCTCTAGCCTTACAAATTTATTGCTTTGTCCCATTGCTGTCATCATCCTTATAATGTCCTCATCCTTATAATGTCCTCCCCAGGTTCACCCAGACCTCACAAACTGAAATGTAACAATTTAGATAAAGTTGGCAGTTCTGGGGTTAAAGTCACAGTTCCTGGGGCTCTCTGTGGAGTCCAAAGTTAAGATTCTTTTTTTTTTTTAAGATTTTATTTATTTATTTGAGAGAGAGAGAGCATGTGTGTATGTGAGAGAGAGAGAGAGAGAGAGAGGGGGCAGAAGGAAGGGCAGACGGAGAAACAGACTCCGCACTGAGCTCGGAGCCCGACATGGGGCTCAATCCCAGGACTCTGGGATCATGACCTGAGCCGAAGGCAGACATTTAACCTACTGAGCCACCCAGGCGCTCCCAAAGTTAAGACTCTGATGACAAAAATAACCCACTCCATAATTCAACGAGGAGCAATGTTACTGATGGGAAAATGATTCAACTCTTTAGCTGTTCAAAAGAATACTAATGTTCAGCCTTCTCTGTTTTAAGTATGGGCCCTGGCATGAAAAGTAAGCTTACAGAATAATAGTGTCCAAACATGCTGGGCACATATAAGTGGTCAGACAGGGGCCACTGTCCAGAAAGGGCTCGTGTTGTGAATGGTACGGTAGCAGACAGAACCCGGGGTACGTTTATACCGAGACTTGGAGTGAGGGCAGTAGCACGGTGGGCCCAGCTGATCTCTTCCCAGGGTAGGGGATGCCATGCACAGAGCTGCAGGTACACAGGTCTGCCTTTAACCCCTGGTGGAATGTGCCTGAGGACAACTTACCTGCCTCAACCCAGCAGGCTGGAGTTTAGGCTGCATGCCCAGCCATGAAGGGGATTGGTGAACAGGGAGGAAGGCAGAAGACCCATTTTAAAAACTAGGTTTCAGCAGTGAGGGCTTATGGGCCTCCATGGACACTTGGGGTTTTGAACTCAGCCAGCTTGTTTCTGCCTGCATGAACCTGCTGTTGAAGGGCTACAGGTCTGGACAGGGACAGGGCAGGGTTCAGCTGGTGAACGTCATTGCCCAAGCTGAGCCTTAGGGGAGGTGGGAGGCAGGGCCGGCCCAGGAAAGCATGTGTTAGAGATAAGGAGTATAAGTGTATCCTCCCTGCTTCCTCCACCTTTGGGGAGTGCCTCCCTGCTCATCAATCCCCTTTGCGGCTGGGACTGCAGCCTCTCACAGGTCTTCCTGTAAGAGGGAGGGAGGACCAGAGGGAGAGAGGGAGGTCTTCCCATCAGAGGGAAGAGGATCAGCACCTGAGATCAAAGACAGCTTTGTGTGCCCCTGACTTCCTACTTTGGTGTCTTTGGCATTTCTTGGCATTACTTTTGCTGATGAGACAGAAGAGAGAGGAGATTAGCCAAAACTAAATGATGAAGAAAAGAGCTGATGGGAAGTGTCTTAAGTCAGGAGACATTAGGCAGGGGGTAGACCCAAGATAATCTGATGCAGAGTCTAGCCTAAATACTTTTCTCTTTTTCCTCTTTAGTCCAAAGACAATTCCAGTGCCAGGAAGCAAGGCTCCGCTCTCCAGAGCTCCTTAGCATCTGACAGTAGCTGTCTTGC
Organism: Phoca vitulina; assembly: GCF_004348235.1. NCBI lineage: Eukaryota > Metazoa > Chordata > Mammalia > Carnivora > Phocidae > Phoca > Phoca vitulina. Next base: position 16,482,819 of record NW_022589712.1, read on the forward strand.
CCGTTCTTTCATGCCCGTTGTGGCTCCAGAGTGTCAAGAGAGTCAGAGAGAATTTGATGCCCTATGACTGTCCCAACATCTTTTCATGCTCATCAACCATTTCAAGGATTTGTGAATTTCAGGATAAAAGTTCTCCCTAATATCCCTTCCCAGGTAAACCCTCTTTCTGCTAGTGGTCCACCCTGGACATAGGCCTACCTGAGGGAACTGTAGGCCACGCTGTAAGGATGGGGGCTGGACTCTGGGAAACAGTATGGAGGTTCCTCAAAAAGTTGAAAATAGAGCTACCCTACGACCCAGCAATTGCACTACTGGGGATTTACCCCAAAGATACAAATGTAGGGATCTGAAGGGGCACCTGCACCCCAATGTTTACAGCAGCAATGTCCACAATTGCCAAACTATGGAAAGAGCCAGATGTCCATCAACAGACGAATGGATAAAGAAGATGTGGTGATATATATGCAATGGAATATTAGTCAGCCATCAAAAAAATGAAATCTTGCCATTTGCAATGACGTGGATGGAACTAGAGGGTATTCAGCTAAGCAAAATAAGTCAATCAGAGAAAGACAATTATCATATGATCTCACTGATATGTGGAATTTAAGAAACAAAACAGAGGATCACAGGGGAAGAGAGGAAAAAATAAAACAAGATGAAACCAGAGAGGGAGACAAACTGTAAGAGACTCTTAATCTAAAGTGGTGTGGACAGAGATGAATCATAGTATAATGACCACCTGGCTGGCTGGTAGGTTGTAGGAGATTCAGGCTTCAGGGGGTCACACACCTTCTAATCCTGGGGAATCTCCTTCATTTCTGTGAGCCCCAGTTTTTGTACCTGTAAAATTAAGAAGTGGAACCGGAAATAATAATAATAACTAGCATTTATTGAGCATCTACCATGTGTCAGATTCTATTCTAAGTACTTTGCATGCACCAGTTTAACTTATTTAATGCCTGTCAAGCATTTATGGTGGTCACTAGGATGACAATCTTGTTCCAACATTCAGTGAATGGACCTACAATGTGCAAATCCCAATTTGCTGGACTTTACCCTTAGTGATCTTATAAAACTGTAACGCATCTCCATCTTTTCAGCCCACAGTCCTGACATATGTATCCTCACATGCAAATTCTTCGTCCATCGATAAGGTTTTGATGTTTAGGTTTTCAAAACAAAGATATTTTATTTCTGATAGAAATGAAAGGAGAAAAACTAGAACTTGGAGATAAATGATTTATCTCCTCTATCACAAATCATAATCAACCCAAATCTCCCTCCTAATTCACCATGCGATGAAACCTGTTTTGTCACGGTTTTATTAAAGTGTAATTGAAGGGGCACCTGGGTGGCTCAGTCGGTTAAGCATCTGCCTTCGGCTCAGGTCATGATCCCAGGGTCCTGGGATGGAGCCACACATCGGGCTCCCTGATCCGCGGAGAGCCTGCTTCTCCCTCTTCCTCTATCTGCTGCTCTGCCTACTTGTGCTCTTTCTCTCACTGTCAAATAAATAAATAAAATCTTTTTAAAAAAATAAAGTGTAATTGAAGACAATAAACTATATCCACTTAAAGTATATAGAATCTGATGAGCTTTCACATATGCAAGCACCAGTGAAACATCACCACAGTCAAAGCAGGAACATCTATCTATCACCTGCTAGTTCAAGTGTCCTTGCACTTCTTTGTAATCCTTCCCTCCCACTGCACCCCGGAATTACAGGTTTCTCCACTCAGGCTGCCCAGAACATCAACTATTCCCAGGCCTGTGCAGCTGGGAAATTGTTCTGCCTGCTTCTTTCCAGTGGTTCTTCCTCTGGCCTTGGATAGTTTCCTCACACGCATGCACTTGACCAGTACTCCGGTGAAGGTTTGGCGATGGAGGGAACCCTCAGCAGACCTCCAGAACTCTTTCTGTACAGCTCTCTCCCCTCTGGTACTCTGTTCTGTGGATTCTAGCCACCTGGCCCCCCTGATTCTCAATTCTGTTTTCTCTGCTCAGAGAGACTGCCAGGCTCCCTTTGGGTTCCCCTCCCAGGCTTGCAGTTTGGAATCCCTCTCCGGGCAGGAAGCCAGCGTAGTCAGAAGGATCACTTCCTTATCTATTTTTTTTAAAGATTTTATTTATTTATTTGACAGACAGAGAGACAGCAAGAGAGGGAACACAAGCAGGGGGCGCGGCAGAGGGAGAGGGAGAAGCGGGCTCCCCGCTGAGTAAGGAGCCCGATGCGGGGCTCAATCCCAGGACCCCGGGATCATGACCTGAGCTGAAGGCAGATGCTTAACTCACTGAGCCACCCAGGCATCCCTCCACTTTTCTCAAAAGGACCCTGTTGTGAAGTTAGAGAGGGGGGATCTTTAGCAGTGCTGGCAGGATTGGAAATAAATGCTCCTGAGAAACGCCGTCCCTCCCACTCACCCTCATTATCTCCCCCATGGGGAACATGTGAGCTGGGTCTCACTCTGTGCCGACTTCCCTTCCACTGTCCCAAAGGCAGGAATGAGGGTCCTGTGTCCATCTTAAAATCTCTGTGAAGGCCAAACGAAATCATGTGCCTGAAAGCGCTTGGCAAACTTTGAAAACAACACAATTGTTAATCAATGCTGTATCCTATTATTATCATACGTGGTTTTTTTCGTATCATTATTTTTATCATAGCTAGTATTTAGAAGATTTGAATGCTACCTTCAGGATCCATTTTTATCACCAGTGACAGTTTCTCCTTATCATAAGCCTACTGGAGCTCTCCGAGGTCTAAGGTGAAAGGAATCCTTATGTTGTCAAGGACATCCTTAAGTGGCTTCAGTTGTGTGGGGTGAAGATCTCAGAGGTGGAAGAACCTGTAACCAAAGTGGGCCACTCCCTATAGGGCTAAGAGGCCAGTATTTCAGCTTCAGAGTCATGCATATACACAACCTCATGAACTCTATCAATTTTCCTTTTCATGGAATAGCAAGAAATATTGGACTTTTTTTCTTTTTTCTTCTTTTGTATTTTTACCTTCTAGTTCTATCCTTCTCTATTCTAGATCTGAAAGCAATGGGTTCCTAAATATAAGCTCTAAAATAATATATATATATGCTATTTTCCTATCCAATTATTTTCTCTTTCCCTCCTAAAAACGACATTGAACCATGTACAAATTACAATGTTCATGCATCCAATCAAAAAAACTTCTGGACATGCCAAAAAGCAAGAAAATGTGATACATAATCAGCAGAAAAACGAATCAATAGAGACTCTGAAATTAAAAGAAAGCGGAAACCACTGGCAGGCAGTTACAACTCTCGGGTGTGGTCTCCACTGGACTGGATTTTCATAAACCTTATTATGCCATTTAAAACACTACTAAAAACAAACAAAAAAACACTACTGCTCTGGGGCACCTAGGTGGCGCAGTCGGCTGAGCCACCCACTCTTGGTTTCCCCTGACGTCATGATCTCCAGGTCATGTGATCCACCTGCGTGAGGTGTGAGATCTAGCCGGTGCTGGGCACTGGGCTCAGTGCAAAGTCAGCTTGAGATTCTCTCTTAGTCTCCCTCTGCCCCTCCGGCTCATGCTCTCTCTCTCTCTCAAATAAATAAATAAAATCTTAAAAAAAAACCAAAACACTGCTGCTCAGTTTTGTAACTGTATGGTGACAGATATTGTGGTGATCCGTCAACAATATATACAAGTGTTGAATCATTATGTACACCTGAAACTAACATGTTATATGTCAAGCGTATCTCAATAAAGGAAAAGGTTATCTGCTAAATTTAATTAAATAAAATACATCTTCACTAGATCTTACATGATCCAAGCTGAAGGCCTCTCTGCATGCTATATAGAGATAGCTCATCAGGTCCTCATGATTGGCTGTGTTCAGATTTCCGCTTATGTTTGTGGAAATATGACTGCATGTGACTACTTGATTGTTTCAACAGCATTGCCCGCCTTGTGCTACCCAAGTACATCTGGGGAATCGAATGTGTCGGGGGACGTTGGAGGTGAAGGAATGGACTGTCTGAATTGGTTCCCCAGTTCAAGTCCCTTTTCTAAAGCAGACACTCAGGTCACCAAGATTTGAGCTTCCCCTTTGGCCTGACACCCGAGCAGGTCTCCCGTGTTAATAAAGCCGAGCGGGTTTAGACACAAACCCCGCCCAGCCTCGGAGGGCCGCGGTCGTAGATGCACTCTCAGTACAGCACCGCTAGAAACCTACCCTCCAGGTCTCCCTCCCTCGCTCTCCCAGCTTGGGAAGAGCCTGCAGAAGGCGGCGTGTGGAACGGGTCAACGCGAGCAAGGGGCAGGACGGCACGCAGGAGGGGCGGGGCTGGGGAGGCGGGGGCGGGGCCGCCCGCGGGGGTCGGGGGAGATGGGCGGGGCTTGGCGCGCCTCCGCCTCCGCCTCCGCCCCCGCCGCGGCCACTGTTCACAGGCTCGGTGCTGATCCGCGCCGAGGCCGTCTTGCCGCCTCAGAGGGGGCCCCGGGTCCCGGCAGAGAGGCGCGGGGGTTCCCGGAAGCCTCCACAAAGCACGAGCGGCGGTGCCGGGCCGGCTATGCCTCCCGTTGCTGCGGTTCCCGCCGGCGACCGCGCACCCGCGGCCTCGGGGGCGCAGCCGGGCCCCGGGGAGGCCGCGCTGTGAGGCGCCAGGGCCTAGCGCCCGCCGCGGCCGCGCCGGAGGGGCACAGGGCCCGGGCTCGCCCCGCCTTCCTCGCGCTCTGCTGCCCCTCCTAGGCTCGCTGCCTCAGCTGCCGGCCGCCATGGCCTTCGCCGCCCGGGAGGGCGCGGGCTCGGGGCGCGGGCAGCCGCCGCGGCACCGGGCGCTGCGCGGGTTGCTGCTGCTCTGCCTGTGGCTGCCGAGCGGCCGCGCGGCCGGCCCGGCCTCCGCGCCGCTGTCCGAGCTGCACGCGCAGCTCTCGGGAGTGGAGCAGCTGCTGGAGGAGTTCCGCCGGCAGCTGCAGGAGGAGCGGCCGCAGGAGGAGCTGGAGCTGGAGCTGCGCGCGGGCGGCGGCCCCCCCGAGGAGGGCTGCCCGGGCCCCGGCGGCGGCGGCTACAGCGCCATGCCGGACGCCATCATCCGCACCAAGGACTCCCTCGCGGCGGGCGCCAGCTTCCTGACCGCGCCGGCGGCCGTGCGGGACTGGCGGCAGTGCGTGGCGGCCTGCTGCTCCGAGCCGCGCTGCTCGGTGGCCGTGGTGGAGCTGCCCCGGCGGCCCGCGGCCCCCGCCGCCGCGCTCGGCTGCTATCTCTTCAACTGCACCGCCCGCGGCCGCAGAGTCTGCAAGTTCGCGCTGCACCGCGGCTACAGCAGCTACAGCCTCAGCCGCGCGCTGGCCGGCGGGCAGGAAGAGCTGGAAGCCGCGCCTCGCACGGGTGAGCGCTCGCGGGAGGGGGCCGGCCCAGACCTCTGGGTCCTGCTGCCCTGGCGCCTGTTGGGTGGCTGCATCCGGGAGACCACTGAGGCAGTAGAGCCAAGTGAAAGATGGAACAGCCTCGTTCCAAGTTAGTTTAGTTCGGGGGCATCCGGAGGAGTGGCTTTGATTGCTGTTTTATAGATGCTTTCTGAGAAACCTAGAAGACTGGGCAGAGAGGGCACCGTGGCCTGCTTCTGGAATTTTTCTAGCCTTGGGGAGGGAGGCTGATCTGAGAGGATTCGCAGAAATTCGATTTAAAGGAGGAGAAAAGCTCGAAGTAAAAAAAAAAAAAAAAGTTTATTTTAGGCTCAGATTTTTGTAAGTCATGGTTTGTGTCAAGTAATCGCAGGAGCAAAATCTAATTAGGTGCCAGACTGCTCATAGCACAGCCGTTTCTTAGCTTGACTCATGATTCCACCTGCAGCGGCTTTCACCAGACAAAAATGAGAAAGGAAACTTGGTGTCAGGAATTTTGAAGTGGGTCCAGCTGACTCCCATGAACTACGGTCCCTTTTGTAAAGAGGGAGAGGAAGGGATTTGATTTTAGTTGAAAATAAGAAAGTTGAGGGCACGTCTCTTTTTAAAAGAGTTAATAATGAAGTTTTTCATTCTGTGGTTTTACTTCCTGCAGATGCTCTGAATGACAGTCAAGGCACATACACGAAACACAAAAAATGTGGCTGTTGGAGATTAAAGCCATTGAGGGAAAAAACCTTGATTGGGCCCACATGTGGTTGGCTGTGTGTTTGATTGCATTCTGTTGCTCTTTGATTTATGATAACATAAGAATGATATAGCGAGATTGGGGGTGGGGGGAGCCTCAGCCACTTTGGAAATCTGGAGTCTCCAAGACCTGAAGGTCCAAAGAGAAGGGTCTGGGAAACCATATCCACAAGGGCCCATCTCCTCACTCACCTCCACCTGAGAGAAAGCTCAGGACCCTTGTCAGCAGAGCAGACCTCAAAGGTCACCCTGGGACTGCTCAGCCCTGAGGCAGACATTGGGAAGAACCCCAAAGTTTTCTCCCTGAAGCAAAAGCAAGAGACACTTTCTCTTGGACCTCCGCCAGCATCCCTGAGCCTGCCCCATGGCTATTACACACACATCCTTCCTCTTTGCTCAAACATAGACTAAAAAAATCCCAGCAGTGAAGAAACAAAATCCCTTTCTCTTGTTCTCACTGCACATCTGGAAGAAACCAACATCACCAAAGGAAGCTTTCTTATAAGCTAGGGGAAATCAAAAGGAAAATAAGGAAAGAATATGCTCATGGAAATTACAAAAAAAAAAGTTAGGTTTACTAGTAGGAGTTTCTGAGTCACTTTTCTTCCACTTCCTTCATTGCCGTTCCCTTCCCTAGGGGGTGTTTGTCTGGGAATTCAATTATGTAGATGTTAGGGATAAAAATGGGTGACCACAGGGCTTGGTCCTCATTCTGGAAAACCCTGTCACACTCACACTTCAGATCCCCAGCAACACATAGAAGGGTGTAGCTCAGGTCCCGAGGTACCCTTATTTGCAGCTAGGGCAAAGGTTACCTGCCCACATGCCCTGTGTTTGCCTTGCCTTGCCTAGGTGCTTAACCTCTTGAAGCTCTCTATGCTTCTGAAACTTACACGTTATTCCTTCTTGCCTTGCCTCTTCTTCCAACTCCTGTGAGTATACAGAGTTGGAGGCTACTGAGCATGAATATCGTTTAGAAAAGCTCTTGCAGAGAATTAGTCAGGGGGCCATTTGAGGTGAATATAAACATGAAATGATGAGGGGGCAGGTGGAATGGGATGGCACAAATTTATAGCAGAACCCATCAGCCATGTTTGTTGCGGCCACTGACTGAGTTTGGTGCTAGACATTATTATAAGGTGCTTAGACACATGAACTCTCTCTCCTCACAACAGCCAAAGATCTAGGTTCTGTTATAATCCCCAGTGTACTAGAAGGCTCTGTGAGAGAAAGTAAACTGCCCAAAAAAGCCTTGCCACATGTGAGTTGTGGAGCCGTGTCCAAGTGTCTCCCAGGAAATACGTAGCAGAGACCATTAAAATGGTCATTCGTTCTTCTGGGATATTTTTATAGGAAAGTGATCCATGCTAAAGAAAAAGTAGGAGCGAGAAAATTTATTGTGGCATTATTTATAATGGTGAAAAAATTGATAAAGTATATGTCCAATAGCAGAGGTTAAAATTAAAATGGCAACTGTGAAGTTTATGGAGTTACATGGGCAATACTAGAATATATGAATAAATATCAATAAATAGAACATATTAATGAGTTAGTAGGCTAATTCAGGATATAAATTTCTATTTCCTATAACTGGATACACTTTGGGGACTCCCAAAGTATATTTAGAAAGATCTGGGCTGACATCCGAACTGACAAATTTATCATTTGTATCATCTTAGGCAACTAAGCATCTGACTCTCATTCCCTCATGAATCTGATGCAGATGATAACACCTCCCTCCCTCAGAGATTTGTGAAAGTTGAGTGACATTAAGGCTCGTGAGCACTTAGCCTGGTGCCTGGTACAAAGAAATCACCCAATAAATGGCACCTCTTACTTATTATCATCAGCTCATATAGAGAAAAACTATAACGGTACACACCAAAAATGATGATAATCATATTGGGGTTGTGAATAATCTTTTCCTGAAGTGTTACAATTAGGAAGAACACACAATGAAAAAAGAAAACCACAAAAACAAATAAACCAACCGCATAGATTTTGACACATAGTATCTAAGCCTCTCCCCTTAGGCTGGCCCCACTTCTGTGTCCAGACTTTAGGAGTCTCTGCTAATTTCTCAACCACCACCATATCCTCTGTGCCCACACAGTACAGATCCAGATTCCAGAACCTCCTTGTTATTAAGGCTCCATTCACAGCAGTGTGTTGTAAATCAGATTACTTAACAATATTCTTATCTGTATAAAATGTTTCAACTTGATATGCTTCATCAAAATTGGTATGAGTCTTGTTTTGCCTCTGTAGATCTGACCAAGTGTGTTTAGTTTTCAAAAGAAATCAGTGTTTCTATAGTACTTAACATTGATTTATTACATTTTTATGATGAAAATTCAAATTTACCTTTTTTTTTTAAAAGATTTTATTTATTTATTTGAAAGAGAGAGAGAGAGCACAAGCAGGGGGAACGGCAGGCAGAGGGAGAAGCAGGCTCTTTGCCGAGCAAGGAGCCCAATGCGGGACTCGATCCCAGGACCTTGGGATCATGACCTGAGCCAAAGGCAGACGATTAACCAACTGAGCCACCCAGGCGTCCCTCAAATTTACCTTTATCTTGTTCTTTATCAGCAAGTCAAGTTTTTTTTTTTAATTAATTAATTTATTTATTTATTAATTTATTTATTTATTTTGAGACAGAGAGAATGGGGGGGAAGGGGCAGAGAGAGAAAATCTCAAGCAGCCTCAACACCTTGTGCAGAGCTCCATGCCAGTCTCCATCTCACAACCCTGAGATCATGACCTGAGCCGAAATGAAGAGTCAGACACTTAACCAGCTGAGCCATCCAGGCGCCCCTTAAAGATTTTAAGTAATCTCCACACCCAACGTGGGGCTCAAACTCACAATCCTGAGATCAAGAGTCCCATGTTCCACCGACTGAGCCAGCCAGGTGCCCCAGCAAGTCAAATATTTTTAAATGATAGCACACTCCTTTCCTCTTGTTGTTGTTTTGTGTGTTTTTTTTTAAAGATTTTATTTATTTATCTGAGAGAGAGAGAATGAGAGACAGAGAGCATGAGAGGGAGGAGGGTCAGACGGAGAAGCAGATTCCCTGCTGAGCAGGGAGCCTGATGCGGGACTCGATCCCGGGACTCCAGGATCATGACCTGAGCCGAAGGTAGTCGCTTAACCAACTGAGCCACCCAGGCGCCCCTTGTTTATTTTTAAGACCTGTTCCTGGGTAGATAAGCTCTGGCTTATTTCAGAATACATTATGCAGCATAATTTACCTGGACTTGAACTGAGGAGGAAATGTATCTCTTTTATTTCGGTTACAACAGTGATCAATGTGGAAGATATGAAGGTTTCGCTATGTTCATAAATCATATCTTAAAGCTTACCTACAGAAAAGTTAACAACCAAAACAATGATTTCTTTCTTCAGGAAAGGCAGGATTAATTAGTTTTGTAATTATGTGGGATATTTCAGAACCTACCTGATTTTTCCATCTTAAGTCTTTGGGGTTACATCTTTGAGAGCTTAAAAATATAGCTTTCATTGTTGTTTATATCATATAGGCATATTTTAGTTTGTTTACCTACAAAAAGTATTTTAAAATAAATTTTCATGCAGATAGTTGCTAACTATAATGTATTACTGTGAATTATAAGATGATTTCCAGAATTATAAAGTGGTAAACCATTGTGTGGAAAGCAATGAAACTTCCAGAGCCAAAAGAAAGTTCTCTGTAACACTCTGCAAAATGGCTTATTAGTAATGAAATTGTCACCTCTTTCCTTACCTGGGAGAAGCAGAATAAAGACCTCAGACACTAGGTCTTTGCTCAGAGATGGAAAAGGCAGAACAAATTTCTTCTTAGGCAAAGGTTGCTTGTGTAGCTTATTTAAATCTGAGTTATTAGTCCTCATTGTTTTAAATAACTATAAAAATGGGACTCGTCTTGGGGCGCCTGGGTGGTGCAGTCAATTAGGCATCCGACTCTTAATTTCGGCTCAGGTCATGATCTCAGGGTCATGGGATCAAGCCCCACATCCAGCTCCATCCAGCTCCGCTCTCAGCACGGAGTCTGCTTAAAGACTCTCTTTCCTCTCCCTCTGCCCCTCCCCCAGGCCCCCCTCAAATAAATAAATCTTAAAAAAAACAAAACAACAACAAATGGGACTCATCTTCTCAATAGACAAATGGAACCATCGGCAATAGCAAGTGTGCTTATTCCCTGTAAATAGGCTCATAAAAAAGTCATCTCTTTTTGAGGCTACCAGCAGCATTCTCATTCAGAAAAGCCACAGCTCTAAGAGCTGCCAGCCCCTTATAGAAATTCTCTGTTTCTGGGTATTGGGAGGATCAGTAGATGAGAAGATAAGGCTGGAGGAGCAGGTCTCTCAACATCTGAAAGGTCATGGTAATTTGTTGAAGCGTTTTTCTTAAGCAGGGAAATGACCCAATCAGATTAGAATTTCAGAAAAGTAATTTTAGCTGTAGTGTATCAAGAGTAAGGACCTTTGTTGCTTAGTGAGAAATAGGATTGCTGCTAGCCTCAGGCCCTGGGATATCTGGGTTGGCCCTCAGAGGTTTGCTCAGGAAGCCACGGGGGCTCTGGAGGAAGAGAGCCGTGTCTCAGCAACGTCATTCAGAGAAAGTTAAGGAAGAACAAATCCAGGCCAGAATTTGGGCAGAGCTTTGGCATGAGAGGAGGGAGGAAATGGTGGCAGCCAAAAAGGGTGGATTATAAGAACCTATAGATTTTTTTCCCCCGCAGTTATATTACTTAGTTTCTTTAAGATAAAAGTGCATTTGGGTAAGTTTACTAATAAGCATAAATCAATAAAATATTCACAACTCTGCTCTTAGAAATGTTTTCTGTATGCAGCTTCTCCTATCCGTCTGCTATCAGTGAACGTGATAACAAGGCTACTTCACGTGAGCCTTGAATTATTTAGTACCATTCCAGATCAAAGGTAAATACATACTTGTTTTGCTATCATACAGAAACTCTGTGCCAGCTTGTTATAAAGTTAGTTGTTAGGGGCGCCTGGGGGGCTCAGTTGGTTAAGCGTCTGCCTCCAGCTCAGGTCATGATCCCAGGGTCCTGGGATTGAGGCCTGCATCAGGCTCCCTGCTCCCCAGGGAGCCTGCTTCTCCCTCTCCCTCGCCTGCCGCTCCCCCTGCTTGTGCTCTCTCTCTGTCAAATAAATAAGATCTTTAAAAAAAAAAAAAAAGAATTAAAAAATAAAAATTAGTTGTTAGAACCTGTGAATGTTTTCTATTTTCCTAGATGAAAAATTGTATTCCGGAAAATTTCTAAGTGAGTTTTATTTTGTGTGGATCCAAGAACTTGCCTTAACTTTAATTTAGTTTCCTACGCATTGAACACTTAATATCACTTCTACTTTAAAAACTTGAGGATAAGAAAAAAAAAATCTATATCAGAGGTGGATTTTTTTTTAAAAAGATGTGTTTCAGAAGTCCTTTTTTGATAAATTCATTTAATAGAACTTTGAACTAAAATTATTTATGAATTAAATGAATATTTGACTCTAGAGAATAAAAGTACTACTCCAGATTGGATAGCCTAGTACTCACAAGCTTGTTATAGGTACTGCTACTAGCTGATGCTCCACACCTGCTCCTCTGCACGTGTTAAAGTCCATATTCCTAATATGTTCCTATTTTACTGTTTATTATGTAAAGAGAATATGATGAAAATCAATAAGAAAATAACTTTTAGTTGCTATACATTCTCTTAGTAGTTGTTCACTGGACTACATCTATTCTAGCAAACAAGATACTTCCTTAAATAAATTATAAAAAAAATAGGGCATCATCTCTCTTGTGAATTATTGATTTTCTTTTACAGAAAAAGATGAGCCCCCACTTAGCAAGGCCGGGCAGGATGTGGTCTTGCATCTCCCTACAGATGGAGTGGTTTTGGACGGCCGCGAGAGCACAGATGACCATGCCATTGTCCGGTATGAGTGGACACTGCTGCAGGGTGACCCATCAGTGGACATGAAGGTAATTCATGACATCATTGTAATGACCGCAGATATTTCCATGAGGTGATCTCTCATAATGTTCTTCTACTCCTGTTCCCAAAATATCTGTAAGCTAGCAGAAGAGGTATAAAATGGAGAACGCACAAAAGTGATAGCTGAAAAAGTGGTTTATTATATGAATTTACTTTTCCACTGAGTAAGCAGTGATTCTGATCCTTTGTTTTGAAGCTTACTCTTGTTCTTGCTGCTTTTTTGGCAAAACACTTCAAGGGAAAAGACTCAGGCTTTGTTTTAATGACTCAGATTACTTTTTAAATTTTTTTATTTCTTCTTTTCTTAGCTCAAGGTCCAGGTAGAAAATTTGAAAAATACGAAGGAAAATAACATTAGAATAAGCCCATTTGGGGAGCCTGGGTGGCTCAGTCAGTTAAGCAGCTGCCTTCGGCTCAGGTCATGATCCCGGGGTCCTGGGATCGAGCCCCTCATCGGGCTCCCTGCTCAGCGGAGAGCCTGCTTCTCCCTCTCCCCCTGCTTGTGTTCCCTCTCTCGCTGTCTGTCAAATAAATAAATAAAATCTAAAAAAAAAAAAAAAGGAATAAACCTATTCTTCACAGGATCCAGAAAGCAACCACCTCATCTGGCAAGGAGGCCTGCTTGAGATAACTGAGGCAGTCAGTGAGGGCAAGTGTCCCTGTTGATGCCCTCCCCGCTAATGTTCATCGGGCTTCTGTGGGCTGATCGGAATGGCTACAGACGGAATGAGTCACTCTCCCATTGGCTGCCTACACCCAGGAGCCTTTCTGTTTTTTTTATTAATTGAGCTATTAAAAAACATTATATTAGTTCCAGAAGAACAGTATAATGACTCGACATCTATACATATTGTGAAATGATCACCATAATAAGCCTAGTTAACATCTGTTACCTCACATAGTAACACATTTCTTGTGATGAGAACTTTTCTTTTTTAAGGAAGCCTTGAAAACTTTTTTCAAAGATTTACTCTCAGTGACTTTCAAATATACAGTACAGTATTATTAACTATAGCCACCATGCTTTACATTATATCCCATGACTTATTTATTTTATAACTGGAAGTTTGTACCTTTTGACCCCACTTTACCAATTTCACCCACCCCTCACACCCTGCCTCTTGAAACTACCTGTTCTCTGTATATATGAACTCAAGTTTTTTGTTTAGATTCCACATATAAATGAGATCATATGGCATTTGTCTTTCTCTGAGTTATTTCACTCAGCATAATACCCTCAAGGTCCCTCCATGCTGTCACAAATGGCAAAATTCCTTTTTATGGCTAAATATATGTATACACCCCATTTTTCTTTATCCAGTCATCCATCAGTGGACATTTAGGTTGTTTCTTTATCTTGGCTACTGTAAATAATGCTGCAATGAACACGGAGGAGTGCATATATCTTTTCAAGTTAGTGTTTTGTTTCCTTTAAAAAAATACCTAGAAATGGAATTGAGGGATCAACACAGGGTATCTTGAGTTGTGAGGCAAGTGGCTTCCAATTAACTCTGTCAGGATCCTTCCTAGATGGGAGTATTTCCCTGGCTTAACCACTTTAGTTGGAGGAGGAGGAAAAGTCTGTATTGGTCTGCTGGGGCTGCCATAACAAACTAGCACAGACTGGATGGCTTAACCAACAGAAAGCTCTCACTGTCCTGGAGGCTGGAGGTCCAAGATCGAAGTGTCCAAAATCAGTGCTTCCTCTGTGGGGAAGCACTGATTTATATTCTTTTGGAACAAAAACAATAATTAGCTAGTCCTTCAAGACTGATTTGTGTCCATTATTTACTCAATGATTATGTAGTCTTCGACTTGCCTGGACCCTTGATGAGCGTCTTACCCAGCTCCCATCCATCTAGGAGCCCCTTCCAGTGGTTGTCCGCTCTCTTCCCGGTATTTCCAGAGATGAAAGCTCGCTACTTCACATCATGTCCTGTAACAGCTTTCATCAGCTCTAATTATTAGGTCAACAGGATGTGCCGCCTATTACCTCTTTGCACTGTGCTAGATCTTCTCTTTGGAAAAGCACTGAATACATCTTTTTATTCTATTTATCAGCCACTTAAGTTTTGAGAAAAAAAATGAGGGGCGCCTGGGTGGCTCAGTCGGTTAAGTGTTTGCCTTTGCTCAGGTCATGATCTCAGGGTCCCGGGATGGAGCCCCACATCGGGCTCTCTGCTCAGAAGGGAGGCTGCTTCTCCCTCTCCTCCCTGATCATGCTCTCTGTCTCTATCTTTGTCTCTCTCTCTCTCAAATAAATAAATAAAATCTTAAAAAAAAAAATGAATGTCAACCACTTGGAATGCTCTTCCCAGAACTCAACACTCCCAGTCTTTCAGATGTTCCTCATAAATTGATTTTCAGAGGGTCCCACTTACCATCCAGCCTCTTTTGGATTTTCTCAGATTCTTCCAGGCCTTTCTTAAAATCTGACATCCTGGGGTGCCTGGGTGGCTCAGTCAATTAAGTGTTTGCCTTCAGCTCAGGTCATGATCCTGGGGTCCTGGGATCGAGTTTCCCGTCGGGCTCCCTGCTCAGTGGGGAGTCTACTTCTCCCTCTCCCTCTGCCCTTTCCTCTGCTTGTGCTCTGTTTCTCTCGCTCTCTGAAATAAATAAATAAAATCTTAAAAAAAAATCTGACACCCTTATGAACCCCATATGTAACTGTGGTTCTTCCTGACACAGACTATCACCTCCTGTGATCCAGACATTGTCTCTACTTCTCCTAATGAAGCTTAATTTACATAAACTATTTTAGTGGCTGCTTCACACAATAGATTCCTGTTGAGTTTTCCAGTAGCAGGATTACCCAAACCCTGCTTCATCTTTCTGCATGGACTGCTGCCCTGATGGCGTCTTCATCCTGTGTTTATATAATTGATTTATTGAACCTGAGTGCAGGACCTTATGTTTATCCTTTTTACATCTCAGCCTTTTGGTTTTCATCTACAACAGAAATAATTTTGAAATTTGAGTGTCATCCAGCATATTTATTATCCTTCGATGCATTGTGTCAGCTGCAAAATTAATATATCTTTATTTAATCTTTGGGAACTAAGGTTGATCAGGAAAGGTACACAGACAAGCCATTGATCATACCACTAGAGAGCTCCCTTGAGATGGACACTGACTGGTAATTGGCACTTCTGGGACATATTTGTTCAAGCAGCTATAAATCTGCCTCCATATCATCTAGCTTTGTCTATTTGCTACTAAAAGCTTTATTCTGTAAGCAATGAATTGCATATTTGAGTGCTGAATAAAAATAATGCTGATGATTCAGTATTTAATTTATTGAAGATATCTATAAAGGCCTAACAAAATTAGGCATTTCTCATGGGCTTTTAGGTCTGACTGCTCCGCCATCAAGAGGGAAATGTGGACCAATTCCCCCGCCAAGTGTATAATGTGCTGGCAGATAGATCTAAAGTTATACAACCATAATCTAAGTGACAAAATCTGCGATAAGAGAGCCATTTGCTACCAAACTGTGACTGTCTTATAATGGTGTACATTCATGAATGCCCCCAAAAGTAAACTCTCATCCTACTCTGACTTCATCATAATAAAGCTGTCATTGATTGAGCCACCCAGTCAATGCCAGGCGGTTTAGACCTATCTGTAATCCTCAGAACAACCTCACAAACAGGCACATCCCTACTTTGTGGATTAAAATTATAATATAACATCATTAAAGACTTTGAAGTGGCAAGAGATTACTGAGTACCTTTCAATGAAATGCTGGGGGTTACGGAGCAGGTCCTTCAAGGTTAGCATTTATAGATTGTAGAAAACAGATTGTAATGCAAATGATTCTTGTCCATAGAAATGCAAAGAAATTTTTTCATATAGAGATGCAATTGATTTCTGTCCTGTGGAAAAGTGGATTTCAAATATGATATGTTAACACCCATGGATATTAATCTATTAATCCACGCATGTTGATGCCTAATCGCTACTAATAGGAAACTTGTTTCAGCTTTGCATCTCCTAGCAACTTCATTTAAACATTCATGGCTGCTTATTTCTGTCTATTCCTCAGATTCTCCTTTGTTTTTTGTTTGTTCGTTTTTTTAAAGATTTTATTTTTATGAGAGACAGAGAGCAAGCAGGGGGAGGAACAAAGGGAGAGGGACAAGCAGACTCCACTCTGAGTGCACAGCCCAATGCAGGGCTCCATCTCAGGACCCTAAGATCACGACCTGAGCTGAAATCAAGAGTCCCATGCTTAACCCGCTGAGCCACCCAGGCGCCCCTCAGATTCTCCTTTGAATCTATGGAACGTCTTTTTGGTTTTCTCTTTAATTAATGAATTAAATAAAATCTTTGACTCATGTTCATATTAGATTTGTGTGAGAGTCATAGTTTTAACATTTTGAGAATGTTCCTTTAACAGTAATTAACATCCTTCAGGGACCATCTCACTGATCCCTTTCACTTGGGCAGCCAGATTTTACACCCCAAAATTTCCTCTTTTTTTTTAGCTTATTTATGTTATTTATTAATCTCTATACCCAACATGGGGCTCCAGCTCACCACCCAGAAATCAAGAGTTGGTGTTCTTCCAACTGAGCCAGCCAGGTGTCCCTACACCCCCAAGTTTCTGACAGGAAAATTGGAACTCTTAAGTCAGTTTTTTGTTTGTTTGTTTGTTTGTTTGGGGTTTGTTTTGTTTTGTTTTTCTGAGAATGGGATCCAGTTGACTGGAATGTTAATTCAGTCCTCCTTCCAGCTGTAAAACAGGGCTCACTTGAAAAGTTGTTGGGAATGGGGGAAGAGCAATTATAGGCTAGCATAGCAAAGCAATTAAGTTAAAACCCAGTGTGCGATACACTTGTTCTTATGCCCCTTGACCATCCCCACCCCTCAGGAGCACTCACTGGTCAGGCTTTCCCTTGAGAACACAATGTCTGCTCAAGATTCTCTCTCCCCCTTCCTCCAGCTCTGCCCCCCCCCCCCCCCCCCCCCCGCTCATGCACAGAGAAAAACTGAAGCAAACAGGAACGTGGGTCCTTCTTGATAAAATCCAAGTTACACTGGATGGTCTATGTGAGGTCTCCCCCTTAGTCTCATTTTTGATACCATAAAATGGTATTTTATAGGGGCGCCTGGGTGGCTTAGTTGGTTAAGCCTCTAACTCTTTTTTTTTTTTTAAGATTTTATTTATTTATTTGAGAGAGAGAAGGAGAGAACACAAGCAGGGGGAACAGCAGAGGGAGTGGGAGAGGGAGAAGCAGGCTTCCCGCTGAGCAGGGAGCCTGAAGTGGGGCTCGATCCCAGGACCCCGGGATCATGACCTGAGCCAAATGCAGACGCTTAACCAACCAAGCCACCTGGTCACCCTCAAGCCTCTGACTCTTGATTTCAGCTCAGGTCATGATCTTAGGGTGGTGAGATCCAAGCCCCACATGGGTCTGCACACTCATTTTGAGATTCTCGCCCTCTGCCCCTCCCCCCTCAAATAAACCTTCTAAAAAATGGTATTTTATAGTTCAGCCTTAGAGAAGAGGTTTCTGGAAAAGGAACATAAATAGAAACAATAATTGACTTTTTTGACATAGGGCAAGAGAGCACAAAATAATTGTTGACTTTCAAATTGCACTGTCTCCTTGTAGAGGAGCCATTTGGTCACTTACTCCTCCTCAGTCTGACTTCCTGGGATGTAATTTGGGTCAATACTGAAAATGCTCACAAAAGGAACGAATTATTACGTGGTAAAGAGGTGATTTAAAAACCTACTGAAAGACTATAAAAATTTAGGGAGCAGGATTTTCAAGGCAGCCTGCGGTTGTTTAACCAAGAGATTCCAGAGAACCTACCGTGGTCTTTAAAGATTAAACACTAACTGTATCTGTTGTCTTCTGTTTTCTACACATCCTCATTGATAACAGCCCAAAGAAATACATAAAATCTATAGTATCACAACAGAATTCTAACAATAATAAAAGATTCCTGTAGAAGTATTTTCCGTGAGAGAAGGAGCGATGAGCTGAAGAGGGGTTTCCCTGACAGAGGGGCCCTTTCTCCCTTTTCTCCTTCTTCCCTCCCTCCTTCCTTTATTCCTTTCTTGATATTTTTTTCCCTTTCTCTCCCAAAGCTTAGAACTATGCATATACTTACTAGGATTCTAATAATACTTACTAATTAATTTTTTTTAAGTAATTGGTTGCTCAGCTAACCTTTCCAAAAGTGTTCTTCTAGCCCCCAGATCTGTATCATCCTTCCTAGCACGATGGGCAGAACAACATTGCTCAGCACTCTGAACTCATACAGCTATTACAAAGAGCCAGTGAGTGTTGTCTGACAATTTCTTTGCACCTCGTCAAAGGAGATCCTAAGCACACATAACCTATTATTATTTCTTGGCTACTGGACAATTTCTAGTCTTCATAAAAACAAAATGTAAGGGATGCTTGGGTGGCTCAGTCGGTTAAGCGTCTGCCTTCAGCTCAGGTCATGATCCCAGGGTCCTGGGATCAAGTCCCACATCAGGCTCCTTACTCAGCAGGGAGCCTGCATCTCCCTCTGCCTGCCTCTCTCTCGCTCTCTCTCTCTCTGACAAATAAATAAATAAAATCTTTAAAAAAAAAAACAAAAACAAATTGTAAATCACTTCAATAAAAGTTATTTCAGACATTCTAGGCCTTTGGTGGGGGGGAGTGATGGGGGGAAGATTGTTTCTAAATTTAAAAAAAAGAAGAGAAAAGTGGTAATTGGGTACCTGAGAAAGTTTCATATCACACTTAACCTATTTCCTTCCTCCTTCAAGTGAGTCAATTTGTCATAAATGAAAGAGAGCAAACAGATAAGAATTCTAACAGAGCACCTACTTTATGCTGTGGTTTTTGAATCCCAGCTCTACCACTTCCTATCTGTGAGACAGATGGCTTAAGCCATTTGCAAGATGAAAATAAGAGGAGTCCTCCTGTCAAGGCGTTATTATTGGGGTTAAACCAGGTGGTGCAGGTAAGGCCCCTGGAGCCGTGAGCCACACACAGTAGACATTCAAACATGATGATATTATTCAGTTTATTATGAGATCATTTTTCCTTTGATGGTATTCACACAATTCTTGATAGCCTTGTCTTATACCCAGGCAAGACTGTGTTGCTGCCTGGGTAATATTCTTTTAGAGATTCTCCCAAGGAAACCCAAACCACCAAGACTCACTCCATGTGCTCACCGGTGCACAAAAGGACTTTAACAGGGAACAAAACCTCCCTCCTCAAATGGCCAAAGAGGCAACCTTTCAGACTCTGGTCTGAGGCCAAAAAGGACTTTAAGTAGGAGCCATGTTGACACTGAGAAAGCCAGAGGGTCTAGGTGTTTCCTGGGAATGAGAGCAAAAGCAGAAGAAGAGAAGTAAATATTACCATAATTGTTACCTCTCCTGGAGTGCTCACGTTATGCTCTGTGGTACGCTAAGCGCTTTATTAGCTTATATAGGGTAATAATTCATAGCTGTTGTGTTTCAGTGTTGACCACGAGCTTAAATGTAGCCTACCCTCACTTACATATGAATTCTTTTTACACAATCCTCAAGGCCTTGAATATTTAATTGCATTTTTTTTCTTTAAGAAAATTACTTTTAAGGAAATGTTGAAAAATAATCTCCCTGGGGAAAAAAAGTGCATAATTCATGATAAATAAATCTGGGTAAATTGAGTTAGGAAAGCTCTATTCCAGTAAGGGCAGAAGCTTTGAAGTTCTTTCCCTGTTCAGAAACAAACACACAACTTCTCAGACAATAAATTGACAGCACAGTAGGCTTCCAGAACCCTAGGAGTCTGCAATCTATCTGTGCTTCCAGTCAGATGGGGCTTCAACCTGATTTACTGTATCTGCTTTTTTTAGAGCATTACAGCTGGCCAGTCTGTATATAAATTGTGCCTGGATTCTTTCTAAGAAATGGTTCTTGGAATAAGGACCTTGGAAGGCCTTACTGGGCTGACAGAGAGGTAGGATTCTGGAACCGCTGTGCCTATGGAATTTGGAGTCAAATGACCTGGACTCAAACCCAGTTTTGCCAATTCCCTAGCAGGGTGAACTTGGGAAAATTGTTTCATTATTTAAGCCTTAGCTTCCTCAATTGTAAAGAGGATAATACCACCTGATAGAGTTTCAGTAAGGGATCAAAGTGGGAAAACGCAAATAAAGCGCTTAGCGTACCACGGAGCATAACATGAGCACTCCAGGAGAGGTAACTATTACGGTGAATTCTAAACATCTTGGGATATAAATACTGGTCTCTTTTGACCGATAGTTTAGCTGAACTACAAACAGAATAGATTTACTCACTTGTATATAAACAAAAAATTAACGAGGGCCTCTTCAAGGCAAGGAGCAAGGGAGTAAGGCGTGAAAAAGTTGTATGGGATATTGCCCTCATGTAGCTTGACACCAGTTGAGGATATTAGATGTGCACCTAAATAACAATAATACCAAGTAGAAAGGGCAAGACTGTAAAAGAATATAGATAAAGTGCTGCTAGAATTCAGAGAAGGAGAGATTATAATCTAGTTCAGGGAAGTCAGAGAAGACTTCGCAGATGAGGGCCCTGTGGTACATGTCTCTATAATCTTGATATTCTGACAAATAGGACTTATAAAATTATATTGACTTGAACTTTTCAGATTGAAAAGATCCACATTCTATAGTGCAAACATTTTGGACGTGCCTGATAGCATTCAAAGTCAATGTGCATCCTCTCAGTATGGTGACCGAGGGCCATAAAATCAGAATCCATTGAAAATGAGAATCAGGTTTGGCTTTGCCCAGAGGACAGTTGGCCATTTGCCCAGTGGTCTGTAACATACTTTTACTTTTCTAAGAAATAATACAGAGAGGAGTGCCTGGCTGGTAGAGCATGAACTCTTGATCTTGGGGTTGTAAGTTTGAGCCCCACGTTGGGTGTAGGGATTACTTAAAAAAAAGAAAAAAGAGGGGCACCTGGGTGGCTCAGTCGGTTGAGCATTCTACTCTTGGTTTTGGCTCAGGTCGTGATCTCAGGGTTGTGAGATCAAGCCCCGTGTCAGGCTCCACACTGAGGAGTCTGCTTGAGATTCTCTCTCTCCCTCCCTCTCTGCCCTTCCCCCGCTCGTTCTCTCTCTCTCTCTAAAATAAATGAAGAAAAGAGAAAGAAATAATACAGAGAGATCTTGTGTACACTTTACCCACTTTACCCACATCTTGCCAAACCGAGATATCAGTATTGATCTTCCCTAGTTTAGGAAGGAGAGAAGGGCAGTAGGAGAAGAAACAAGAAAGAAGCAGTACTAATCTTTTGTCTGTAGAAACTCTGCATTATGGCCAGGTGTCAAGAAAATGGGTTCATGTTCTCAGGAAATATTGTCCTGCTCTCTTGGCAGGAACAATGAGAACGTTTGTCTTATTCTCTTTCTCCTATATATATTTTTTACCCTAACACTTAGGAAATGTTTGTAAAATACTTTAAACCCTTTCCAATGTCATATAAATATGAGAAGATGTCTAGAAGGATTACCTGGGGCTTGAAGGGAAAATATCCATCTTATGTTCTAAATATTCTAAATATCTGATTTCAAGGAAAGACACCCTTTGTTAGCTAAATGAATAAAAGGGGTCGGGAAAGGGATATTAATCTGAATAGATCTAAATTTAAGCTCACCCAGGACTCTGAAGGTTATCACCATGGTCTGGATCTGGATCAGTGTTTCCGACATCAGAAAGGAGGTGCCTAGTAAGGCAGAGAGAGGCATCCAAAGCCCAGGTGGATGATGACCTCTTAGACAGGGGATGCTCTGTCCTTCTAGCCCCAGCATTGAAAAGAGGCTTCCCAAACAAACCCCAGGTCCTCAGAGTTTCAGTGTGATACTAGTGTGTTGAATGTTGACACCCAGAGAGATTAGGCACAGGCCGGGGTGATAATAGTGTCCACATAGATGGCCCATCTAGAGCCCTTGCTTCAGGGCCTCCCCGGTCTCTTAAAATCTCCATTAACTTCACCTCCACCTCACTCCTATGGCCCCACTCAGGGTTGCCCTGACCTTACAAATCTCATTCTGTTCAATCCTATAGTCTACCCTCTCCTCTCAGGTACCTAGGCAACAAAGCCCTCAGCTGTTGGCTTTCTGCAGTCTTAGGTCTTGTCTGCATTCAGGCAAACCAGCTAGGACAGCTTCTCTCCCTTGTAGCACCTTACTCAATGCTGCAGGGCTCAGTGTGGTCATCATCTGCCACCATGTATCCATGTGTCCCAAGAAGCAATAAGTAGTGGTCTTACCTATTACATTGCTGCCACCTAGCAAGGCCTGCCTGATTCTGAGCCAGAGCTGGAGAGAGTGAGAGTCCACCACCTGCACCAGCCTTACCACCTCCTGCCCCTTGCAGCCATTGACTCTCCTTGGTTCAGCCTCACACTCCTACAGCCATAGGGAGAAGTCATAACTGACACTTAACCTTACAATCATGTGGACAAAGGTGGGAGGGGAAGTTTCCAGAAGAAAAGGATGCCGGGCTCCAATCCCACTGGAGTGCAAATCTCTTGACCACTGCAGTGACTCAGGCTAGAGACAGGGTGGGCTCAGACCAGACTGGGCTCAAAGCAAGGTGGTGACAGTGACGGTGGACGTGATGAGAAGTGGTTAAATTCTGGATTTTTAAAAGAGATTTTATTTATTTAGAGAGAGCTTGTAAGGGGGGGGGGGTAGGTTGGGCAGAAGGAGAGGGAGATAACCCCAAGCAGACTCTGCACTGAGCGCAGAGCCCGTTGTGGGGCTTGTTCTCATGACCCTGAGATCATGACCTGAGCGGAAATCAAGAGTCTGACACCCAACCGACTGACTCACCCAGGTGCCCCTGGATGTGTTTTTAAAGTAGAGCCAACAGGATTTCCTGACGAATTGGATGGGATGTAAAAGACAACAGGGGTTCAATATGACCCTGCGGTCCCAAACCACAGTTCTTGTCTCATTTTAAATCCTACTCATCTGAATCTCTGATGTTCTCAGACATCGCAGCACCCTCTTGTTTCCGAGGATCAGTTGCCCACCCCAGACTCTGCAATTAGCTTGTCATCTTCAGCTTTCTCTCTGCATGCCCCTTGGGTAGTGTTTTAATTCTCATAGAAGTGACCCCTGTTTGATATTCTCTTAGTGTAGCTGGGCCTGAAGTTCATGTAACCACGTGGCAGTGAAAACTGCTTAACATCTCTTTGAAATAAACCACAAAGGACTGGTGGTCTTCTTTGCCAGATGTCCAGCCTACAGCTTTTGCAGGGGGAGGGATGGGACTGCCCATAGCCGGTTTTGCATCTGGAGGTCTCAATTCTGTCACCATCTCAGTGAGTGAAAGTCACGTTATTGAGATTTCATTTCCCTGTCTATAAAAACTGGGTGGCTCAGCTTGAGATGAGAACTAACCAAGGGAGATAATGGATATATCTAAGCATTTACTATGTTTCGAGCTCTTTTGATATATATTTATAATTCTATGTAAGCCCTATATTAAGCTCTTTTTATGTAGCTATCTCATTTGATACTTATAAGATAGGTGCCATTATTACTTCATTTCACAGATGAAGAAACTGAGACTTAAGTAGGTTAAGTGACTTGTACAAGGTCACACAGTTGGCACATGGTTGGACCTGGCATTCCACCCCAGCTCTGTTGGATGCCAGACTCCACTCTTAACCACTTCACTCATTTTCTTCCAGCGTCATCGGTGTATCATCTGGGTGTGCCTGTTACGTTCAGATTCCCAGATCCCACGCTCAGACCCTCTGACTCAGACTCTGAGGCTGGGCTGGGAAATCTGTGCTTAACAGGAGCTCTGGTGATTGATTCCTGAGCAGCCTAAAGTGTGGCAACGGCTATATCTCCTTACATTGCCTCTGAGTGATTGTAAAGCATTCTGCTCGCGTGTGTACATAGTCCTGACAAAGCCTCGAAGCCAGGGTCATGTGCAGGAATCTCAATTCTAGGATTTCATGAATACAAACCAGCGCTGATACTTCTAACAGGGCAACAGCTCTCTGTACTTTCAAGTCCGTTAATGCATCCCTGTAATAAACCGTGTAATGGTCAGAATTCATTTGTAGCCGATATCCAGACTAGTTCGCTTAAGCAAAAAGGGATTTTTCCTAGAAAAATAGGATATTAAACCATTATAGTATCTTTGGAGGGCTGAAAAATATAGTAGTTGGATTGAGCATCCAAAAATGACTCCCAAAATCACAACGTAGAACTGAGCCTCAGAAGCTATTGCTCTTGCCATGAGCAGGAGGCTCCTTGAAAAGTGGCATGAGATGGGCACCTGGGTGGCTCAGTCGGTGAAGTGTCTGCCTTCAGCTCAGGTCATGATCTCTGGGTCCCAGGATCGAGTCCCACATCGGGTTCCCTGCTCAGCAGGGAGTCTGCTTCTCCCTCTGCCCTCCCCCCACTCCGCTCATGCTGTCTTTCTCTCTCTCACACAAAAATAAATAAAATCAAAAAAAAAAAAAAAGATTTAAAAAAGAAAAGTGGCATGAGAAGAGTAGAGGATCAAGATGGGGCCCTGGGTTTAGGAAGTGAGCAGAAGTGAAGTCCATGAGGGTGATCAGCAAGGAATAGTTGGGGAAACTCAGACACAGAAACAGAAGCCCGGGAAGTCGGGAGTTCCAGAACCCAGGAGTGGCCACATTATAAAATACAGTAAGAGGGCCAGTGGTGGGGAGCTGGTGGAAGGTGAGGCTAGCGAGTAGCGCTGATCTTGACAACCCGGTGACCTTTGCTAGATCTGTTAGTGAGTTTTACCAGCGGTTTCAAGGGGATGGTGAGGAAAGAAACCAGATGGGTGGGATAAAGAATAAATGGGAAATGAGCTAATGGAAGCAGCAAGTGCCACATGAACAAGGTTTTGAAAAGGTAAGTTGAAATGGAAAGGAGATACGATTTATGGCTGGAGAAGATCTTGGAGTGTAGGGTGTTTTACTTGCTGTTGTTTTGTTTGTTTTTAGGTCAAGAGTAACTTGAGCATAGTGATAGCAGAGCCATTTGAGAGGGGGAAGAGGTCAGGGCCTGGATGGAGGATTGGCCTGGGGTGCAGGAGGGACAGCTCATCTTACGGCTGGGGGAAAGGAGGTGATGACAGGTACAGAACAGGTGCATCCCCAGCATGGGGTGAGTGCAGGAGCCATACTCATGGCCATAATTATAGTCCTAATTTTGTTCTCAAAGCAGATGAGGTCATCTGCTGAGAAGGAAGACACCAGGTACTGAGTGTGGAGCTTGGAGGAGTTACAGGCTGGGAACAGTGGTTGCTAAGGACAAGAGAAGGATTGTGAGTCAAGGGTAGTGTCAGCCCAGATAAAACTGAGGATCGTGAATTCCAAGTGGGGCAAACTGCCAAAATAGTGTATGATTTAGTATTTCACATCCTTGGACCGGGAGTGGAGAGGCGAGTCATGGGACTCCTCCAAGGATAATGGATGATGCTGGACCCCAAGCCTCAGCTCTCTTAACTAAATGTGCTGTTTCCTGTTCGGGTGTCAGGTACCTCAGTCAGGAACCCTGGAGCTGTCCCACTTACAAGAGGGAACATACACCTTTCAGCTCACTGTGACGGACAGCGCCGGGCAGAGAAGCTCCGACAACGTCTCGGTGACCGTGCTCCCCGTGGCCTTCTCCATGGGAGGTGAGGGGAAAGTCCTTCCCTTGCGTTCACAGTGGCCGGCAGATACCAGCTAGTCACAGAAGAATGGTATTACACTGGCATTTTATATTCCGACTGCATTCCATGGGCTCTTCCATTCTTTCTTTTTTTCTTTTTTTTAAGTAGACTCCACGCCCAGCATGGAGCTCAACACAGGCTTGAACTCACACACTGAGATCAAGACCTGAGCTGAGATCAAGAGTCAGTCGCTTAACCAACTGAGCCACCCCGGCGCCCCTCTTCCATTCTATTTTTGGTTGTTGTTAAATAAGAGTCTTTTCTAAAAATATGACAACAAAAATAGGCTCCATTACATTTTGGGCTTCGTGGCACTGCTGGATTGGGGTGGAGGAGGCTCCAGGGGATGAGAATAGACTGTGTGAGCCACACGACCCTACAGATTCTTCATCTTTCCTGACTCATTTTCACAAAAGACAATCATGTGGTTTTTCTAGGAGAGGATCTTGTTTAAAGAAAGGCGGTCTATTTGATATGTATGTTCAGAGAGTGCAGCTAAGAAGCGTATTTAAAACAAAATTTAATAGTCCTTTTAAATTGTGCATGTGTCAGTTTAAAAGGACTGTTTAAAATTTTTCATGGACACATTACACAGATACACTTATAATATAGCTTTACATATCTGTGATTGTTCTCATAATCTGTTGCACAATATAAACTCGCCCTTCTCATTTATCTATGTTTCTTACTTTCCCAAGCATCTACGTTTCTAAGATTAGCTCATCAAGTTTAAGAAGTATACATATTGAACTTGAGAGCACTAAAAGTATAGAGGTATTGCAGAGGGAAACCCCCCACAACTCACTTCTGGAGAAGTGCAGAGATAAGTGTGTATCTGAGGGCCTTGCCCTTCGGCCCGCAGCTCCTCTGTGTCTGCAGGAACTCGGGGCTCTTTCCCAGGAGCTGTGCTAGGCACCGGGCGGACGGTGGTGTGCTGCACAGACCCGGCCCCGGCCCCACGTAGTGAGCCTTCACAGTGGCTAGCCTCGGCTCTAGTAAACCCACAGCATGTCTTTGCCATCCCTGACGACTCAGTAATTAGATGGTAATTAAGCCAGCAGCTGGAAGAATAAGGGTAAAAAGATTGGAAAATGACTGTATGTCGCCAGTCTTGTCTTCCATCCGACATAGGTCAGTGTGCATATGGGAAACAAAGCGAGATTTTAGAATCCTGAGAACTTGGCAACCTTGATAATTTGCCTTCCACAGGGACAGAGAACACAAGCAGCATTCAGGATCTGGCTGGCTGACTCCCCGTCCAGCCAAGGTTCCAGTGTCCTGTGAGGAAGGAGGGTGACTGCCCGGGGACTGGCTGGCACCGAGGTCCTGCCCACCGCTGCCCTCTGAAGCCCTGACAGCAAGCACGAGGAGCGTCCGGGCCAGGAATCCGATCCGGCCCAGATGCCCGCAGGGCCGCTGACTTAGTGCAGCTCCGAGGGACAGCCAGACAGTTACTCAGAACAGTTTTGAGGGGCGCCTGGCTGGCTCAGTTGGAAGAGTGTGTGACTCTTGATCTCGGGGTTGTGGGTTTCAGCCCCACACTGGGTGGAGAGATTACTTAAAAAAAAAAAAATTTGAAAAAAGAAAACATTTGGGGGTACCTTGGCGTGCTGGACATGCACCAGGGCCATTGGAAACACGGGCTCGGCTCCAGCCACTCACTCCCTGTGCAGGACCGCTGAGCCCAGACGGCTGTCCTGGGATCCAGGGCTCACCTGGGCAGGGAGCGTGTCACGTGCTGATCCTTGGAGGAAAGAGCTCATGGGAAGAAGGCAGGAATACCCCGCTATCCCTACCGAAGTTGGAAAGGGATTGTTTCTGTACAACCAAGGTGCCTGGGGGGAGGAAGGGATGTAAGTGCAGGTCCAAGCCGATGACTAACGCTGCACCAGTCTGGCTTATTTACTCAGGCCAATTTTCCAGGGCTCCAAAGGTAAATGACCAGTTGTACATTTCTGGCCTTTCTCCGAGATGATAATAAAATGTATTCGAAGTGACAGAAAGTTACGTGAATCGCTTTTGATTACTGAAAGGCCACTTGGATATAGGTCTTATGTATGTAACTTCATATAGAAAATAAAAAAGAATGGCTGTGTTATTAACTGCTATCTGGAATCACTCTCTGGCTAGACTGGAATAACATACTATGAATTAAAGTAATCAAACACCACATAGAGACATTGAAAACCAGAAATGGGGATAGAGAGGTGTTTCCCTCCCCTCTGTTATGTATGTAGTGGTCTTGCAGTTAATAACCCGGCTGTAGTGGTAACCAAGGGTGCATCTTCTGGAGGAAGCAGACACGCATGTACCCCTGGTTATGTGAGAATAATGTGGTTGACTTTCGGTATAGAGGCTGCGTGTTTTCAAGCTTGGGGGAAAATAATCTCTTCAAATGCCAAGCCAACAAAAACTTCTAATATGATCTAGATTAGTGGACTCCAAAGAGGATCCCCCAGAGATAGACACTTTTTGGATGGAAAAGAAGACACCTGAACTTATATTTTTAGTAATTTTTAATCTCCTTTACATTTTTAGTATATTTTATAACATGTTTAATATGTTAGTATAGTGTAGTACATGCATATTATTTACAGACGGAGAAGTGTGTTTACTACACTACACGTATAGTATACAATACTATATGTATTGATCAGATGCATGGTCAAAAAGAATTAGAGACCACTAATCTAGAAATAAATGGATAAGTTACAGATACCAATCTGTCTCCAAAACTACCAATGAATAAGTAAAACCTTGAGATATTTAGGATTTTTATGTCATGAACTTAAAAATGTGAGCAGTAGCTCTATCCTGCTTGGTATTCAGGGTAACCCCAGTTCCCCTTCACTTTTCCTCTAAGCTCCTTTCCTGGAACAGAAGCAGATTCCCCTTTCTGGGCCCAAATTCTCAGTCATCACTGAAGCTCTTTGCTTCCTCTTCTTTCTCAGGAGCTTCTATCACCATTTCTTCTCTTCTTCTTCCTGGATCAAGGTATTTTCAAACTGCCTTGTACCCAGAGGGACTCCTTTCCCAGGACCTAATTTAACTGCTTCCCAGTGGAGTATGTATCCAAGATTTCACTTGGGCTTGTATACTATGCGCAACCATTTGTTTCAGTAGAATATCATTATCTACTGCTCTCCCATGTCCTGAGAGAATTGTTAGTTTCTTCTGTCCCTGGAAGATTATGGAGTTCCTTAAGAGCTACTTCTAGCCTCATAACCTTTACTCTGCATTAACCAGGGTCAAAGTCACCCAGTTGGTGTATAGCTAAGTCTGGTAAAGTTGGCTTAATCTGGAGTGGGGGAATGCCTTTCAAGAAAATACAAGTAGCTCCTCTGAATTACACTGTAGATTAAAAACCCCTAACGGCTCCAAAAGGGAGACAATTTCATTATTTGAAGAAAATAAATTCATACCAGCTGGTAACTAAAGATTTTGTTTATTCTTTATAACACCAAGGATGTATGGTAGTCAACAAATAGGGTTCAATAGTAGAAAGTTAATGTCTGTAAAAATTATTACTTAGGAAACAAGAATGCGAGACATGGCATGTATAAAATGGTGTCTCTGATAGAACATGGCCAGGTAAGAGCGTTAGGCGGCCCCCAGAGCTGACGGGCTGAACAAAGGAATGCAGAGGGAGACCCCTGAGGGAGCAAACCCAGGCTGGCTGGAGAAGACCAGAACTGCTGCTTCCCTGCTCCCACCTCTTACGCAGTGTTGGCCTGGAGAATGGCCCTGAGACAAGAGCCTGTGGTGATGCCTCAGAATTAAGCCAGGAGGTCAAGGAGACACCCTTCACTTTCTCGAAACATGTTGCTCCAGCTCACACTACTGGGTGTTTCCCCATTATTTGCATCACTATACCCCAAAGCATTTCATGGTACATTTAGTCTTTGTGACTCAGAATGCAGTGAAATGTTGACTTTCCCACGCTCCGGTGACCTGAGACTGTTTGTAAACAGGATGCTCGAAGGTTTGCTCGCGCTACCACTTCTTCTGCGATGATGGCTGTTGCATTGACATCACCCTGGCTTGTGATGGAGTGGAGCAGTGTCCTGATGGGTCTGATGAGGCTTTCTGCCAAAATTGTGAGTCCGCTGCATGGCCTTTTCAGGCAAGGCGGGAGAAGAGATGTCTGTATCCTCATAACAAAATGCAAACTCAGGATTGCTCTTTTTCTACTTCAGCTATAACTTCATGTGAATAACTTCATGTGAATAAGCTATGCCTTACATTAGGTGAGCATTCACTAGGAGTCTTAATCTGAGTTATAAATGTCCAACTTTTTATATTGCTTACATTTTTCGAAAACTGCTTTCAGTTTTCCAAAAGATTCTTCCCCATCCTAAAAAAGCTGTGTAGAATATGGCTTTTAAAGACACTAAAGTGAGTTAAGATTTTATTTTGATCAATGTATTTTGAAAATTTATGATGTACTGGGATGTGCTTAACTCAGGACTATAAACCCATCTTATAATGTCATCCAGATACATAGAAGGGCATCACAAGAAAGAAGGAAAGCTTCAGAAAGTGTAAAGTGAAGCTTCTGGTTTGAAGAAAGATGTAGCATCTCACAGCCTTAGGTTTAAGCTTTGTTTTTGTCAATTTATGTGTGACATTTAGAAAGTCAATTATTGGAAGAAGAGAAAACAGGTTACCCATTTGAAAAGAGAGAAGTTTTTTATGGGGCTCTGACATGTCTTAGATGGTTATTATTCCCAAATATCCATGACTTTAAATCTACTGCAAATTTGGGGTTTTTTTAAAGATTTATTTATTTATTTGAGAGAGAGAGAGAGAGGAAGGGGGGGAGGGGCAGAGGGCGAGGAAGGTAAGCAGACTCCCCACTGAGCTCAGAGCCCAACATGGGGCTGACCCCATGACCTTGAGATCATGACCTGAGCTGAAACCAAGAGTCTGCCAGCAGCTTAACCGACTGAGGCACCCAGGCGCCCCACCAAATTTAGTGGTTTTAATTACAGTTCAGAAAAGAAACCCAACAACTAACAGTAGCTCTTCCATATTCCAGTGAGCCTTGACCAGAAGATGGTGACCCACACAGCGACTGCCCATCCTAGAACCACAGGACCAAGCAAAGATGCAGCAGGAAGCTCCTTCTTGGAAAAGTCCCAGAAAGTCACTGTCCAAAACCAGCCACCAGCGTTATCAAATATGGAGAAGAGGAATCATTCCATGTTTTGGGGACCAGAGAGTCAAACTGATCCTGTGATGCCAGGTAAGGAGCTGAGCAGGTGCTCCAGAAACAGCCTCATGTTCTATAGTGACGCTTGGCTTCAAAATTCAGGTTATATTTGTTTTTTTGTTTGTTTTGTTTTGTTTTTTTAACTTTGTGTCCTTTTTTTAAAGATTTTTATTTATTTATTTGACAGAAAGAGATACAGCGAGATAGGGAACACAAGCGGGGGGAGTGGGAGAGGGAGAAGCAGGCTTCCCCCTGAGCAGGGAGCCCGATGTGGGGCTTGATCCCAGGACTCTGGGATCATGACCCGAGCCGAAGGCAGACGCTTAACGACTGAGCCACCCAGGTGCCCCAAAACTCAGGTTATATTTGAAGAGTATTAAGGAAATACAAGAAAGAAGAGAGTTAAAATGAAGAATTTGGCCAAAAAGGAAAAAAAAAATCTATTTGCACTGATTATTTATAGTAAAGAACACCTCCTAAATACATTCATACATACTCCAGAGATACCAGTACATTTATTAGTAAGTAAGTTAGAACTAGGCAATTTCAACACCTGTATTAAGGAAACAAATGCCCTAAGTGTTAAATTTTAGGTTTTAAGTGTTAATTTTGAGATGAAGCAGCATAACCCCTTTGTATTCATGTAAATCCTCTTCACACTAAGCAAGTGAATGTGAAGAAAATATATCATATGGAAATGATTGCATGTGTCAGTAATTCAGTGTTTTGTCCCCAATTTAACTAGATCTGTAAGTTTTTGTTCTTTCTAATAAGGCTAATAAGATTTTTAAATATATTCACACTGCTGAAGCATTAGCATTCTATCATCTTAAATTTATTTTTGCACATTTGTATTTGTTGATGACATAGACGAAATATAGAATCTCACATTTCTGTACACTTTTGTAAATGTCTTTTTGGTACTCCAACTCTGCCTACATTATACGGAAATAATCTCTATTTTAATAACTTCTTGATGAAAATTTTTTGTTCATTGCAGAAGATGCAAATAATAAAAAAGGAAAATGACTTAAAACACCACCCCTTACTGAAAACAACTTTTACTATTTTGGTATATTTCTTTCCAATCTTTTGTTTATCTACCGTTTAGATTTTTTTTTTTTTTTTTACCTAAAACGATGGTTTTTAATGGGAACCAGAGGTATGGTTACAATTACATAGTCCGACACAAAAAACCCGTGGGTGATCAGGAGTTGAAAGGTTACAAAATAATGAGGGTAACACTGGGTACAAGAAGAAAAGCTGTTGCAGAACCTTAGGAGCCAAGCTAATACGGCCTCTCCCTGCGATCCTATCCGTGCTCACCCCTGGAGTCCGTCTTTCCAGGGCCAAAGCCACCTCTGTCCCCACCACCCCGGCCCCCTTGGAAGCCCCCACGGTCCCCGCCTCGGCCTCGGTAGCCGCCCCGATCATAGCCTCCTCTGCCCCCACGACGATCATCTCCATAGTGACCCCCCATATGAGAGCCTCCTGGTCCCCCTTCCTGGGCCATCTGGTTTAGGGGCCTTACATTGGTTGCATTCATTCCTCCAAGAGAAGTTCATGTTCTCACATATAGGATTAGGACACTTCAGTCACCAGCTCGCTGCTGGCCGCCGCCACCACCCCCTCCACTGGGGAATCCTTCCCGGCCACCGCCGCCCCTGCCACCACCTCCACAGCCTCCACGGCCCACGGGTCCTCCTCGCCCTCGGCCTCCACGACCGTTGCCACCGCCCCGGTTGAAGTCTGCTCGCCGAGTAGCAAACGAGACCTGGATGGGACTCCCAGAGAATTCTTTACCATCAAACCAGTCAATAGCTGCTTTAGCAGAAGGTGGGTCATCAAACGACGCTGCTGCCTCTCCCTTCAGCTTGCCCGTTTCCCTGTCTGTGGACAGACTGATCATGGGCTGTCCTGTTTCTTATTTGTCTTAATAATACCAGTCTGCTTGAAGTAATCGGCCACAGACTCAACTGTAACATTTTCGCCCAAGCCTTGCACGAAGATGGCGGTGTTGTCTGGATTATCCTGTCAGAGTCATGACGTGATCCCGAGTCCCGAGGGCCACCAAATTTATTGAAGCCACCACAGTCACTTTCGCCCATGCCGCCTCTGCCTCCACGGCCACCTCCACAACCTCTCGGTTCATAGCCACCGCTGCTGCGGTCGTAACCACCGCCACCGCCCGGCCGCGGCCCCCACGGTCCTGCTGGCCTCCCCGTAGCCACCGCCGCCACCACTCTGGTCCTGATTGCCATAACCGCCGCCGCCACTCGTGGAGGACTGGTCTCGGCCATAGTTACCTCCACTGCTACTGTTGTACTGGTTCTGCTGGCCACAGCCTTGAGGGGGGTCATAGGAGCTTTGCTGCTGTCCACGGTAGCCAGACTGCTGGCCGTAGCCCCACTCTGGGGCTGCCCGTAGCTGCTGCTCTGAGAAGCACTCCCATCACTTCCCGAGGTGCTGCTAGGAGCTGGCTGCTGGCCATAGCCAGGGTAAGGGGACTGTTGCCCGTAAGGTGACTGAGAACTCCGGCTACCGCCATAGTCACCGGTTGAGCCATATCCCTGGGGACCTGACTGAGTGCCACAGCCTGTGTTCTGGGTCTGTCCGTAAGAAGAACCATAGCTGCTCTGGCCATAGCCTGAAGTGCCTGCTGACTGGCCGTAACCACTGTAACTCTGCTGTCCGTAGGGCTGACGCTCTGCTGGGAATAGCCCTGCCCAGGCTGGGTGCAGTAGGCCCCGTAGCTTTGGGTTGCTTGTTGGGTGTTGTCGTTTGAGGCCATGTCCGCGCACTACTGTTTAGATTTTAAGTGCCTCTCTACAGATACACGCACAAAATATTCCGCGATGGGCTCAGATTTAGGTGCTTTCAGAGCCCTGCGTTGGGTCTCTTCCTTGTTCGTACTGCCATCTGCTGGGCAAGTCAGTCAGTCCATCCACTGTTTTAGTCCGTTTTCTCCAAAGGGAAGATCTGGCTCCCTGAGGCCAGAGTCAGGGAACACCAGGGTTCTGGGCAGGAGGGCTGAAGGGATGAGGGGCTGGCGGACAGGACGGAGTTCTTGGAGGCCAGGACAGATGGACTCTCGCTGCGACTCTGCGGTAGAGAGGCTCACGTGACAGTGAGTGGATCAGCTGAAGGCAGAGTGCAGACCAAAGCCCACGTCTCCTTAATTTGGGTCCAGGCTTGGCTCTGCCTTTAGAGCATTGAGCAAGCTGCTTCATACTCCGGACCTGTTCCCTCAGCAGTTAGGAAGGGATTTCAACCAGACGGCCTTGAAGCCCCTGTGTAACGCGGGGAGAGCTTCCGGAATGATCCATAGCCTGATGCTTGTGCCCTCATCCCGGCCAGAGACTGATCCCAGTGCTGTCTCCCGGGCGGTGAGGACTCAGCCTCAGAATTTCTTTGAAAACAATACTCCAGGCTGCACCACCACTTGATGGGAGCCAGCACTCAATTTGAAATATATCTGCAGTCTCTGCTTTGTCCTTTTTGATAATAAGCCTCTGACTTTGGCTATAAAGATGTAAAGAATGGAGTTTCACAGATGCAGAGAGATTACAAGTCCAGTTATGGGGCGCCTGGGTGGCTCAGTCGTTAAGTGTCTGCCTTCAGCTCAGGTCATGACCCCAGGGTCCTGGGATCGAGCCCCACATTGGGCTCCCTGCTCCGCGGGAAGCCTGCTTCTCCCTCTCCCATTCTCCCTGCTTGTGTTCCCTCTCTTGCTGTGTCTCTCTCTGTCAAATAAATAAATAAAACCTTTAAAAAATAAAAAATAAAAGTCCAGTTATTATTCAAAATATATATATTGTTTTTCCTAATGATTAAAGTAATACATATTTACTGTAGAAAATTTGAAAAGTACAGAAAAATATAAAGAAAAAAATTAAGACCATCTAGCAAAATTCACCATTAATATTTTGTTGCATTTTTTCTGTTCACTTTAATTTATATGCATACGTACACACATTTATTCACTTTTTTTTGGTATAATTAATATCCAGTGTTGTAGTTTCAGGTGCACAATAGAGTGGTTCAACAATTCTATACATTACTCAGTGCTCCTCCTGATAAGTGTGCTCTTAATCCCCATCACCTATTTCACCCCTCCCCGACCCACCTCCCCGGTAACCATCAGTTTGTTCTCTGTATTTAAGAATCTGTTTTTTTGTTTTTGTTTCGTTTTTTTCTTTGTTTTGTTTCTTAATTTCAGTGAGTGAAATCGTGTGGTATTTGTCTTTCTCTATCTGACTTATTTCACCTAGCCTAATACCCTTTAGGTCCATCCACATTGTTGCAAATGGCAAGGTTTCACTCTTTTTTATGGCTGAGTAATATTCCATTGTGTATATATACCACCTCTTCTTTATCCATTCATCTATGGAGGGGCCCTTGGGTTGCTTCCATGTCTTGGCTATTGTAAATAATGCTGCTATAAACAAAGGGGCTCGTGTATCTTTTTGAATTGGTGTTTTGTTTTCTTTGGGTAAATACCCCAGTAATGGAATTACTGGATCATATGGTAATTCTATTTAAAATTTTTTTTTTAAAAAGATTTTATTTATTTATTTGAGAGAGAAAGAATGAGAGACAGAGAGCACGAGAGGGAAGAGGGCAGAGGGAGAAGCAGACCCCCTGCCGAGCAGGGAGCCCGATGTGGGACTCGATCCCGGGACTCCAGGATCATGACCTGAGCCGAAGGCAGTCGCTTAACCAACTGAGCCACCCAGGCGCCCTCTATTTTAAATTTTTTGAGGAACCTCTTGTGTTGTTTTCCACAGTGATTTTACCAGTTCACATTCCCACCAACAGTATACAAAGATTCTTTTTTTCCCACGTCCTCGTCAACACTTGTATTACTTGTTTTTTTGTGTTTAGCCATCTGACAGGTGTGAGGTGATAGCTCATTGTGGTTTTGATTTACATCTCCCTGATGATTAGTGGTGTTGAGCATCTTTTCATGTGTTTGTTGGCTGTTTATATATCTTCTTTGGAAAAATGTCTATTTAGATGTTTTGCCATTTTTAATCAGATTATTTGTTTTTTGGGTTTTTTTGTGGGGATTTTTGGTGTTAGGTTTATTAAATAGTTTATATATTTTGGATGTTAACCCATTACTGGATATATCATTTGCAAATATCTTCTCCCATTCAGTAGGTTGCCTTGTCATTTTATTGATGGTTTCATTTGCTGTGCAAAAGCTTTTTACTTTGATGTAGTCCCAATACTTTAATTTTGTTTTTGTCTCCCTTGCCTAAGGAGACATAACTAGAAAAATGTTTCTACAGCTGATGTTAAGAAATTACTGCCTATGTTTTCTTCTAGGAATTTTATGGTTTTAGGTCTCACATTTAGGTCCTTAATCCATTTTGAGTTTATTTTTGTGTAGGGTATAAGAAAGTGGTCCAGTTCCATTCTTTTGCATGTGGCTGTCCAGTTTTTCCAACACCATTTATTGAAGAGACTGTCTTTTCCCCATTGTATATTCTTGCTTCCTTTGACCATATAGTTGTGGGTTTATTTTTTTATTTTCTATCCTGTTCCATTGATTTATGTGTCTATTTTTGTGCCAGTACCATACTGTTTTGATTGCTACAGCTTTGTAATATATCTTGAAATCTGGGATTGTGATGCCTCCAGTTTTGTTCTTCTTTCTCAGGATTGCTTTGGCAATCCTACAACATTGGGATTTTTTGTGGTTCCATATAAATTTTAGGATTATTTGTTCTAGTTTTGTGAAAAATGCTATTGGTATTTTGATAAGGATTGCATTAAATCTGTGGATTACTTTAGGTAGTGTAGACATTTTCACAATATTTGGTCTTCCAGTCCATGAGCATGGAATGTCTTTCCATTTGTTTGTGTCAGTTTCAGTTTCTTTCATCAGTGTTTTATAGTTTTCGGAGTTCAAGTCTTTCACCTCCTGGATTAAGTTTACTCCTAGATATTTTATTCTTTTTGGTGCAGTTGTAAATGGGATTTTTTTTTTAATTTTTCTTTCTGCTATTTCATTATTAATGTATAGAAATGCAACAGATTTCTGTATATTAATTTTGTATCCCACAACTTTACTGAATTCATTTATCAGTTCTAGTAGTTTTTTGGACATTTATTCACTTTTAACAAAATTAGGAACACGTTAGGTATACAAAACTTTTATTTTTCTCAGGAGTATATTCTTGTGTTATTACAATCCATCAAAAACAAAAACTTTTTAAAAAACAAACACACACAAAAAAACAGATTCATAAGTACAGAGAACAAACTGATGGGTGCTAGAGGGGAGGTAGGTGGGGGATGGGTGAAGAAAGAAAACACAATATTTGAAAGTCCAGGATGAAGAAAGTGGGAAGAGAAGGACAGAACTTTGAAAATGTTTGAAAGGGCCCTCACAACATGCGGTTTGTTGAGACAGCAACTATCACCTCCCTCCCCATCTCTAAGACCACCACACTAGCGTCCCCAGCCTCCAATTTCATGTGAGGTAAGTTAGGCTCTACCCAGCATAACATAAATAGATTTTAAAATGCTCCACTCTTGGCAACCTGTGCCTGGGTTTTTCAAAGATCATCAGTTAGTACAATACATATGGACAAGTTAAATTTTCTGCCACCTCCTTCCCCCACAGACATGTTGTGAGGATAAAAGAAACTTAACTTAGGCGCCTGGGTGGCTCAATCGTTAAGCATCTGCCTTTGGCTCAGGTCATGATCCCAGGGTCCTGGGATCGAGCCCCACATCGGGCTCCCTGCTCCGCGGGAAGCCTGCTTCTCCCTCTCCCACTCCCTCTGCTTGGGTTCCCTCTCTCGCTGTGTCTCTCTCTGTCAAATAAATAAATAAAATCTTAAAAAAAAAAAAAAAAAGAAACTTAACTCATTGAAGATTTGTTAAAGAGATACTAGGATTAATACTGATCATGTAGTACAGAAAGTGATGAAATGCAGTTTTTCATCTGTCACATTAGCAAAGTGAAAAACTATAATAATTAATGTACAGAGCACAGAGAAACAAGACTCATGCACTCTGGGTGGGATTAAAATTAGTACAATCTTGGGCGCTGGGATGACGCCTTTGGTGAAGTGACCGACTCTTGGTTTTGGTTTCTGCTCCGGTCGTGATCTCAGGGCCCTGAAATCAGGCCCTGCGTCAGGCTCCCCGCTCAGTGGGGAATCTGCTTAAGACTCTCTCTCCCTCCACCCCTCCCCTCTGCGAGTGCTCTCTCTAAAATAAATAAATGTTTTTTAAAAACTTAGTACAATCTTCTAGAGGGCAGGTTCTGAAGCCTTAAATCTGCATGTGCCTTGATTCAGTTATCTCACCATTAGGAATTTCTCCTAAGCATGTTACTACGGATCAAACCAAGGATTTGTACAGATACTCGGTTACACGGGGAACGGATACCCCGTGCACTCAGCACCGCGGGTTGAGACTGTGTGCTCAGCACGCAGGGGCTCAATGGCTGAACTGTTGGACGTGCCTGCCTCCGCAGGGCCTCTTCCCTGGGTGGTCACGTCACTCATGAACAAGGCTGTCCTCTTCTATCTGACCCAGCCAGAGGAAACAAATCTGACTCCCGGCACTGCAGAGTGCTAGAAAAGTAGTATATCCACGTTCACAGTGAGTCCAGTTTTTTGAAACTTGAGAATTCATGTCCAGCCCAGCAGGTCAACCAGATGCCCTAAGGACCCAGACTGAAGCACAGACTTGGGAGAATGCGGTTTCTGTATGGACGCAGGGGCTTCTGCCTGCACTTTCTCACATCCCCGCTAAGCGTGCCGAAGCCTCGCCCTTCAGCTTCTCTGCGGTGCTCACTGCAGTGGCAACTGGGACCTTTGCATTAGTGTGCAAGGGCTTTTACCCAGAGAGGATATCCTTATAAACGATATTCAAAAGGGTTTTTTCATGTGCCGTGTATTTTTCGTGGGTATTTCATCTTTTCATTATGCTGGACTGTCTCTTTTCTTATTGAGAAAACATCCTGAAACTATAAAACAACATTTCTGGGAAGGTAGTTTGAATTTGTTGAAGCCTGATAAGCAGCATAGCTGAATAGCCTGTTAATGCTCCAATGTGATAGCAGGAATCAACTGTTTTCTGAAATGGATGGATCTTCTCCTAGTACAATCCAGAACATTTCCTGAAGAGAGCGCCCTCTTGCCTACTTTGCAGCCCTGCAGCATGCTCTGCCGGTGAATAGTGACCAAGAACAATTGCGTTGTCTGTTCGTCGGCAGGTGGTCATAGGAAGCCATAGAGCATTCTGGAAGGCAGGCCCGTATTGTAGCCACTTTTCCGGCTGGTATTTCCACCTTCCTTCCAGTGCATGTTCCATGGTGACTGAAAATGAAATTAAAACAACTCCATCCAGCTTCCAAGTCCTTCTGTGGATGCATGGCTCTGTATGTACACATAGCACAGTATGTCATTCAGAAAAGGGACAAAATAATTTCCTAAGACATTAACTTTTGTAAAAGGGTCATTAGAAATAAGCTCTCTGCAGAAGCAAATGCCATCTTTGTCTTGTTTGTGCTGACTTGCCGCTCTGGTTAGAGCCTACCACAGGACATGTGCAAATGAAGCGTTTCTCTGTGGTGTCCCAGACGTGGGCCACTAGGAAAAGTGAATCAGGCAGTCTGGGAAATGACAGTGAATTCCTCCCTGAAATGTAGAAAACAGAAATTCACATTTCAAATACCGACTCGGGTAGGGCAAATCCCCTGGAAATTCTAGAGTCTGTGGCAATCGTGTCTTCTCATGTGTCTCATTCTCTTTGGGCCAGGAGTTTATGGAGGACAGCCCACATTGCTGGCTATATGCAGGTGGCCTGGATGGGTCCTTTTAGAGTAGCATGGAGAAGCACAGCAGAACAGAGGGAGCGGGCCAGCCTCCTGGCACGGACACTGGGCAGTGTGGGTGAGGAACCTGGGCAGACACACCCCGCCCGGGGCAGAGGTTCTTGCAGTGCTTGAGTTGAAGGTGACAGACACCTAAGGCTGTGGCCTTGAGGACAGAGAAGAGGGGCCACAGTCGGGGATATTTCACAGGGCATCCTAGACAGGGTCTGCACTGTACAGAGATGAATGACTGGCGGGGCTGAGTGAAAAGGAGCGTCAAGGATGCCTTAAAGAAATTAAACGTATTTGCAGTCCCTTCTCTTTAACAGCGTTAGCCCGGGGCTGCTACGATCGGTTTAAGTCATGGCTTTCTGGCTCTAGTAGGTACCTGCAATAATTTCACAATTTTCCATTATCCTCTTGATTTTTGTGATCCTTAGTAAATCCAGGCATATCCTTTAGTACAAATTACAAAGAATTTTATAAATACTATATTTAAGTAGCCTGATTTCAGTTGCAGGAGTTACGAACGTACCTGTTGATGACCTATGAGTAAAGAAGCTTTAAAATTTGGTTTTGTTTCTCAGTAAAATTCCTCATGCCAGTTCATCATTTCTAATATATTGTCACTGGAAATTATATTATCCCACAGTCTCCCCTGAGATCACAGCAGGAGGGCAACTCCACTAGCTCATTACTCATTATATTGTCAATGTAATAAGCATACAACTGTTGTCAATTCCTAGATAGGAGATGATACAATGGTATAATCGTGGCTCATCAGACCTGGGATAAAATCCTAAGATTTGATCTTTCTCACTATTTGCTCTCAATAATATAATATAAGGGAATAGAGTGAGCAATTAACAGCACATTATTACATCACAAGGGCTGGTTTCCACCAACAAGCAGTTAGGCACATCTGGGTTTAAATCCCAGCCCCGAGGCTCTGGGTGGCTCAGTTGGTTACGATTCTCTCTCTTCCTCTCCCTCTGTGCCTCCCAGCACTTACCCCCCTCCGCCCTGGTCCTGCTCCCTTGCACACACTCTCTCTCTCAAAAAATAAATAAATAAAAATAAATAAATAAACCCCAGCCCTCTGAGCCACTTACTACTCGAAAGAACCTGAGCAGGTGCCAAGCCTCTGTGACCAAACCAGAACACATGAAGCAATGAATACCTGCCAGGTAGGGTTGAGGTAAGAAAGTCAAATAGTGTGTCTGAGTGCCTTTTGTATGCTCACTGCTCTTTTTTTTTTTTTTTT